>NW_027187349.1:18055223-18081249 GCF_028583685.1 Petaurus breviceps papuanus
TGCTTTTTGGAGGGCAATTGGGGTTAAGTGACTTGCCCAAGGTCCCACAATTTTTGTGTTAAGTGCCTGAGGTCACATTTCAACTCAGGTCCTCCTGAATCTGGGGGGGGGGGACTCTATTTACGCCACCTAGCTGCCACTAGATCTGTGATCTTAAGGATTTGGATGGTCCCTCCATTTGGATGATCTGTCTTGTCTGCCCAGCCTGCAAGATTCTTGTCCTCCCACAATTTCACTACTTCAGGTCTTTGATGTGCTAAACCCCTCCCTCGCTTTCTGTTGACATTCTAAGGATATTAGAGAACACTTGACCTGTGTACCTGCCATCCCTACACTCTCACAAAATAATTTTCTCTTTCAAGCATCCATTTCCCTAATAATATTCTTTACTTCTCTTCCTCCTCAAAGTTTTTTACTTTTTATACTTTGCAGCCATCTGCACCAATCATGAACCGCCCCCCCCTTTGTCCTCAGTATAGTATAATTTTCTGTTTATTGATATCTTTTGTTTTCATATCATTTTTATTTCTCAACATATCCCTTCTTTTTCCGTAACCAGAGAATCATTCCCCATAAAAAAGAATAAAAAAGAGAAGGAAAAAGGCAGTTTAGCAAAAACATCTACAGTGGAACACATCAAACACGTTGGAAGGCATATGCAATATTTTAGACCTATAGTCTCCTACCTTTGCAAAGAAGGAAGGAAGTGTATTTTCCCAACTCTTCCATGCAGCTAAGCTTGGTCATAATTACACAGAACTTAGTTAGGAGGTGGTTTTTTTTGTTCTTTCTGTTTATACTGTTGTAGTCATTCTGTATATTGTTTTCCTCACTCTTTATTTCACTTTGTATCAGTTCATGTAAGTCTTCCCAATTCTTCTCTGAATTCTTCATATACATAATTTCTTACAGAATTGTACTATTTCATTAGATTCATGCTCCACAATTTGTCTAGTTATGCCCCAGACTATGGGTATCTACTTTCTTTCCAATTTTTTGCCAGCATAAAAAGTGATGCTATGAATATTTTGGTGTATCTGAAAGCTTTCTTTCTGTTTTTTACTTCCTCATGGCATATGCTTGTAGTGGGCCCTCTGTGTTAAAGGGTGCACAAACACTTATTTTCAATTCCTTGGAGACTTGTATTTTATGTCTTTTGGCTTTTTGACAACACTGGTAAAATACTGAAATTTAAAAATTGGCCTTTGTTTCTAGGAGAAATTCAGGAAAATTAAAAGAACTTTATAATCCCCCAAAGGAAATCTAGCCTGATATTTTCTTCCTGTTTAATTCTAGGTCCAATCCCTTGTCCATTTGTACTGTTTGTCCCTAGACAAACACACATGTGTATATTTATACCATATATATGGTGAGTATATATATATATATGTATGTGTATACATTTATGTACGTATGTACATATATTTGGTAGACAAGCTCCAGGGCAATAGATATTCTTGATCCACTTGGTTTTTCCTGTATGAATGATAAAGCTAAACTTTTTTATATAGTTACATATTCTTTCCAAAAGTCTTTGAAATGCTTCAGGGTTTGATGTACAATGTTACACACAAACAGGAATATCCAGAGGACCTTATTATCTACAGGGTTCTTTCTTCAACTTAGACTCTGTTTTGGATCTTCATCACAGTAGCAAACATCTTTGGCAAGCATATACCTCCCTGTTTTCATTGGTTTGTTTTTTCACTTCTATTGATATTTATGAACAGAAGGCTGCTGAACAAGTTTGTTGGTATATCTGCCAGAAGATCTTGAATGATTTTAATTTATAGGTAGTAGATACGTGGCAAAAGAGACTCTTGAAGGCAATGTTTTGCTCTGTTGAATCAAATACTTTTTCATCATTAACAAACATTAAACACAGTGGGATATTGTGTTACTTACATCATTTAGCTAATTGTGTGATAGTTAAAGAAGCTGTGTGTCCACTGTAGAACATAATTTGCAAAGGCCTGTTCTTTACTCATTAAGGATATTCTTGATTGGTTTTTATGGGTGTAACATATTTTGCTTCAATGGTAAAGGAGATAAGTAGGTTGGTGGTTGATTTTCTCTTGGTTGCCTTTTTGTTTGGTTGGGGTTTTTTTTGTTTTTGTTTTGTTTTTTGGAGGGAGAAAGACAGGGCAATTGAGATTGAGTGACTTGCCCAAGGTCACACGGCTAGTAAGTGTTAAGTGTCTGAGGCCAGATTTGAACTCAGGTCCTCCTGACTTCAGAGCCAGTGCTCTATTCATTGGGCCACCTAGCCGACCATTTTTTTGTTTTGATAAGGCCTAAAATTCCCCTCATCTACCCCCACCTTGGTTTTGGTATCTTTTTCTCCTTTAGATATGTTATAAATAGATCCTTCAAAGTCTTTCATGTTGCCTCACTTCCAACACTCACTCTCTCTATAGTTAAGACTAATTTTGTTGCTTTTCCTTTCTTTGTTCATTTCTACTTTCTTTTTAAGCATTTCTGGAATTCTCAGAGAAATTCCTAATATAAGAGAACAAGTGTGGTGGATCTACTGTCCTTGGTGGTGAAAACAGTGTATTATGAAAATCTTTGCAAATCTTTTACATTTATATTGTTTTTTCTCTCATTTTCACTTTTGAATGCCCAAGGAATGACTTTTCTTAGTCTGGCCTTTTACTAAGATTTAATTAAACCAGTTTTATCCTCCATTGCTTCTCTCGGCTTTATGAGGTCATATTGGCTCTAATATTCCACCATCCTTCTTCATAAGATTTCACAAATGAGTTCACATTCTAAAATAGTGTTGCCCTATGTTGCCTTTCAGGCTTTTTCAGTTTAAAAGTTAAACTTTCGTAAAAATTATTATAATAAATGTTGATATCCTTTCTACAATCCATGACCAATTTTTCGTTATTGATAACGTGCTTGAATTTTTGCTTATATTCTTGTTGTTTGAATTTATCAAGATTTTGTTGTTTCAGTTGTATGTTTTCTCTTTTTCTACTTCTAACTTTATGGAAATTCTGAACTCTGCTCTACCGAATCAGTAGTCTACTGTAGAAAGGCAGTTGCTTAGGAATGATGGCCAGATCAGTAATGAATCTTTTTCTTTCTGTTAAAATGTAATCAATTTCATTTTAAAATACATACAAGCTATTCTTTATGTCTAGTACATTCCAATTCTCCTGAAGAAAGCATTCATGAGATTTCTGTGTCATCTACAAGTCTTTGGCTTCTGTCATTCTTGACCCATATTTATCAGTATGTTAATTCTCAACATCCTAACCCTTTTCCCAACTTACAAAGCATCAAAATGTGATGATTAAATTTGGAAGATCATATTAAATTTCTTTTTAAATTATGTGTTGTTTTTATTAATCTGCCCCCTTTAGCTATCCCTACACTAAACACATTTTTAAAAATATAAATCCATCAATGAATAGCTACTTAGTACAGCAAAACAAATTCCCACATTAGTCATTCTGAAAATGTATTTCTCTTTCTGCATTTTAAGTTAATTAACTCTCTGGCAGGAGGCAAATGAGGTGTTTCACCTTCATGCTTTTGGACTTGGGATTTATCATTGTGCTAATGTTCTAAAGTCTTTTGAAGATGTTTTTCTCTAGAATGTTATCTTTGTATAAATTGTATTCCTAATTAGTTTGTCAATTCACAAAGATCTTCTAAGTTTCCTCTGAAAATGTCCATTTCATCATTTTAATGGCACAGTAATATTTTATTACATTCATATTCCACAGTATGTTTAAACATTTCCCAATAAGAGAATACCCCCTTAGTTTAGAATTTTGGGCTACCATGAAAAAAGCTGCTATAAATATTTGTTCACTTATAGAAACTTTCCTCTTTGATTTCTCTGTGAAAGAGGTTTAGTAGTAGTATATCTGGGTCAAAGGGCAAGCACAGTTTGGAAACTTTCTGACTATAGTTCCAAATTGCTGGACCAATTTACAGCTCCACCAACTAGCAAAGCTGTTTTCCTATTACCACTTCCCACATTTATCATTTTCCTCTTTTGTCATGTTTACCAGTCTGATAGGTGTGAGGTAGGGCCTCAAAGTTGCTTTAATTTGTTTTTCTCTATCAGTGATATAGAGCTTCCAAAAATATGATTGTTGATAACTTGGGTTTCTTTCTTTCAAAACTATCTGTTAATTTTTTTTCAACTGCTTTATTAACTTCTAGTTTACATCATTCATTTCTGCAAGATTTTGAGTTACAAATTTTCTCCCCATTTTTCCTCTACCCACCACCCCAAAATAGCAATCCCACTGGATATCCCCTCCTCCAATCTGCTTTCTCCCATATCTTCTCCCATATCCCCTCCAACTTTCCAGTAGGGCATGATGGAACTCTCTGCCCCAGTGCCTGTATATCTTATTTCCCAGTTACATGTAAAATAATATTAATAATAGTATATATATATGTATTTTAAACATTTGATTTTAAAGCTTTGAATTCTAGATTCATTCCCTTTCTCCCTTATCAGCCACTCTTACTGGGAAGATAAGCAATTCAATATAGGTTGTACATGCGTAGCTATGCAAAACATTTCCATAGTGGATATATTGTAAAAGACTGACTATATTTCCCTCCCTCCTCTCCCACCTCCCACTTGTTCTGTTCTCTACTTTGATCCTGTCCCTTTTCAAAAGTGGGTGCTTCCAACTTCTCTTTCCCCCAGCCTGCCCTCCCTTCCATCATCCTCCCTCTCATCCCCTTCCCCCCTACTCTCATGTTGGGTGAGAAACCCTATTTAGTGTGTATGTCATTCCCTCCCTAAGCCAAATTCAATGAGAATAAGGTAGACTCATCCCCTTTTGCCTTCCTGTTCTTCCCCTCCATTGTAACCATTTTTCCTTGCCTCTTCTATATGAGATAGTTTACCCCATTCTATCTCTCCCCATCTCCTCTCATTATATGCCTCTCTCACCTCTAAATTTCACCTTTTAATTATCATCCCTTCCTATTAAATTGGTCCTGTGCCCTCTATCTATATATACCTGTACACTTATATACACACATTCATATATGTATTCATATACCCTCCTGTATAGATAGACATGTATGTGTGTATGTAATATATATATACATATACACACACACATTTCTATTCCCTTCAACTATTCTCATACTGCGAAAAGTTTCATAAGTTACAATTATCGTTTTTCCATGTAGGGATGTAAATAGTTCAACTTTGGTAAGTTCCTTATGATTACTTTTCCCTGTTTACCTTCTCATGCTTCTCTTGCTTCTTGTATATGAATGTCAAATTTTCTATTCAACTTTGGTTTTTTCATCAAGAATACTTGAAATTCCTCTATTCCACTGAATGACCATATTTCCCCCTGAAACATGATACTCAGTTTTGCTAGGTAGGTGATTCTTGGTTTTAATCCCAGCTCCTTTGACCTCCGGAATATCCTATTCCAAGCCCTTTGATTCCTCAGTGTAGAAGCTGCCAGATCCTGTGTTATCCTGATTGTGTTTCCACAATATTCAAATTGTTTCTTCCTGGCTGCTTGTAATATTTTCCCCTTGATCTGGGAATTCTGGAACCTGTCTACAATATTCATAGGCATTTTCTTTTTGGGATCTTTTTTCAGGAGGTGATCTGTGGATTCTTTCAACCTTTATTTTGCCCTCTGGTTCTAAAATATCATGGCAATTTTCCTTGAGAATTTCTTGGAGGATGATTTCTAGGTTCTTTTTTTGATCATGGCTTTCAGGTAGTCCAATAATTTTTAAATGATCTCTCCTGGATCTATTTTCCAGGTCAGTGGTTTTCCCAGTGAGATATTTCACATTGCCATCTATGTTTTCATTTGTTTGGATCTGTTTAATAATATCTTGATTTCTCATAAAGTCACTATTTGCTTCAATCTAATTCTGAAGGAATTCTCTTCAGTGAGCTTTTGAGATTCTTTTTCCATCTGGCAAATTTGACTTTTTAAGGTATTCTTCTCCTCATTGCCTTTTTGAGCCTCTTTTGCCATCTGAGTTAGTCTATTTTTTAAGGTGTTATTGTCTTCAGTCAGGTTGTTGACTCTCATTTCATAATTTTCTTGCTTCATTCTTATTTCTCTTCTCAATTTTTCCTCCACTTCTCTTATCTGCTTCTTAAGGTCCTCTATGGCCTGTAACCAGCTAGTATTTTTCTTGGAAGCTTTTGGTGCAGGAGTTCTGACTTCATTGTCCTTCTCCTGTTCCATGCTTTGATCCTTTTTGTCCCCAAAGTAGGAGTGTAAAGTTGAGTTTCTCTGTTTGCTTTGCTTCCTTTGCCTGGTCATGTTGCCACTCAATTAATTGACTTTTGGTTCTTTTGCCACAGTAGGACTCTGCTACCAGAGAGGGGAGCTTTGTCCCAAATGCTGGAGTTTTCTCAACTGCTGAAGGTATTAGTTGGGTGCCCTCTCTGAAGCCTCCACATGTCCTGGGGAGCTGGTCACATACCCCAGGACCTCCCCCCTAGACCACAATACAGATCCAAGCAGGTTAAAGCAAGAGCAATTACCCCTCAGACTGGTCTCTTCATCCCCCTACACTCTGCAGGCCAGGAGCTGAAGCTGCCATGTGGTGGCAGCTGCATGGCTGCAGCACCTCAGCAGCTTCTCCCTCTAGGGTATAAAGGCCTGACTGCATTTCCAAACTACTGGATCCCAAAGTCCATACTGCATTGACCTCTCATCTATGGGTTGATAATTCTGAAAACTGCCATAGTTGCTGGTGATCTGAAATCCCTCCAGCTGGTGGTTGGTTGGGCTGCCCTGGGGCTAAGACCTCTGGCTCACGTGGGGCTGGGCTCCACTCCCAGAGCACTGCACCGGCCACTTCCTGCTAGCCTGCCGGGCTATCCTCAGATGGAGGTTAGCTTCTCTGTGTCATTTTGTGGGTTCTGTAGCTCCAAAGTTTGTTCAGAGTCACCTTTTACATGAATTGGAGGAGGTGGGAGCCGGAGCCCTGTGGAAGTCCTGTTTCTACTTTGCCATCTTGACTCTTTATCTGTTAAATTTTTGCTTATATTCTTTTTTTTTTTTAAAGTAATTGGGGTTAAGTAACTTGCCCAAGGTTACACGACCAGTTATTTTGTGTGGGTGTTAAGTATCTGAGGCCAGAACTGATCCCAGGTCCTCCCGACTCCAAGGCCAGCGCTCTTACTCACTGCGCCACCTACCTGCCCCTTTTGCTTATATTCTTGTTGTTAAATTTGCTCATTTTTCCTTTGAGAAATGGCTCTTAGACTTATAAAGCTGAATCAGAGGAACTTGCAGCAAAGATTTTTCCTCCCACTCCATGTAGTACCAACACAACATTCACAGTAACTATGAATATACTAGCATGGTTCCAAATTGCAAAATATAACAGACTTTCCATATACAAGAGAAGCAAAACATTTATTCAGAAACCAGAAAGCCAAATTCCAGCAACAGAAAACCAAATTCATCATAACAACAAAGAAATCTATACACAATAACACTGCAGAGAGCAACGCCATCCCAAAGCCTTCTCACAAATACTCACAAACCTAGCTATATCCTTGCCTACATCCTGTCTCTCCCCCAGCTCTAACTGCTCTGACTCCCAGTTTTCTCTCATCTCTACTCCATCCCTTCCTGTTCCACCTATTCAGACAACTCGCACCACAGACTCCATGTGATTACATTTGGCCTATTAAGGGGCAGGGAAGATCTATAAAATCCCTTAGGCCTATTAAGGGGCAGGGAAGATCTTCAAATTACCATTACCATTACATCCCAGTTACCTATTTTCCTTCTGATTTTTATATTAGATATTTGTACAAAATCTTTTCAATGTTCTTAGTGAAAATTATATATTTCATTTCATTCATTTAGTTATGAATTCTTTTCCTATACAGAGATATGAAAAATAATTTTATTCCTGATTCTCTAATTTTTTATGAGCTTTTTATGTCTAGGTTATATATCCATTTGTAGTTTATTTTGGTATGAGGGTTAATCTAAACCTAATTTCTGCCAGATTGCAGCCCATTTCTCTCAACAGTTTTGTCAAATAGATAATCCTTCCCCAATAACTGAGGTCTTTGGGTTAATAAAACACCATGCTACTGTGTTCGTTTGCTTCTGTGTGTGGTAAACTTAATCTGTCCCACTATTTGTCCTCTCTTTCTTCATCCTCTGCAACTGATGCTGGTGCATAGCTGAAATTATTTTCACGGTGGTCTCTTTTAAAAGCTCCTCATGACTTTATTACTCAATTTGCACAACATTTATATGTTTATGTCAATATTACATATTCTTTACCTATTCTTTTAAAAAATCTAATATTTTTCTCAATTACATGTAAAAACAATTTTAACATGTTTTGAAGTTTTTTGAGATCTAAATTCTCTCTCTTCTTTCCTCCTTTCCCCTGTCATTGAGAAGGCAAGCAATTTGATATAGGTTAGACATGTGCATCCATGCAAAACATATTTCCATGTTAGTCATGTTGTGAAAAAACATAGACAAAAAATCAAGAAAATAAAGAAAAAGTAGATTGGATCTGCATTAAGATTTCATCAGTTCTTTCTTTGAAGATGGATGGCATTTTTCATCACAAGTCATGATGGTCTTTTTTTTTTTTAAAAGCAATCGGGGTTAAGTAACTTGCTCAAGGTTACACGGCCAGTTATTTCTGGGTGTGGTGCTGAGTATCTGAGCCCGGATTTGATCCAGGTCATCCTGACACTGGAGCCAGTGCTCTTACTCGCTGAGCCACAATTGGGGTTAAGTAACTTGCTCAAGGTTACACGGCCAGGTGTTTCTGGGTGGGTGTTAAGTGTCTGAGCCCGGGATTCGATCTCCAGGTCTTCTCAACACTGGAGCTGGTGCTACCTGGCCGCCCCATCATGATGGTCTTTTTATTTTATTTTTTATTTTTGGAGAGGAGAAGGCAGGGAAATTGGGGTTAAGTGACTTGCCCAAGGTCACATGGCTAGTAAGTGTTAAGTAAGTATTCAGTGTCTGAGGCCGATTTGAACTCAGGTTCTCCTGACTCCAGGGCCAGCACTCTATTCACTGCTAATGATGGTCTTTTTATAAAAACTACTAATGAAAGATGACTAAATCTGAAATGATATTTCACGGTGATTTTAGACATTTTATAAAATTAGCTAAATCAATCAATAAGCATTTTCAAGGTTTGCTATGCACCAGTCACTGTGCTAAGAGCTGGAGATACAGAGACAAAAGTGAAACAGCACCTGTTCTGAAGAGGCTTACATTCTAATGAGGAAGGCAACATAAGAATATTAATTACATACATAATATATGAAAAATGAATGCAAGATATTTTGGGAGGGAATATGCAAGCAGTGGGATGGGGGTGGGGGGATCAGGAAAGGCTTCATGTAGAAGACAATGCTTAAAATGAGTCTTGAAGAAAATCAGGGATTCCAGGGGATGGAAGTGAGCATTCCAAGCTGGATACTTTCATTTATCTTTCCAAGAAGTAGAGGTTCATCATTCTCTATAAGGTGTAACTGCCTTTTCTCTTCTAGCTTTATTTTATTTTATTTTACTTTGCTTTTTGGAAGGGGGAAGGTAGGGTAATTAGGGTTAAGTGACTTGCCCAAGGTCACATGGCTAGTTTTTGTGTTGTGTCTGAGGCTGGATTTGAACTCAGGTCCTTCTGACTCCAGGGCTGGTGCTCTATTCACTGTGCCACCTAGCTGCCCCTTCTAGTTTGAAATTTTAGAGTGAATGTCAATATTGATATGATTCTGTTCCTCTAGTATTATGTCCACTTGTTGCTCACTGGACAAGGGTCTCACATCTGGAACATTAACAGCCAAGTTATAGTTTAGAGACAGTCTAAAAACTGCCCAATTGGGAGCACCTTCTGCTCCATTTTCTGCCCCATTTTCTGCCCACTGTCATTGTCACTGAAAAGGCAGAAGAAGGTCAACAAAGGATTTAGGCCCATTTTGTATTCTTCATTGCTTCACAGGTTGCCAGGGTCAAAGAATTTATCACCAAGTGGCCAGACTACTGATGATGAGCTTCTCCATACTTAGCCAGTCAGACTTGGGTTAGGGTTAGGGCTAGCTTTTCCCAAATGGTAGAATCTGAATTGAATTTATTCAAGGCAGAGTTGCAGAAAGTCATCAGTCCCACTCTCTCTTTCTGAGTCATCAAAGTCCAGTGGCAAGACAAATGTCAAGACACTGGCAATGGCCTGGGATGCAGTGGATGACCTAGGCATTTTTGATATCTGACCAAACTTAAAACACTTCAGTTGACTTCAAGGCCATTGGGATAAATTTTTCTCATCTGTTGTAGCAGCAAGCACCCTAGCATACACAGGATGGCTGCTAGCACAGGTTCTTTGATCTGATTTTCTAAAGGAAAGCAACTCAAAAAGGGTTAACAATTTTACTTTAATCAAACATATATCATTTGCCTAGTTCAGGGGGAAAAAGTCAGCATGCTGAACTTCAGAGAATACAAACAAGTTATAAGCAGACAAAAATACAGACAGAGAAAATAACACAATTCAGCAGAGAAACAGACAGGGCTTCTAGCTGTCTGACCATCACAGTTAGTTACCAGAGAGAGAAGCACCAACATCTGGGTTTTCACAGCCAGGGGGCTCAGCAGCTGCTCAGAGTCTCATCTGGACAAATCACACAATCTTTCCCAAAGTGAACCCCAAAGCAAAACCTTACCTCAGAGGTATCTATAGTCTTCTCCAAGGTCAGAGAACATCACAACCCTTGTGACCCACTTGACTACAAAGTAATAAAAGTTGTGCCTCCTGAAAAATAAGCCTCCTACCACAGGCTCCATGTGACTATATTCAGCCTGTTAGGGAACAGAGTTTATTTTCAAATCAGGAAAGGTCCTCAAATTCACCTAAGGTTAAGGGGCAGGGAAGATCTTCAACGTCCCATACATCTGCCCCTTCCACTAGAAATTCTTCACATCCTTGGGGTAGACATCCCCCTCACTCACCAATGGGTTTGAGACTATGGGTTACCCTCAACCTGGTTTAGCTCATGTGCAGAGATGGTTTACTGGGGCGTGGCCACTGTACATGCTACAGTTTCTTGAAGTCTCAGGTGAGAACTGGGTGAATCAGGTGGACTCTAAAGGTAGATGAGCAGCCTTGAAGAGGGCTCAGCAAACCCTCTCCAGAGGAGCTACTCCTGCCATAACACCTCTTTGACTTACTAATTGCAACAATGGAGGAATTTCTCACCCTAGGAGTACTCTCACACCATGTCTGGATCAAAGGCAGCTGATAATTGGTTAGGTTATCCATATTATATCCCTCTGCAGTAAATATTAACTTTGACCACAGGAATGATTCGGATTCTATTCACAAGCCTATAAAGGTGATTATTGATTCTCTTTTTATTCACTCCATCCGGCAAACTTTAGTTCTGAGCATTTATACTGATAACTTTTAAAAACTCATTCCAGTGAGCTGGTGAGACAAATTCCTTCAAGTCTGTTACTTTCCCACTGTTGTATTGGAATTGAGAATGCAAACCAGATGCTAGATGTCAGGGGAAGACAGCATAAAAAGAAAGCTTACTTTTTTTTCCCCTGAGAGATAAATTTGATCTTATTTTTTAGCTCATATTACAAAGAAGGGTTGTTCTCCAAATCTACACTTCAGGATAAATTTTGACATCCCCCCACCACTTTGGACTCTTACCAAATCTTACAGATTCTTTATATGGTACATTCTGAATATCTACCACTCTCTTTTCCATCTCCACAAGTACTCAAACTGATCATTTTTCTTCTCTCCAACATTTATCTCTTAGTCTATGAAATGGACCTCTTGTTCACTTCTTTCAACTTTCTTTGATCATTTTCAGTAGTGTCTGATTGTTGGTGACCCCATTTGGGGTTTTCTTGGCAAGAATATTGGAGTGGTTTTCCATTTCCTTCTCTAGCTCATTTTATAGATGAGGAAATAGAGGCAAACAGGGTTAAGTGAATTGCCCAGAATCACATAGCTAGTAAACATCTGAGGCCAGATTTGAACTCAGGAAGATGAGTCTTCCTGACTAGTACTCTGTTCACTGTGCCACCTTTGCCAAAGTCTAATTTCGAGCAATCTCTTATCTTGAAGATGATTACAATACTCTTTTCCCATATGTATACATTTCTCGGATCTTATTTCTTGCTTCCTTTACTATTCTACAAAGATTTTCATAAAGTTGGAACCAATTCTCTCTTTTCCTATTCCTAGGTTACTTTTCCCCCTCCTCCCTATATCTAGAAGGTTTTTTGTTTTGTTTTTACCAGACTAAGGCTCTGATTTGTTTGAGGTGTTACTTGAAAATTCACTTCTTTCACCAAGCCTTTTGGCTATACTGCTACTAAAGGATTTCCTAAGACTGGCAGTTAATTTGGATTTCAGACACAGGTAATACTAAAATATTTTCTTGGTAGTATACTTCAGTTCGGATTGCTAGATAGCAGAGTTATGTGCTATACATTGCTTAAGCAATTTTCTTCTTTGTTACACTGAGGCAAAAGTACTGAGAAAATTATAGTAGTGTGATAACATTCTTGCCAGAATGGAAGCATGAGTGATGCAAAAAAATTAACAAAATTGCATCAATTTCTTCAAAGCCAGCAAGGATATTAGTAGTAATAATTTAAATAATTTATGTACCCTAGGAAAATTGGGAAATTAAAATCAAGATATTGTAAATGATTTCTTTATCTGCAAATTGCTCTATTAAACAAAATATCAATAGTCTGCAGGAAAGTGAATATTTTTCCCCTTGTAAGATGGATTCTATAAAAACCAATAGATTTGAATTATTTAAGAAGAACCAATGAGACTATTTCTCATATTCTTAATGCAAATTTGAAGAAGAGGTTGTATGTACGTTAGTATGATTAATATTTCTCATCATTTGCTGAATGTTTAAAGGTCAGCATCAGACATATCCTAGTAAGGAATTAAAAAAATTACAATCAATGCGTTTCAATTTTTTTATGTATTTTAAAAATAGCTTAAGTGTAACTGAATTGGGCCTGATATTAGTAGTTTGAAATAAAGATTCCTGAAAATTTAAGGCAAATAAAAGAACTGGAAACTAAAGCGGCGATGATCATTTGAGGAACGGCTGAACAAATTATGTTATACGAATGTAATGGAATCATATTATGCCCTAAGAAATAATGAAAGAGGGGTGGCTAGGTCGTGCAGTGAATAGAGCACTGGCCCTGGAGTCAGAAGGACCTGAGTTCAAATTTGACCTCAGACACTTAACACTTACTAGTCATGTGACCTTGGGCAAGTCACTTAACTCCAATTGCCCTGCCTTCCCCTCTCCAAAAAAAAAATAACGAAAGAAAATGCTTTAATGAAACCTGGGAAGACCTGTATGAAGTGAAGCAAAGTAAAGTGAGCAGAACAATTTATACAAAAATAGTGTAAAAACAACACAAGTTTGAAAGATTTTAAAACTCTGATCAATGTACTGATTCCATGATTCCAGAGAAATGATGGTGAAGTGTCCTAGTTACCTCCTGAGGGCAAGATGATGGACTAGGGTACAAACTGAGATATGCAATTTTTGTACATGGCCAACATGTGAATTTCTTTTGCTTGAATATGAATATTTATAACAAGGTTTTTTTGTTTTTCTTTTTTTCCCAATGTGGGGGAAGAAGAGAAAATCATTTTTTGCTAATTAAAAAATAAATTTTAATTTTAAAAATCAGAGGCAAATAGACCATCTTCAGATAAGAGAATACATTTGTTTATCTTGAAAATTTGGAGAAAAGTTTTCAAAGCTTTATCTAAAGTTTTGAGATGATAGTAAAGATAAACTAAATTGAACAATGACATACCTAATTCATTTGGTTTAGTTGATCAAAATGAAAAAATAATTCTAAGATTGATAGCATTTTGGGGCGGCCAGGTAGCACAGCAAGTAAGAGCACTGGCTCCAGTGTTGAGAAGACCTGGAGATCGAATCCCGGGCTCAGACACTTAGCACCCACCCAGAAACACCTGGCCGTGTAACCTTGAGCAAGTTACTTAACCCCAATTGCTTAAAAAAAAAAAAAAAAAGATTGATAGCATTTGTATTATACTGGGATGGATCTCTGATTTCGTTGTTGTGTGTACTTGTCAACAAGTACAGACCTCAACCTCTTTATAGGCTCACCAGAAGGACCCTTGGAGTCATTTGGACCAATTGTCTCATTTTACAGATCAGGAAATGGAGGACCAGGGAAGTTGAGTGACTTTACGGTGGGATCTGAATGCAGGTCCTGACTCCAAATAAAATGTTTTTTCCACTTTATTGTCTTCTCATCCTGTTTGATTCTTACACAATTCTCCACAAATCCTCCTCAGAGAATCTATCCAATGTACAGCAAGGCTTCCCCTGGTTTCTTCCATTTATTGAGCATGACAATGTAGCACTTGGCTAACCATCTCATGTCCCTCCTTCACAAGGGGTGACTGGCCCATCTCCTTTTTTAGTCACCCATGTACTTTATAATGTCACCTTTACAATGTCTTCCCTGTGAATTCTCAAAGGCAATCTGTGTGGAGGCAGCAACTTCCCATTGCCCTTTGGCTTGGAATTCTGAGGGTTTTTTGGCTGATAGTGATAGGGTGCTGAAGGGTTTACAAAGCATTTACATACATTTCCTCCTTTGGGTCCTACAATAAACTTGTAAAGGAAGTAATAAGGTGTGATTGTCCCCATGAGCAAAGCTGCTCATGGTCACATATATGGTAAGTGTCAGAAGCTGGATTTGAACCCATCTCCTTGACTCCAAGTCTAACAACAAGATCTTTCTCACTTCACTTCCAGCTCAACTCACTGTCTGGACTGCTCCCCCTCCCCATTAGCAGCCTTGCCCTCCTCACAAAGGCTCTGTTCTGGGGCCTACTCTTCTGATTGGTGAGTCCCTGGCAAGGAACACCATTTCTCTCTCTGGCATCCTTAGGAAAATATTTTTTATTAAATAGGGTGCTAGGTGGCGCAGTGGATAAAGCATCAGACCTGCAGTCAGGAAGACCTGAGTTCAAATCCAGCCTCAGACACTTACTGGCTATGGGATCTTGGGCCAAACCCTATTTGCCTCAGTTTCCTCATCTATAAAATGAGCTGGAGAAGGAAACAGCAAACTGCTCCAGGATCTAAGCCAAGAAAACCCCAAATGGGGTCATGAAGAGTCAGACATGACTGAAAAGATACAACAACCAGACACTTAACACAAAAACTAGCCATGTGACCTTGGGCAAGTCACTTAACCCCAATCACCCTCCAAAAAGCAAAAAAGAAAAAAAGAAAAAAGATACAACAACTAAAAGCTGGAGATAATTAAGAGCACCACACAATTCCTCAAACCAGGCCTGGCCTGATCTTCTCCTGCTCACTTCTGAGTCTGGCTAATTTTAGATCTACAATGGCTATCCAAGATAGGTGTACATTGCTAGAAAAATTTAATGGATTGCCCAGAGCTGCAGGTCAATCATTTGGACGGTAAGCATAGGTCTCCCTCATTTATACACAGTTTGATGTCAATATTCAGTGAATCATTGAACAAAGTTATCTCTGTAGTCACATCTGTCATAGAGCTTATATAATTTTAATGTATCGATGAATCATAGGATCATTACTGGAGAAATAGAAGGAACCTCATCTTCCTTGTTTTCCACATGAAGAAATTGATGCCCAGGATCACACACCTAGTAAGTAGGAGAACTGGGGTTCAAACTCTGATCTTGTGACTCCAAATTTAGGCTCTTTCCCTGTATCTTGCTCTTCCCTAAAAAAGGGCACTTTTTTTGTCTTCAAAGCACATTTTTCTTTATATGGTTGATTGCTTTTTATGAATCCTTGAACAACAGATACTAAATAATAGACTTATATCTCTCAGTAGTCCAAGGAAGGGGGTAGTGTACTCTCAAAAACCTTGGATTTTGGAGTCAAGAGGTCTGGGTTCAAATCCCACTTGTGCTACTTGTGTGACCTTGGGCAAATTACTTCACCTTTTTGGGTATCCGTTTTGCCATTCTAAAATAAGAGGTTTAGACTAGAATCCTTTGATCCTGTATATTTGATTGAAAATTTGTCTTTGAACTCCAAAAGACTCATGTTGGAAAATGCTATCCATATCCAGAGAAAAAATTACAGAGTCTGAGTGCAGATCGAAGAACACTATTTGCTCTCTCTCTTTTTTTGTTTTGGTTAGTTTTATTTCTTCTTTTTCATGGTTCATTCCACTGGTTATAATTCTTCTTTACAACATGACTAATGTGAAAATGTTTAATATCAATGTATATATAGAGCCAAATCAGATTACATGCAGTCTTGGGGAGGGGAGAGGGGAAGGAGGGGGAGAAAATTTAAAACTCAAAAGCTTGTGGAACCGAATGTTGTAAACTAAAAATAAATAAATATATTTTTAAAAGAAATGCAGGATTGAAAAAAATAAAATTTGTCTTTGAAAGTCTACCTTGTTCTTTTCTCGTGGACTATAAGTTTCTTGAAGGCAAGGGCTGTTTTGTTTTTGTCTTTCTATCTCCAACACTTCATAGAATAACTGTAAATTTATCAAGTGCTTATTAAATATATAATATTGTAAATTGAACTGAAATATTACCTAGGCTAGACTAATGACTATACCATTATAAAAAATTTTATAAAGATAAAAAAGTAGGACCTCTCAGATCTTTTTTTTTTTCTTTTTAAAGAAATGCATAGGGGCAGCTAGGTGGCACAGTGAATAAAGCACCAGCTCTGGAGTCAGGAGGAGGACCTGAATTCAAATTCAGCCTTTAACACTTCCTAGCTACGTGACTTTGGGCAAGTCACTTAACCCCAATTGCCTTGCCTCCCCCCCCCCCAAAAAAAAAGAAATGCATAGTGATTATAATCACTAAGTTTGGCCCTGAAGAAGACTTATCATGTACCTCCCCTCCTTTCTTTGCAGAAATGGGGGAAGGGACAACTAATAGATGTGGAACACTACATCTTCTTTTAGATTTGTTTGATGTATTGGTTAGTTTTGTTGAACTGTTTTTGTTTGTTTGTTTGGTTTTTTCAAGGCAATCTGAGTTAAATGACTTGCCCAGGTCACACAGCTAGTAGTATCAAATGTTTGGGATTTGAACTCAGGTCCTCCTGACTCCAGGGCCAGTGATGTATCCACTGTACCACCTAGCTCTTCCAAACAGTTTTGGGCTTTTTTTAAACCCTTTTTCCTTTTTTCTTCTTTGTTACAAGTCATGACACCAAGTAGGGAAGGAATTTATGGGGAAATAAAGTTTTGTTGAAACAAAATATAGAAATATAAGTTAATATGAATTAAAATTGTGCCACCTCAAGGAAGATGTTTTCTGTATTCATTTGGTTTATCTTAAATGCTATTGCAACTTTCTCTTGTAATTTATTGGGAATGTGGTGCTCCCATTATTTCCAGACTTGGGACTGTGAAGAAGGAGCCAACAATCCCTATCAAATGTCAAGCAACTGTGATCCATAGGTCAGGCAAGCCAACCTAGCTGAGGTACACAATAAAGGTAGACTATAAAATGAGGCAAACCTTATTTGTTTCATGTCTGTTTTCATATTTTAATGTAAATGAAATAAATGTTCTTGGGATGATCTTACTTATTTGAATCTCATACAACTCTGTGAAGATGTCTTTTCTTTTTAAAGTTTTCTTTTATTTCTTTTTGTTAAATTAAATTTTAACTTTCAGGGCAGCTAGGTGCCAGAGTCAGGAGGACCCGAGTTCGGTTCTGGCCTCAGACACCTAACACCCACACACACACACAAAAAAAAAACTAGCTGTGTAACCTTGGTCAAGTTACTTAAGACCAATTGCCCTCCAAAAAGCAAAAAAAAAAAAAAATTAACTTTCTTCTATTATCAAGCATTTTCCCCTCCCCAATGGAAAAAGAAAAGGGAAAAAAAACCTCATGTAACAAAATATCCATAGTAAAACAAAGTAAATTTCGTATCGTTGTTGTTGTTCAGGCATATCCAACTCTTCATGACCCCATGGACTATATTGTCTATGGGGTTTTCTTGGCAAGGATAGTGGAGTGGTTTGCCATTTTCTTCTCTAGTAGATCAAGGTAAACAGAGGTTAAGTGACTTGCCCAGAGTCACACAGCTATTAATTGTCTGAGTGCAAATTTGAACTCAGGTCTTCCTGACTCCAGGCACAGCGCTCTAACCACTGAGCCATCTAGCTGCCTTTAAATTCCATATTGGCCATATTTAAAACGTGTGTCGCATTCTGCATATCAGACCATCACCTCTCTGTCAGGAAGTAGGCAGCATTCTTCATTATTCCTCTGGAATCATTGCTGATCGCTGCATTGATTAGATTACCTCAATCTTTCAAATAGTTCATTGGCAATATTGTTATAGCATAAATTGTTCTTCTGGGTCTTTGCATCAGATTATACATATGTAACGGGAATGGGAATTTGAAGATCTTCCCTGTCCCTTAAAAGTCGGAGGTTATTTGAAGACCTCCCCTGCTGTGAAGATAAACTCTGCCCCCTGATAGGCTGAATGTAGTCACATGGAGCCTGTGGTGGGAGGAGTTTGCTGAGGAGAAGCAGATCCCACAGAAAAGCTGGTAGAGAGCTAGCCAGACAGTTGGAGACAGAGGAGCTTGGGCAAGGAGATAGAGAGTTTTATGAATAAATATTGATCTTGTATTGGTTTGTGGGAAGGCTGAATGATGCTGTGGCTCTCAGCATTATTATGGCTTCTGAATATCTTTGGTATTATGATGGAATTGGCTTACTGGTTTTGAGATTTGGTTTTCTGGTGTCTAACTCCTTCAGCTTTATCCTCTCTCTGGAGAGTTTGGCATATTTTTCAATTGAATGTCATGCGATACTTAGAGTCATGGTCTTTATTGTGATCGTGGGTGCTGTAAATATTGCATTGGCACTACAACATATCTTTCAAGATTTTTCTGAAACTGTCTCTTTCATCATTTCTTATAGTACAATAGTATTTCATTAGTCTTAGACAAGAATTTGTTGAGTCATTCCTCAATTGATGGAACTCACATGGGGGCAAGTTAGCCAGTGAAGTAGTTTAACACACTGGAGAGTGAGCCAGAAGTGAAGTGAGCATGGTGGTCGGGACCTCTCTTTATGTGAGGGTTCTGAGCAGAGACTCACCCATCATCACATTGGTCTTAGAATGGTACAACAATATATCAACTTGCCTATTTCCTTTTTTTATTAACTTTGCCAGTCTGATGGATATGAGGTGAAACCTCCCTGTTGCTTTAATTTGCATTTTTCTAATTTTTATTGATCATGATATTTTTTCATATCCTATTGATACTTTCGATTGTTTTCCCTTGAGAACTAACTTTTCATAACCTTTGACTATTTGTCAGTTGGGGAATGTTTAATTTTTATACATTTGAATCAGGTCCTGATATATCTCGGAAATAAGAGTTCAATTAGAAAACTTACTGCACATTTTCCCCCCTATTTGAATCAGGTCCTGATATATCTTGGAAATAAGAGTTCAATTAGAAAACTTACTGCACATTCCCCCCCCCCCCTATTTATTTTCCTTCTAATCTTAGCTGTATTAGACTTGTTTGTACAAAACTTTTGAAATTTATATAGTTAAAATCATCCATTTTATCTTCTATGATCTCTAACCTTTGTTTAATCAGGAAATCTTCCCATATCCTACAGATCTAAAAGGTAATATTTTCTGTGTTTTCCTAATTTGTTTATAATGTAACCCTTTATATGTCTTGAATCTAAAGGAACTTATCTTGCTACATGTTACGAACTATATGCTATATGCTCCAAACCCAGTTTCTGCCAGACTGCTATCCAGTTTTCCCAGTTTTTTTTTTTCAGAGAGTCTTTATTGTAATAATTCAGACCTTTGTGTTAATCAAACCTTAGGCTACTAGGCTCATTTTTTTTCCTGTGTGTTGTGTACCCAATCTGTTCCCTTAATCAAACTCAACTTTTTAACAAGTACTAGTTGTTTTGATTATCATGTTGTACTATACTTTAAGATCTGGTACTGCCAGGCCCCTTCATTTTTATGTTGTCTTTTTTTTTCATTATTTCCCTTGATCTTCTTGGCCTTTTGTTCTTCTAGATAAATTTCATAATCTATAAAGCCATAGTATCAAACTCAAAAAGAAATAGGGTCCACTAATCCATACATAAGGATCCCTGAGGACTATATATTCAACTAGTTTTAATATATGATGTTATTTATATTTTATTGTATTTTTATTTGTTAAATATTTCCCAGTTATATTTTAATTTGGTTCCCAGCAGCAGTAAGGAGTTTTGCAGGCCATGTGTTTGACACGTCTCCTATGTCTTTTGGTAGTTTTATGGTATGGCACTGAATAAGTTAATTTAAATTTTTTATTTAAATTTTTTTTTTACAGTGGTTCAGCCTACTTATGAGTAATTACCATTTCTCCAATTAATTAGAACAATGTTTCTATAAACAAAGTTTTGTAATTGTATCCATGTCATTCCTTTGTGTATCTTGGTAGATTCCCAAGCATTTTCTACATTCATTATAAATGGAATTTCTATTTCTATCTCTTCCTGATAGGTTTTGTTGGTAATATACAGAAATGCTAATGATTCAAGAGGGATATTTTCTACCTTGAAACTTGGTTGAAATTATTATTTAAATTAATTTTTAGTTGATGCTTTAGAGTTCTCTTAGTGCACCATCATGTAAGCAAAAAGTGATATTTAGTTCCTTCTTTGCCTCTGCTCATTCCTTGAATTTCTTTTTCTTGTTTTACTTCTATAGCTAACATGTCTAGCATTTTATCAAATATTAGTGCTGGTGGCGGGCACTCTGAACTCATTAGTAAGAACTGTGGTTTATTTTCATTACATATAATGCTGGATCTTATTTTAGATATATTCTACTTATCATGTGAAGGAAAGATCTATTTATTCTGTTTTCAAATTTTTTTTTTACAGAAATGAGTGTTTTGTGAAAAACTTTTTCTGTATTTGTTATGGTAATCATGATTTTTATTGTTCTAGTTATTAATGAAATCCTAATAGTAAACCAATTCTTCATTTGTAGTATGAATTGAACATAGTCATAGTGCATAATCTTTATAATATTTTGCTGTAGCTCTTTGCTAATATTATATATGTATATTTGCATCTGTTATGTTTTTATATGGATCTATAGTTTTGTTTGACTTTCCCCAGTATACATATCAAAATAATATTTGAATCACAGAAAGACTTTAATGGGATTTCTTCTTTTGTTATTTTTGTAAGGGATTTGTGTAATATTGGAAATAATTGTTTTTATTAATGTTTTGTAGAATTTGCAAATATATCCATAATGAGTTTTTTTTCCTTTGGTAATTAATTTATAATTTATTCAATTTCTTTTTCTTAAGCTGGGTTGTTTAAATTTTCTATTTCTTATTCTGTTTAATTGGCATTTAATGTTTTTCTGAATATTAATATCTTTCACTTCAGCTATTTGTTTTATTGGCATAGAGATGGGCAAAAGTCTCTCCTAATATGCTTTATTCACCAATTGTGAATTCTTTTTAAAAATTTTTTATACTGATAATTTAGTTTTCCTCTTTTAAAAATCAAATAAGCTAATAGTTATTTTATTAGTGAAATAAACAGCTCCTGGTTTAATTTATTAATTCAATATTTTACTTTAAATTTTATTGATCTCTTTAATTTTCATAATTTCTCTTTTTGTGTTTAATTAGAGCTTTACAATTTGTTTTTTTTTAATAGTTTTTTTATTTGCATGCCAAATAGTTAATCTTTTTCCCTTTCTTTTTTGGATGAAAATATCTAGAGATATAAAATTTCCCCTAATGACTGCTTTGGTTTCATTCCACAAATTTTGGAAAATTGACTCATTGTTATCATTATTTTCAATGAAATTATTATTTCTATGATTTGTTCTTTGACCCACCTATTCCTTAGGATTGTTATTTGGTGTTAGTTAATTTTTAATTCTTTATTAAATTGCCCTTTGTTGAATATAATTTTATTGCATTGTTGAACATAAAGAAGGTATTTAATATTATTGCTTTCCTGATGAGCAATATGTATGAATATCTCTTCATATTCCCACATAATAATCACTAAAGATCCACCATAGCTAACTTTTCTAAGATTTTATTTGGACACTCAACTTATTGCTTATTTATTTTTGGTTAGATAAATTTTGCTCTAAAGAGCTTGAGGGGAGGTAGATTGAGCCTCCTCTTGCTAACTATTTTAGGGTTACCATTTCTCCCCAACCTCTTTAATTTGTCTTTTAATTATTTAGATGCTATGCTATTAGGTGCCTACATGTTAAGTATTTAAAGGAATTATGTTATCTCCCCATAAAATGTAATTTCCCTGTTTATCTTTTTACTAGCTGGGTGATCCTTGGCAAATCACTTAACCTCTCTCTGGCATATAGTAGGTACTTAAGAAATGTTTAATCCATCTATACATCTACCCATCCATGATTGCTAACCTTGCTTTTTTAAGTTCAGTTGACATTTAATAGATTTTGCTCTAACCTCTTATTTTAATGTATGAATATGTCTCAAGTGTTTCTTGTAATCAATATATTGTTGGATACTGTTTTCTAATCCATTCTGCTATCCTGTTATATTTTAAGAGAGTCTATCACATCCACATTTCTTGAAATATGATATCTAGTTTCTTTTGAGCCTTGATATACTTTTCAGGTCAATTTTTTTAAAAATGTGGAATGCTTTACATTTTCTTCAATTTTTCAATATTTTGACTCCATTTTAATTTTTTTCTCATGGAGACATTAACTTCTTTTTGCTAAAATTTAATTTTTAGAGAGACTGCTGCTAAGCTTGTTAATTCTTGTGCTAAGAACCTCTTATACTAAGCTGTCAATTCTCTTTCCAAGGCTCTCCTCCATAGTTATTTCCTTTCCAAATCTTTCCTCCAATGTTGTCAATTCACTTACATTATTTTAAACTTTTAAACTCTTGCTTCATTTCTTCTAGGAATTGTATTTGATCTTTAGGACAAGTTATGTTATTCTTTGAGGCTTTGTAGTTATTTTGGTATTATTCTCCTTTTCTAGCTTTATGTCATGTGCATCTCTGGTACCACACTAATAGCCCTTTATCTTTTTTTTGTTTACTCATTTTTGTAGTTGAACTTCCCAAATTTGGGTTTTGTATTAAGGCTAGACTTTGGGAACTTCTGATGGAACTGTCATGGTCTTATATAGTCTTGGCCTAGTGTCCTGACACTACATTCTCTGGGTAGAGCATTCTGTGTTCTTCAAGGATCTCAAGGATAACTTGGGTCTGGGAGCTATAAATGTTCAGTGGACCTAATGTGGTCTGATGAATGATATGATCTGGTTATTGCCCTCCTGGGCTTTCCCAACTCCAGACCCTGGTTTGGATCAAGGCAATACAGCTGCAGACTTGCCCTAGGTGGATCTCACATTAACATCAAATAGCTGGAAGATTCTGAGGGCTTAAAACAACAACAATGCCAACTCATTCTTATTTCCTTTTTGGGGTTAGAGGGATAGTGCTGAGGCTGAGTCCAAGATTCCCTTAACTGCATTAGAGTGATAATGCTATCAGCCCTGTTACTAGAAGCAGAAGGGGCTAAGTCTGAGAGTCCCTCTTCAGATTAGACCTTTGCCTAGGCTGATTCTGAGACCTTGTTCTGCTTTCTGGGCTATTATGACCCTGTTTTGTTTCTGGGGCCTGGCTCTGTAATCCCAGACCATCCCTGTTCCACAGTTCTTGCCTTGGGTCATTTGCTTGTGATTCAGATTTTTGATCTTGTGCTGGAAAGTCTAATCTTTAACTTGGTCTGATTCTCTTCTAAGATCTTGCTGGAATAGTTGTCAAGGGAGCTGAGCTGTACTACTTCCTATTCTACCTCCTTGGTCAGTCCCTCGTTTTTCTCATCAACTGTTTTTTCAGTCTTCTAAGAGGTGACACTGGTCATACGTGCAAAATATAACATTTTGCAAATGGGTTTGCACTCCATGAGAGGGCTGATTGTAATTTAAGCATTCCCAAACAAGGTAATTTTGAGCTTTTTTTTTTAGCTTCCTCATTGTTGCTTTAGTTTTACATCAGATCAAACTTCTCTAGGTAACCGTGATCATTTTTATTTTTGTCCACTTTCCATTTTTTACCCAACAATTTGCTTAAACAGATTGGATTGAAATTGCTTAAAATTTAACTCATTGTTTTCTGGTCATTCTTTTGTTTTAAATTATAGGTATTTACTGTAACCTTTGCTCTAAACCAGTTAATGATCCGACTGCACACAGAAAGTTCACTCAGAAATAATACATCTGTTACTACATTCTAGAACCTGGCATTTCATGTTAAATTTTATAAAAAGTGGCTTTAATGTCATTTGGTACTCACTGGCTCTAGCTCCTTCCGATTTTCTTTTTCAAGAAAATAGAGTTGTTTACAAATCTTTAGGTTATTTCATTTTTAAAAATCTCAAAGTCACTTTTTCCAGTATAAATTTTTACTCTTCTCTCCTGTATCCATTTTTGCATTGATTTCTCTATCAAAGTACAGCACCAGTTTGGAGGATCTTGCTCTATATGGAATTTCTTCATCTTTTGCAAAGGATGTTGAGAATATAAAACTGCATTTAATTTCTTGGTGGTCTGCTTATGCTTGTTCTAAGCACTATGAAATGGGTAACACATGAAATGATGTTTTTGTTGCTGTTGGGTATATAATGAAACTGGTTCTACCAGTTTCTCTGCCTTCCTAAAAAGTTTGCAAACTATATTTTAGCTGCTACTTCTTTATGTCTGTCTTCTGGCTTTATTTATAGTCAGAATGTTAATATTGATATTCAATTCTCCCAGTAGTATATCAATTCTTGTTATTTGGAAAAATATTTAAGAGTACAAACTCTTTGTGTTTGTAAGTAGTCTAAAAGCATTTTTATTCTCTTGCATTCCAGTTTTCCCCTTTTTGCTACTGTCATCACTACAGAAATAGAAGAGGGTCATATATACTGAGGCTCATCTTACATTTTTGTTTTTTTTTTTCCAGGGGTAACTATGCAAAAAAAATCATCACTTCTCCAGTGTTTTTGGTAATAAGCCCCTCTGAATTTTGCTAGGCTGTTCCTTAGACAGCAGACATAGGGAGTCATTAGATCTAGTTAAAGCCTTTCTAGCTTGATAGAAATTACCAGAGCTTGTGTTCCATTGACATAACCTTTGAGAACCCAAGGTCCCCTCTAGGGCATGATCAAGCATTGGCATGGATGGGACTTTTGGGAAAGACTCGAGATACAGGATACTTAAACAACATAACTAGGACTTTCAAATATAATGCCTTTTTTTTTTTTTTTTTTAGCAATCAGGGTTAAGTAACTCGCTCAAGGTTACACGGCCAGTTATTTCTGGGTGTGTGCTGAGTGTCTAAGCCAATGAAACAACTTGGTCTTGGCATTTGAAACTGCAGACTACCCACTGCTTCCTGACACTCTCTCTTCTCCTGATTTTTGTACCAGGTTCTTTCTGGATTACTTTTCCACCTTACTCTCTCTTCTCCAGCAGCCTTCTCATGCTGAAGACACCTCCACTCTCCCAGTCTCTTACTTACTCCATTGGTCAGTTCTTCAGGAACCTTCCATTGAGGAAACATCCAGGCTGGTCCCACTCATCTCTAACTCAGCTCTGCTCCTGATTCTCTAGACTACCTTTCTATCTTGCCCCTTCATGAGGGCAGGCATGATTTTTCTGTTTTTGCTTTTACTTGTATTCCCGGCATTTAGAATGGTGCTTGGCCCTCAGTAAATGCTTAACAAATTATCTATTTATCCTTTCTATCTTGTCTCCTACCTCCTTTGGGACTGGGGTTACTCTACCTTCCATTCTTCCTTCTTTTCTCTCTTTCTTTTCTTCTTTCTTCCTTTTTTCCTTCCTTCTTTTCTCTTTCTTTCTCCCTTCCTCTTTCTTTCTTTCTTTCTTTCTTTCTTTCTTTCTTTCTTTCTTTCT
>NW_027187349.1:18081259-18135821 GCF_028583685.1 Petaurus breviceps papuanus
TTCTTTCTTTCTTTCTTTCTTTCTTTCTTTCTTTCTTTCTTTCTTTCCTCCTACCCCCTTTGGGACTAGAGTTACCTTTTCTTCCTTTCTTCTTGTCTTTTTTTTTCTTTGTCTTCTTATACTGGCACTTCTTGGTTCAAGCTCTAATTGTAGGTATACTCCAAAGGTCTGTCCACAGCCCTTTGCTCTGTCTTCATTCTCTTGGAAAACTCATCTAAAGTCATGCTTTCAATTGCCAACTTTATTTGGATGTTTCATAAATCTGTATCACCCTAATACATTCAATCAATGATTAATCAACACTGTGTATTAGGGGTATAAATAAAAAAACAAAAAGTACCTTTTCTCAGGGAGTTTACATTCTTAGTGAGGTAACACGTACGTTAATAGGTACATATATGATACACACAGAATAGATAGGTGGTAATCTTAGAGAAGAAAGAACATGCAATGGGGAGATCTGGGAAAGGCCTTCTGTAGAAAATTGTATTTGAGCTGTATCTCAAACATAGTATAGTATAGTGGAATAGGTAGACTTTGGATTCAGGAATTCAAATTCCCAGCTTCAAATTCTACCTCCGACACTTAAAAGCTTTATATGGGCAAGTCATATATATATATAGGTAAGTCATTTAATCTATATGAACCTTTTTCCTCACTTGTAAAAGGGTTAGACTAGATGATCTCCAAGGCCCTCTTCAGTTATATGGACATATATGGACATTCAGGTAGGTGAACATGCTACCGTGTTTCCCCGATAATAAGACACTGTCTTATTAAATTTTTTGGACAGAAAAACACCAGAGGGCTTATTTTCAGGGGAGGGCTTATTTTAATGAACATTGACAGCAATTTTAATAAACAGGTAAATGTGAACAAAAAAATGTACCTTTATTCAATAATGAATTCAATAAAGAACAGGATGACACGCTCACTGTTGCAGCTCTGATTGGATGCAGCTCGAAGCGCGGCGTGCGTTTCACGGGGGGGGGACGGTGCATACAGAGGGTACTGTAATGTAGCGTGTAGCGCAGGGGATCACCTTCACTACAGTAGCAATCTCAATAGGGCTTATTTTTGGGGGAGGGCTTATTTTAGAGGAATCTTACACAGTAAGGGGAGGGCTTATTTTCGGGATAGGTCTTATTATCAGGGAAACACGGTAGTAGAAAAGTGTATAAGAATGAAAACAATGAATGAAAAGCATGTAAGTGCTTAGTATGTTCAAGATACTATACTAAGCACTGGGGGTACAAATATAAAGATAATCCCTATCCTCAAGGAGCCTAAATTCTTTTTTTTTTCTTTTTGGAAGGCAATTGGGGTTAAGTGACTTGCCCAAAGTCACTCGGCTAGTAAGTGTGTCAAGTGTCCCAGGCCGCATTTGAACTCAGGTCCACTTGACTCCAGGGCTGGTGCTCTATTCACTGTGCCAATTAGCCATCCCCAAGTAGCTTACATTCTAATGCAGAAAAACAACACATAAAGGAATGATGGCTAGGAAAGGGAGTTTTGGTTACGGGAAATCACTGAGATGGCAAATTGGTGTACCTAATATGCCTTTTCCAGAAACAATGGTACTACTGATTTATTGTGTGCAGAGCTAGAGGTAGGAAGGAATGGAAAGAATGTTTGTGACATTTTATGAGATGACTTAGATGGATCGCTGGATGGCATGTGAAGCTCAAACCCAGTCTGGCATCTAGGGCTGAGCTACTTTGAATTTGGTCACTAATCAACTGGGTGAGGGAGAAAAGGATGATGATAATGGCTGGGGAAACCATCCTTTTATTCATTTAACTTTTGCCTTAGTTTCCTGAACTCTAAAATTGCGATAATAATAGCACTCCCCTTTCAGGGTTGTTGTGAAGATCAAATGACACATTTATAAAGTGCTTAGCACAGTACCTGGTTTCTTTACCCATAGACATTTAGCAGTAAACAATTGTCAAATGTGGTCATTCTAACTGCTTACTATCTGAAACAGACAAGATTTCCTTAAAGTTTGTGGCATGATTATATTACTAAACACCCCTTTTTTTTCCGTTTCTCCAACTACAAAAAGTCTCCAGTGATAGGCCAGGGTACTTTTAAATAATGCTTTTTTGGCAACTAATGTGAGTATTATTAGTTGAGACAATGCCACGTCAGAGATTTAAAACTTTCCTAGTCACTCCATGTACCCCACTTACACCATGGATTACACCCATTTTCAGCATATAGCCACAAATATCTTCAGGTTAATGAAGTATATATTACATATACTTTTAGAAAGTGAGAGTTATAAGATCCTGCAGTTTTAAAATAACCTTCAAAGAGAGCTTTAAAACTGAAATTCAGATAGAAAAGGGAATTGAAACTACTCTCTCACCACTGAAAAAAAGGTTTGGGGAGTTTTTTCTTTTCTGCTGTAAAGAAAAATCAACAATCTTTTTTAAAGACTTTTCCTTTAACAGCACCCAAAGTACATTCAGAGAGCACATCTGTGGTCAAAAGAGAGAATATAATGATATTTTGCAAAGCAAATATACTGGTGTGAAATGTTCTGTTTGAAGTTATGCATATTCAGGCAGCATGGTACATTAGAAAGAGCAAAGTATTTACCCAGAAGACCTGCTTTTATTGGTATTCTTTTTGCTCTTGCACAACTTTCTAATCTATTAATATGCTTCAAAGGATCTAATTCAAATAATGTCGGGTATTCCCTTAAGTGGAGCCTAATCCCTACACACCTATGGTCTCTGTTAGGTGCCATGGCCTAAGCAATTCATCAGGAGGTGGTTAACTTTCTGGCTAGTGTTCCCAAAATCAGGTGGCTGCCTCCCAGCTGACAGACATCTAGAATAGACAAAATAGTATGTCATTGGGCTCATTTTAGAAGTTTTTCCATCTTGGAAGTACCTTCCTGAGCTTTATCACTGGTAATATGCCCTTCAAAGCAAATAAAAAGAAAAAAAGTGTTTGATAATTACTGAGACAGAATTTTCTTTAAAGTCAGTGTGGTAAGGTAGAAAAAGCATTGGACTAAATCAAGAAATGAGCATGGACAAGTCTTCAATCTCTCTGAATCTTGGCTAGTTTTGCTCTGCATCATTTTAGACAAGCCTTTACAGGTTTCATAACTGACTTTCCTCTCTGATAGTTAAAAATTCAATTCCATTCATGTACTACAATTTGTTCAACCATATCTTAACTTTATTCCCAGTTCTTTGCTGTCACAAAAAGTTTTGCTATATTTTTATATATATGGGATATTTTACCTCTCTAGAGAATATGCCCAATAGTGGTATTGCTGAGTGAAGAAATATGTATAGGGTTAGTTCATATTCCAATATAGTTCCAAACTGTTTCCCAGAAAATGGTTGGATCAATTCACAATTCCACCAAAAACACATTAATGTATGTCTTCCCAGATCCCCTTCAACATTTCAACATTCAACATTTGTCATCCTTGCCTGATGAGTATGAGGTAAAACCTCAGTTGTTTAAATTTACATTTCTCTTATTATTGGTGATTTGGAGCATTATTTTAAATGGCTGATAGCTTCTTTTTTATTTGCCTGTTCTTATTAGTTGACATTTTTGTTGGGATAGCTTTTCTTATATTCTTGTCTCAATTTCCTATATAGCTTATAAATCAAACAATTACCAGACATTTGCAAATTATGTTATATTCTAAAGTGGTGAGGACCTTGGCTACCACCTCAATCAACTTTTTCCTAAGGCAGTTTTTAGCTTCTGTGGGTCTCCTCATTATAGTACTTTTTGTTATGAATTTCTCTGGTTTCTATGTCCTCTCTTCTGTCCGATCCATTTTTTCATCATTTTGTTATTGATTTGATATGAAGATTTTTTCCCAACTGACAGTTTATTCTAGCTGCAATAATTGTTACACAAAAGCTTTTAATTTTTATGTATTCAAAATTACCTACTCTCTTAAAATTATTTTATTCTTTAAGAATTTTCTCCCTGGACTTGAAGTATCTGTATATTATCCTAAATTTTTAAAAAATGATTTTTTAATATTTAGATCATGTACTCAGTTGGAGTAGATTATGGTAAGTAGTGTAAGAGGTTGGTCTGAACCTAATTTCTGCTAAACTACTTTCCAGTTTTCTCAGCAATTCTTGTCTGGAAGGAAACAAGAGCTCACTATGTGTCAGACACTGTGCTGATTTATAAATATTTCACTTGGTCCTCACAATAACCTTAGGAGGTAGGTGCTATTATTATCCACATTTTACATCTGAGGAAACTGAGGCAGAGTTTGTATTCTTGCTTTTTTGTTTGTGCTCTTGGGTATATCAAATATTACTCTACTATGTTTATTTCACAGGCTTGAGTACTTTATTTCCCACTCATCGGTTTCTTAACCAATGCTAATAGTTCTGACAATTACTGTATTGTTTATTAATCTGCTAACTTTATGTTTACCTCATTCATACCTTTTTTCATTATTTCCTTTGAGATTCTTGACTTTCTTTCCTCCAAGTAATTTTTTAATCTAATTCTATAATCACTTGGTAGTTTGATTGATATGGCACTGAAGTCTGTAATCTTTAGTTATTATATAATCATAGTTTGGACTACATGATCTTTTTTTCCAGGAAGGTTCTTCTATTAATTTGTTACCCTCATTTTTTCTGGAAGATAGATTTCACCACCCCCAAGTCACTGAAAGAAGGATGGCTCCATGAATTGACTGCTTAGTATGAATGGACTGATTGACTATTAGTTTCTACCAATTTGACCTGTAGTCTGACATTGGGGGAAAAAGCCTTGTGCTTACCTCAATGGGTAAATACACTCAATGTCTGTCTTTTATAAATGTTTTATTTTTTCTTTCTGACAGTCAGCATCACAGACAAATAAGTTGCTTTCTGCATCACTTAATCCCAGTATGTTCTGGGGATGATTAACTTCAAAGTATTCTTGAACAGTAAAAGTGACAAGGAACTATTTATAGCTTGTAGGGGTATTGTGTAGAAACTGGGGTTGAAGGGTACCCCGACTGTTGTTCTATCTTCCTAATCCAAGCCATTCCTTTGGCTTAATTCATTACATGGAAATTTAGTTCTCCAAGTCTGTCTTGGGTAGGTAGGTGGCAGAGCAGATTGAATGCTGGGGCTGGAGTCACAAAGACCTGAGTTCATATCTGGCCTCAGTCCCTTACTAAGCTGTGTGACCCTGGGCAAGCAGCTTCCTCATCTGGAGAATGGCAAATCACTCCAGTATTTTTGCTCAAGAAAACCCTAAAAAAGAAATCATAAAGAGTAAAAAATGACTATACAACAAGGCATTCATAAGCCTGGTCCCAGCTGACTACCTTTCTCTAACCTTAGCTAATGGCCAACCTTAGAGATGAGGCTAGAATATTCAAATTGCCTCACCATAACAAAAACCCATCAATGAAATTCTGTTGAGAAGTGTGGTTTCAGGAGACAATACTATTTCAGTTTGCTATCTGATTAACTGAAAGACCCAACAGGATTAACGAATAGCTCTCTCAAACTTGCTTAAAAAAACCTATTTGATATTAAAACAATTACCTTATTGTTGAATAAGGGGACCTTTTCCTCCCAAATCACTGTGTGGAACGGTTTTTAAATTTTAAAAACTGACTTTATTTTGAGAATTTGATGACATCATGCTATGCATGAAATAAGAAGTAGGATAAAGCATTTGTGAGCCCTAAGCAAGGTTTGAAAAGTGCACCTATGTTCCATGAGAATTTTCACTATGCCACTAAGATTTACCACAAAATAAACATTCACCTATTTAAAAAAATATTAAGTGTCTCTCACCATTGGATTCCTGGTGACTTGCCTACTCTTCTACCCAGCTCTCCCAGCATTTTTGTCTCAACAGTATATTATTTGTTTAAGGTATGCCCATAATATAGTCAAGCAGAGAGACAGAGTGCCCTTGGAAATGCACTCTGGGCAAGCCAAATGTCTGTAAGTGACCTTGACTATACATCCAACTCCAATTCTCACACCATTTCTCCATAGGGGAAACTCCACTAGTTCTTAGTCACCTTCAGCACCTGAGATTAAAAAACAAAAACAACCACGTCACAAGATCGTGAAAAACAGTTTTATCCAGAGACCATGAAGAATAATAGCTCATTTATATAGTGCTTTGAAAACAACAATCTTGAGGCAGGTAGCACAAATCCCATTATATGCATTTTGGGGTTGGGTCTAGACTTGTGATTTTAGCAGTATGGCAAACTTCTAGCATGGAAACTACATCAAGGCAGACTGACACTTCTACAATTTATAGGCTTAGTTTTAAGTGCCTTATGCAAGGTCATATGGCTGGTGTGAATGTAGCAGCATGTTACACCAGGACCCCATTATCTACAACATCAAAATGCCACGAATCCCTATTCTGATGGAAATCAAGACCCAAAGAGGATTCTCTGAAACACAGATTTAGAGCTGGAGACATCAGAACTGTTAGTCCAAGTTTTCCAATAAACTGAGGTTAGGTACACGCTGGTCCTAAGGGTCTCGAAGTGAGATCTAGTGGCTCCCCCTCCCCCATACCGTCACACCAGTGTGAAATTTTGGGATGCAGATGGGGCCCTTCGGTGTTCCCTTGCCTACGACCAACGGTGAACCAAAAAGGATTATTTTTTCGCCCCTCACCCTCGAAGTGACACAGGAAGAAGGCTCTGGGCCCACGATGCCCCAGCTGCCCTTCTGTCCCTAAACCCTGGCCCCTCTTCCAACACACTAACGCCTCCGCTTCCTGCCAGACCAGCCCTCCTTCCCTCGGCCCAGGCGGAGCGGGGTAAGGAGCCCGGCACGAGATCCGGCTTGGCGGAGTGGCCGCCGAGGAGAGCGCTGCCCTTCGATCCCAAGGTCGATTCTGGTCGGCCCCCTCCGCGACCCCAGCCAAGGGGTTTCCTCCGAGGGGGCTCTCGGTACCAAGAAGTCAGGCCCGCCCTCCCGCCGCCGGCACTCCTCGGGGTCTCCCCTCGGCTAGGGGGTGTTTGGGAGCGGTCCAGGTAAACTGGACCCAGAAGCGGTGGCTGAAGCCCTCGAGGGCGTCGGAGCCTCTCACCCCCGACCCCCTCGAAGGCCCGCGGGGGGAAGGGCGGCAGCAGCTCTTCCCCGCCGGAAGTGAAGTGTGAGTTTGGAGGAGGCGGGCGCTTCCGGCCGCGCAAAGGCTCTCGGAAGCAGCTTCTGGCAAACCCTTTTTCCCGGCCTCCGGAGAAGCCGCTTCTCTCGCTGCTCCAGCTTCCGCGACCTGCATCCGGGCTAAGCGGCCACGGCGGCCGCCGCTGCGGCTCCTCGTCTGCCCGACTTAGCTCCGTGTTCCCTTCCCGGCGATAGCGGCGGCCGCGGCGGCCGACATGCTGTGAGTCGGCGGCGTCGGTGCCGGTGCCCGAAGAATGGTTTGGTGGCGCCGGCGGCGGCAGCAGGTGGTGGCGGCGGAGGCGGCTGCGGCTCCGGCTCTCTAGAGCCGAGCCCCCTGCCTGGGGTGTCGGCCCGGTGCAGCGGCCAGGCCAGGCCCCCGGCTCGCACCAGGGCTCGGGGGACGGGGCCGGCGGAGACGGCGCCCGCCCCCCGGAGGAGACGACTCTGAGGTGGTGGTTCCCGAGCTGCCCCACTCTCCGCACCACGCCGGGCTCCTCTTTCCGCTCTTCCCTCAGTCTCCCGTGTTCCCGGTCCCCAAGTAACCCCCTCACACACACACACACACACACACACACACACACACACACACACACTCACACTCACACTCACACTCACCACTCTCTCCCTGGGCTCGTGCCCCCGCTGCGCCGCCCCCGGAGGCGGCCGGGTCCTCGTGTGAGGAAGCTTCTCTGGTCTCTGCGGGCCAGTGGACCAGAACCAGGGAATTTTTAAACGCCGGGAGAGAGCTAGAGAAGGGAGGTTGGGTCTAGACGAGACGATGGCCTCTTCGTCTGGCAACGATGATGATCTCACTATCCCCAGAGCTGCTATCAATAAGATGATCAAAGAGACTCTCCCCAATGTCCGGGTGGCCAACGATGCCCGGGAACTGGTGGTGAACTGCTGCACTGAATTCATCCACCTCATCTCCTCCGAGGCCAACGAGATTTGCAACAAATCAGAAAAGAAAACCATCTCCCCGGAACATGTCATACAAGGTAAGCGGGGGTGGAGGGCGCGGGGGGCTCCGGTGTGGTGGAACTCGGCCGAACAATGCCCTGAACGCCCCCGAGCGGGCCCCGGGCTCGGAAAAGGGAGCCCTCCCGGCTGCCTTCAGGGGGCTTGCTCCCTGCTCCACGGGCGCAGCCAGCTAGCTAGCTGGGCCCCCAGCTTGTCCCGTTTTTGTCTTTCAAAAGCAGCAGTGGTATTCTGAGAGGAAGACCGTGATGTTCTGCGCCCCCGGAGTGCTTCGGCACAGTGATAGTTAATGATTTCAGGCATTTATCGTGTCCCATAACACATCCCGAAGAGATAATTAGTAGTAATAGTAGGCTCCTGGAGAGGTACAGTGAAGCAACAAGATTTACTGGGCTCGCCCCAGGTCAGTCACACCTAGACTGTAGCACGACTGGAAAAAGAACACGAGATTTCTGGCTTCATTGCATCATTTTTACAGAAAGACTTTAGTTGTTTTTTTTTTTTTGGGGGGGGGGGGAGTGAATACGAAGACAAATGAAAACACCTTGAAATGTTTTCTTTTTTATGAGAGTAAAAATTTTCAGCCTAAGATGTGTTTGAATGAAAACCAGATGTACCATGTCTTCTACTTTGTGGAGTTCCTCATTACATAAATACTTAAAGAAAAATAAAGTTTTTTATTTCTGTTGGAAAGGCAGAGATAACTTTCCAAGAGGATGTATGTTCCTTTTGCGTACCCACAGACAGTTTATGTACTGGAAAGAGAAAATATTTTAATGCAGATAGTAGTTTATTTCAAGGATTTTTACATTAAATGTTTTTCTGTTCTTCCCTCCTTGAATTGCTCACTTGGACTTACACAGACAGCCATTCATGAACGGCACTTTAAAACAGCTTAATCAGTTAGCAGTAGATCATGTGCAGGGTACTGTCAAGTGTCAAGAGATGGAGATATTCTGGAGACTTTTAGTATACATCATGATGGTCTTGGGCCTGAGTGAGTACTAGTTGTCCTCCTTAAAGAAGGCGATATGACACTTTTTCATTTTTCTTTTATCCACTTAGTATTTGAAATGATGACCTTATTTCATGATATAAATTCCAGCCCTGCCAATTTGGGTCTCTATTGCTTTTTAAAAATTCAGAGTTAATCAAAACAATTGTTTTTATTTAAGTGGGCTTCTAGTTTGCCTTTTACCATTTGAATTTCATACTTGCTACATATATATATATATATGTATATATATGGTAACCTTCTTATAACAGTGATGTGGAAAATACTTGAGCTCCAGCATTGTACAGATGTAGTAATATGCTAATAAATGTACCTGTTACTGCATTGGTGGCATTTTATAGTCAATATTGACAAAATAATTAAATGACCCATTGTAGTTCCTTTTTGATATATTGAAAATAGTTTCAAAATATACCATGACTTCTCAGTAAGTGAAAGGGGGGAAAGAACTAAACTCCAGTAAAAGCTGGCTGACTGCTTTAATAGATTCGTGAAAGTGTTTTCTTTTAAAAGCTTTTTTGGTATTCAAACTTAAGACAACAACATGAGTATTGCTATTTTGTATTATGCAGCTACTGAAACATTTTTCTTATACTACATTATCCCCCACAGAAAACATTTTTTTACAATTCATGTAAAAATGGAAAGATTCTTTTGTGTACGTTGCCTGTCATAGAAAAATACAAGAGACTTCAAAGGGATCTGCTTTAACATTTTTAACATCTTGAAGTGATGATCTTCCCAAAATCTAATAATGAATTGCAAGTGAACTTCTTGATAGAGTTTAATCAATTCTAGAATTTTTTTTTTTAATGTTAACATAATAGCTTGAAAGTGCTGGTGTAGCAAACAATATTAGTTCAACATTAGAATGTGTTCAGTTCTGAATAGTTTATAGTTATACCTGTAACTAACCAGTGAATCAAGAATTAAGAATCCTAGTAAAACAGTTATTTTTTTTACCAATTTATAAACAGCAATAATAGAGGAAGGGGAAAAGGAATAAACATTTAATATAGTGCTGGGCACTGTGCCAAGCACACAACATTTTTTTTACAAATAACGTGATATTATGATAACAGTTGAAAGTTATAGTGCTTCAAGAACAGTATCTCATTTGAGTCTCATAATAGCTATTCGAGGTAGACCATTTTATATAAAAGAAAATTGAGACTTGGAAGCAAGTTTAGTGACTTGCAGGAGATTGTGGACAAATTTTCTTGCTTTCAGTGCTGTTTACATGATATTATGGGGATTGCTATAATTAATTGTTCCCCTTTGGTGTTAATGCTATTTAATGTAAAAACACATTTTATTAAAAACACCATCTCTATTTCCCTTCCCCACTCCTAGAAATTGGAAATGATATAGACTTTATTTGGGAACTACTTCATTGCAGGTATTTAAAAAAAAATTGTTACAAGATGTGTTCTTAGTGTTTTTACAGAGAAAGAATGTCTCTTCACTTTGGAAACTTAGGGTTGGGAAATATGGACGAATTGCAGATGAAAATATAGATGCTTATATAGCACCTACTTTATTATACGTATTTGTTTCAATTAGAAGCAACATTTACACAGATGAAGCTGCACAAGTCTTGTGGTTTTAAGTTGCTGAAGAATTTAGACTTTTAGTGATGGGTTCTTTATTGAACTAGATTAGACTTTTGCCTCTGGACATTTCACCTGCCACTTTCTTAACCATGGGACCAAAGCATTTAAGAGTGGATTCAGTCACTATAAATAAAAAGATAAAAAAGGAAGGATTACAGTTAATCTGAATAGATCTGTAAAGTAACTGATGTGAAAATATATTTATATCAGTTGTATGCTTTATTTTGAAAAGTTGTTTTATATCTTAAGTTGAGAGACAGTACATTCAGTATTTTGTTTGAAGGTCACAGTTAATTACAAAAGGTTCTAAATTTCTCAGATTGTGCTTCATTTTGCTACCTTTGCCTGTGAATGTGTTTTCTGGTCTTGATTTCAGCATATTGCTTTGTTGCCTTATTGGAAGACAGCCTCTCAGGTCTCTGTTCTCATGTGTAAAATTAGTGTTGCACTAGATGATCTCTTAAGTCCCATTCTGTCTCCAACATTCAGTGAATTTGTGTATCTTCATTACAAATTTTATGGCCTTGGGGGAAAAAAAAACCCCTAACTTTGGTTGCTCCTGTCCTATGCACAATTTAAAAGTAAAGGGGGTACAGGGGAGAAAAGATTTACAAATATCATTTTATTTGTTACTCACAATAATCCTGAGAAGTAGGTGCTATTATTATCCTCACTTTACAGTTGAGTAAACTGAAACAAATAGAGGCTTAGTGACTTGCCCAGGGTTACACAGCTAGTAAGTGTCTGAGGCTGGATTTTAAGTTAGGGCTTCCTGACTCCAGACCTGGCTCCTTATCCGGTGTGCTACCTAGCTGCCTTAAAAGTGTTATATTCAACTCAGAATCAACTTTGAAATAATTTTGAGAGCTTTAGATGTCACATGTTATTTGTTTTGTATTTTTAGAATTGTAGGATTTAGAGCTTGAAAGGATTTAGGATGCAGTCTAGTCAAATACCTTTATTTTACAGATGGGGAAACTGAAGTGCACAGAAATTAAGTTTATTTAAGATTAAAGATTCAGGATTGTAGCCCTGATTGTCTACTGTATCCACATGCTCTTTTCTGTGGTTATACTGAAGGTCTGTTGCTATTCACTTTGCAGTTTGGATTTGAGGTTGAATTTGAACTCAGATCTCCCTGACTCCAGGTCCAGTACTCTATTGTACTAGTTACCTGCATTAGTAGGAAAAAAAAAGTTAAAATTCTTAAAAAATTAATCACAAAGGCATTATTTTTTCCAAAGGGGCTTGTGATTTGTCTGTAGCTTGCAGGGCACAATCAGTGGATTTTTCATTCATGTGGGTACTCCCTCTGATGCAGATTGAAAACTATCCATGCTTGCCCATTCTCTGTGACTGATTTATATCCTTTTTTTTCTCTTTTTGAAGGGCAGTTGGGGTTAAGTGACTTGCCCAAAGTCACAGGGTTAGTAAGTGTGTCAAGTGTCTGAGGCTGGATTTGAACTTAGGTCCTCCTGACTCTAGGGCCAGTGCTCTATTCACTTTGCCACCTAGCTGTCCCTGATCTATGTCCTTTCATTCATTTGTCACAGGGTGTCCATCTGATCTTCTGGTGACATTCTGCACTTTCTCTTGGAAGTATGGGAATTACCAATAGAGCATGCAGTCTGTCTGTCCATCAAATTATCCCTTGCTCTTAAAGTGAGGGGCAGTAGGCAGGTTTAAAGTTTGAATTATTATTATGTTGAAAGTTGAAATTTGTGGACTAAAACATATACATCCTTAGAGGTAGAGGTTAAAAGAGATCAGTAACAGTCTCCCATCTTTCTCTTCCCTGGGGCCAAAATTTTTTGTAACTTATAGTTACACAGAATTTAACTTTGTTTTGCTGCTTTTTTCCTTTACATTATGGTAGTCATTGTGTATATTGTTTTACTGACTAGTTATTCAATTGATGATATTTACCAACATAAGAGTTTCTTTTACTAAAGCAGTCTCTGGTACAGTTCAAGTGTCAATTTAAACATATTCTGTAACTACTTTTTTGTATGTGTTTTTAAAAATGCTTAACTGTCAGTTTGTTGCTCAGTCTCATTCTATCATGTCTGACTTTTTGTGATCTCATTTGGGGTTTTCTTGGCAAAGATATAGGAGTAGTTTGCCATTTCCTTCTCAACCTCATTTTACAGATGAAGAAACTGAGGCAAATAGGGTCAAGTGATTTGCCCAGGGTCACAACAGCTTAGTAAGTGTCTGAGGCCAGATTTGGACTCAGGAAGATGAATCTTTCTGACTCTAGGTCAGGTACTCTATCCACTATGCCAAATTTCAGAATTCATTGATTATATATGAAAATGACTCATACATAGTTAAATATCGTGCTTAGGTAGAGATTTTTCTATCATACCACATTGTAATTATTATTGTATGCTTTTTGACTGTACTCCTGTGTATCTGTTGTAATTTGATGTATTATTTTTGTTTACAATTCTTAAAGGTTTTACTTTTTTGCTTATTCTTAGACTTTAAAACATCCCAGAGTTTTGTGTAAAACTGGAATGATTACTATTACTAGATAATAGATCACTGTAAAAAGCGTTCTTTTTTTTTTTAGCCAAGGAATTATATTTTAGGTAGTGAGTGACATTTATTGCGCAAAATGTCTTAAAATATTAGCTTAGTATCTGTACCATATTTTAAAAATAAAATGTATGTAAATTCATTGTATTAGTAATATTTGTGAATTGTGATTCATTGATAACTGTTTTGGAACTTATTTTTCATTTTTGAAAAGTCTTGTTATATAAAAGACTCATGTGACTGTGAACGAAACTTCATGATATAGGAGGAATCAAATGTCAGGTAATCTAAAGGTCAGTGAAAAAACTGGGTATAAGTTGGTTGTAGCATGTTACCAGTAATAAATCGCATGTAAGAAGTAGCATAGTAGACATCACTGAAGAAATGTATAACCAGAAAAGGAGATGGGCCAGAATTACAGATAACAAGTAGATAGTCTGAATAGTTAGTACCGATGTGCTAAAAGGACTAGAGAAAGAAAGTTTGCTTGCAATTTGAGTGGAACCTTCTGGTGAATTTACCAAGCAGGCATTTATTTAGAAGTCTTCTGTGTCCCAGAAAAACTTACCTTAACTCTCAAAAGAGCTTAGATGCTGTCTACTAGGGCAAATAAACATATGCATACACATATACATAAATATGGATGTGTGTGTGTACTCACACACACACACACACACACATATATAAAAATAGATGTAAAGTGGTTTTGGAGAGATTATGGATTAGTAGCTTGAGAGGGACTGAGTGTCAAGGATCAAGGAAAGCTTCATCTGGAAGGTAGCACTTGAATTAAATCTTGAAGAAATAGGGACTCTTTAAGAGGCAGAGATGAGGAAGGAAGTGAATTCCAGGCATGGGGACAACCATTGCTAAGGTGTGAAGACAGGATTAGGAGATGGAATTTTGGGACCAAGGAACCATTATAAAGCTCCAGTACCTTCTGTGCTTGTCAAAATCTTATTCCTTCAAGCTTTATTGCAGTTTTCTGCCTCCTCTGTGAAGCCTTTCATGATTGTCCTTAATGAGTTCTTCCTCTTCAGATTTTCCTATAATCGCCTAAATCTTTCCTTTGCACTCAGTACTCTACCTTCTATCATGTTTATCTGTATACCTTATAAGTCATATTCTCATATAGCAGATACTAAATTCATTAAAGGCAGATAGCCATAATTTCAATTTTAGTGTACAGTAAAGTACATGAAGGAGTATGAGAGGACATGGGCAAGAGTTGAATTACACAGGTTGAACTTCCAAAATGATGAGCTCATAGATCTAGTTGAGTACTGTATACCATAGTATATTACACCATTCTCTAGTCATTAAGCACATAATTTGTTTCCATCTTTTTGCTGTAACATAGTGCTGCTTGGAGTATTTTGTTACACGTTGGACCTTTCTGTAATTGATAGACTTGAGGTTGAAACCTAGTAGTTGCATTGCTCAATCAGATAAGGCAGTAGATGTCGTGGATTCAAGATCTGGATTAAAGTCCCACCTCTGACACATAATTGGGAATGTGACTCTGGAACAAGTCACTTAACCTTTCAGAGTCCCTAAAAAACTCTTGTTAAGACTTTAAATTGAAGATCAGTTGCTGATGTACTTGGGTACAGATGATTAATGAAATAAAAGAGTACAAACAGTTTATTCTATTGCATAATTCCAAAGTGTTTTCTAGAATGGTTAGACAAATTCACAGACCCACCAACAATGAATTAGTGTATGTCTTTTCATAAGAATTTCTAGCATTTAGTTTTTCTACCTTTTATCATCTTTCCAAACTTGATGAGTACGATGTTACAATTTCAGAGTTTTTAAAATATGCAGCTCCATTTTTTCAGCAAGGATTTATTGAATGCCACCAATGCTAGCCCTCCTCCTAGGTGCTGGGAATACAAGGATAAAAGACCAAAACAGTCTCTACTCTCAAAGACCTCATGCTCCATGATAAACATAATAACCAGACATGGAATAGAGGAGATTGTAAAAAACAAAATGCTCTTTTAATAAAAAAGCTTTTATATCTCCAAATTAAACCTTAAATGAACAGAAAAACTTTGAGTTGGGCTAAAAATCTTGTACCAAACATTCAGACAAAAATCCAACATACAGGATATAGAGTTGACTCAGATCTATCACGCTAAGAGCCACGGTCAAAGAAAGTAGATAGTTTTCAGAATATGAAATCCAAACTACCAACTATGAAAAGCATACCTTTTGACCATTTTTCTATTGGGCTCTTAAGTCTAACATATTTGTGTCAATTCTTCATAAATTTATAAATCTTGGCTGTCAGACTTTTATTAGAATAATTGATGCAGGTTTTCCCTACCTCTATGACAAATACTAAGAATCTAGAGAAATTTGGAAAGACATATGAAATAATGTAGAAAGAGCAAAAAAAAAAGATTTATTAAGTGCTTACTTAGTACCAAATACGGCTAAGCAATAGAGAAACAAAGACAGAAAGTAAAGACTAAGCAATGGGAATACAAAGACAAAAAGTAAAGATGGCCCCTGGAGATCCCACACAAAGGGTAATAGGTGACTTTAGTCTAGAAAGTTACCGAGATTTTGAGTGAGATGGGAGAGTAAATCTATATTCCCCATGCAAGAGAATTGCCAGAGTTGATTTGGTCATGGTTCATGGTTCCAGGAAAGGTGGGAGGAGGGTAAAGAAAGGGCATTTGTGTGTGGGCAAGGAGATAGCTGGAGAAGCTGGAGTGAAATGAAGCATGACTTAGGATTTTCCTGAATGATACTGTTACCTATCAGGCCTTGTGTGTGTGTGTGTGTGAGTATACACACACATTTTTCTATACCTTAACTATTGTAAAAGAAGATAATAATAAAAGACAAAAGTCCAAATACAATGGTTCCAGATGACTGAAGCTAAAACATACATCCTACCGTTCTTTTTAACAAATCATAAAATATGCAAATGGAGATTTTCATATACTGTCAATCACTGAGTCATAAGAGTTGGGAGGGACCTCAGAAGCTAGTCCAATTTAGTACAAAAAGAAGAATCCTCTTTACAACATACTTGACATGTGGTCAATCTAGCCTTTTCTAGAAAATCTACAGTGAGGGAGAACCTATTTTTTAAATTTTTGTCTGCATCATGCTTATGTCTGCCTCCCTTGAACTTCCACCCCCTTCCTTGCTCCTGGTTCTGTCCTCTGAAGCCAAGCAGAGTAAGTGTAATCTCCATTTCATGTGATAGTCTTTATTCTATTTGAAGACAAATTACCATGTCCCCCATCCTAGCCAAGCCATCTTTTCTCTTAAATTAAACATCCATAATTCCTTCAACTAAACCCCATCTGAGGTTTACCCTATGACCTTATATGCCTTTCACCATCTTGATTGCCCTGTTCTGGACATCTTCCAGTTTATCTTTCTTGAAATGTGGTCTCTAGAACTTAGTATAATCACTGCATTAAGTGGTTTACCTTAATTCTGTTTTTATGGGAAGGTTCTATGGGGGAAGTGTTCATTGGTAAGACTATTTATATATCAAAATAGCATATCAACACAAAAGATATGGTGAGTCTTTGAAGGATTGGGTAGAGTAGTTAAAGGTCTTAAATGCTAATGTAAGGAATTTGAGTGACTTTTATTGATTTATTATTTTTAATGTTTTTCACATAATGCTGAGGGAGACAAGGGAAGTTTCCTGTTTTAACAGGCATCTATTAATACTTTGTTCAGATGAGGGCCAACATTTCTGTGTTTTCTTTTTTTTTCTCACATTAGTAAAGATATCAAGTAGAATTTTTTTAGTTTAATCACATTTGCATATTGTGACAGGTTGCATCAATAGAAATAACATAGAAATTAGCAACAGAAGCATGTCACATATCTCTAAGGTTATTCATACAAACCATCACATAAATGATAATATGAATCTGTAAGGGTGTATTTGGCAACTATCCTAAAGGTCACAGACTCAAAAGCTTTTTCAGACATTAGGTTGACTTTCTAAAGGAATGTAGCAGAATGCTAAGGAATATTCTCAAATTCCTTTTCCCAGAAACCAGGTTTTTGGAAATCTTTACAAAGTATCCCAATTACACTCTTTCATTTATGTCTTTCTATGATATAGAGGTTACTCTCTTTTTGAAAACTACACTAACAACACAAGCTGTGACAAGTTCTACTGAGCTGAAAAGACTGAGTATTACAGGATCATAGATTCAGAACTGAAAAGGACCTCAAAAGGTATTAAGTCCAGTCCCTTCATTTTACAGATGAGAACCCTGAGAACCAGAGAGGTTACTGATAAGCTCAAGGTCACACAATTTGTAAGTGTATTGGATAGTGTTTGAATCTAGCCTTCCTGACTCCAAGTCCATTATACTATATTTGGTGATGGTGATGTATGTTACACGTAGTCTAATGACAAGCTTACCCATATTTGGAGATGTTTATTACTAGATGGTTATGAGGTTCTTTTGGCTGCAGAAACCCATGAAAGAAACATGAATAATATCTTCTTAGAGCAAGGATGCCCTTATCACCACTACTATTCAGTAGTATATTAGAAATGTTAAGTATAGCAATAAGAAAAATGAATTGAAGGAATTAGAATAGACAATGAACAAACTATCGCAGACTAATTTTGATTACTTTAAATTAAAAGTTTTGTAGAAACAAAACCAATGAAGCCAAGATTAGAAGGAAATAAGAAAACTGGAGGAAAAATTTATAGCAAGTTTCTTTGATAAAGGCCTCATTTCACAAATATGATAGAACTGAGTGAAATTTTAAAGAATATGAGTCATTCCTCAACTGATAAGTGGTCAAAGGATATGAAGAGGCAGTTTTCAGAAGAAGAAATCTGAACTATTTGTAATCACATGAAAAAAATGCTCTAAATCACTATTAATTAGAGAAATGCAAATTAAACAACTCTGACGTATGACCTTACACCTATTAGATTGACTAACATGACAGAAAAGTAAAATGGCAGATGTTGGAGGGAACATTAATGCACTGTTGGTGGAATTGTGAACTGATCCACCCTTTCTGGAGAGCAGTTTGGTACTATGCCCAAAGGGCTATAAAACAGTGCATGCCCTTTGATCTAGCAATACCACTAACTACCACCTTTGTCTACCAAAGAGATCAAAGGAAAAGGATCTATTTGCACAAATATATTTAATAGCAGCTCTTTTTGTGGTGGCAAAGAATTGGAAATTGAGGATACACTTCAATCGGTAAATGGCTGAACAAGTTATGGTATGTGATTTTTGATGGAGTGCTATAATGCTATAAGAAATGACAAGAAGGATGGATTTAGAAAAACTTGAGAAAATTTACATGACCTGATGCAAAATGAAGTGAGCAGGAGAACATTGTACATAGTAACAGTAGTATTGTATGATAATCAACTTAGCTATTCTTAGCAATACAGTGATCTAAGACAGTTCCAAAGGTCTTACAATGAAAAATGCTATCCATCTCCAGAGAAAGAGCTGATGGAGTCTGAATGCATATTGAAGCATACATTTTTGACTTTTTCTTTCTTTTTTTGGGGGGAGGGGTGTCTGTTTTCTTTTGCAGCATGGCTAATATGGAAATATTTTGCATGACTGAACATGTATAAGCTATATCAAATTGCTTACCTTCTCAATGAGGGGGGAAGAAGAGAGAGAATTTGAAACTTTTCTGTAATTAAAATTTTATTTCTTTTCCAAAAGATGTAAACATAATTTTTAACATTTGTTTTTAAAATTTTTGAGTTCCAAATCCCTCTACCCCCAAGACAGTAAGCAATTTTGATATAGGTTATAAATGTGCAGTCAGGCAAAACATATTTTCATATTAGCTGTGTTGCTAAAGAAAACACAGGGCCCCTTCCCCCCAAAAAAGGCATAAAAAAAGTTAAGTAAAAAATAGTATGCTTCAATCTGCATTCACATTTTATCAGTTCTTTCTCTGGAGGTGAGTAACATTTTTCATCCTTAATCCTTTGGAATTGTCTTGGATCATTGTATTGCTGAAAATAGTTGTCATTCACAGTTGATCATTATACAGTATTGCTCTTACTGTGTACAATGTTCTCCTGGTTCTGTTTACTTTACTTTGCATCAGGAACTCAAAATTATCTTCATCTTTAAAATGGAGATGATATTGACCTCCCAAGGTTGTTGAGAGCATCACATGAGGTAATAATTATAAAGCACTTTGAACAGTGCCTGGCACTCTATAAACGATAGTAGTAGTAATTGTTCTTTTTAAAAAAATATTAACTAAAAAATAATTGTAACTTTGTGTATTTCTAGGTTAAAGAATGCATTTGGAGAGTTTTTCTCTCTGAAAGAATAAAAGCTTAGAATTCTTTATCCCTACCTCTTCTTCACGCCTATTTATCCTGTTATACCACTTGAAATTATTTTTTGTGGTGTTTCCTATTTAGTTTCCAATATCTGGGAAAACCAAATGGGTAACTATGTATGTATGTGGCATTTCTACTAGCATGTATTAAATTTGGCAGTTTAGTGGTTTGCTAAAAATAATTTCTTGCTTGTCTTCTGGACAAAAGAAAAGCTTTTTTTTTCTCATTCTCTCCATTTAAAACTTAATAAGGCATGTACCAACTTCTCAAGCAAATTGACATAAAATCTACTATTAACAAATAAGTTAATAAATAATTGCTTTTTTGGGGTCCTTTGAGAGTGACTAAATCGTTGAATCATGAGTTACCATAGGTGGATTGAACATGCTTCCAAAACCACTTATCCTTAACATTGGTAGTTTTCATAGGAGATGTTTTGATCTTATTAAAAATTATAGTCAGGGAGAAGGAAAAATAGAAGCCTGAGTACTGAAACCTGTTCCTATCTGTCAGCTGATTTTGTTTTATTGTTGAGTATATTGGTAAAATGTTTGTTTCAGACTTCAAGATAATTTCTAGTATAGCTCCGAAATGAATTAAATTAAATTTAAAACAAAAAAAAGGCCAACTGAAACTTAATGGCCCATACCTAGGAAAAGTGCTATTTGTTTTCTCACTACCTCCCCTTAATCTTAATGGATTAGAAGCTCAATTTCATTTGTTTTTTTCCCTCCAGCACTAGAAAGTTTGGGCTTTGGCTCCTACATCAGTGAAGTGAAAGAAGTCTTACAAGAATGCAAAACAGTAGCCCTAAAAAGAAGAAAGGCCAACTCTCGTTTGGAAAACCTTGGCATTCCTGAAGAAGAACTACTAAGACAACAACAGGAATTATTTGCCAAAGTAAGTGTTATACTATTTATGGTTTTCCATGGAATCATATTTAGATTTTCTAGTTCATTATAAAATCTTACTAGATTTTGAAGTCTTTGATGTTTTGGGTATGCAAAAGCCTGTGCACCCATAAGAACCTCTTTCTATCATGTGAGAGAGTCTAGCATTTTGAGTCTGGTCAGATTTTGACTTTTATAAAGAATTAGTAAATGTTTGCAGTGTATGTTTTCTAAGATAGCAATCTTAGAATTAATATCTTTTAATGTTAAATTTACCTTGAAGTTTTCATATAAAATGACAATTCACAGAAAATAGTGTATGAATTAAGGTACAATAAAATGATTAAAATCTTTGATAGAAAATATTAATGTAAAATATGATTAATGACATATAGGAGAAACTCATATAACTTCCTCTTTGTGATTAAACCATGTTGATGACCCTTTGAAAAGACTGGCTTTTTTGAATTTTAAAGAGAGTTGCTGCAGCTCCATTTATTCTGCTTGCCCCCTCCCTCTAAGATTCTTTTGAATGAGAAGGTCTAATGTAACCTCTTATCTGCCTGAGTTGCTTTTGCTGATTTGAGTATAATGTTAAGTGTGAGGCCACACTTCTGTATGCATTGCATTCTGTTTTCTGGCCAGCTGTCTTACAAATATATACTATTGGTTACCAGGGGAATTGGTAAAAGAATTCAGTAGTTACCTGCCATATACTAAGGATATGGGAGGAGGTAGTACAAAGTTTAGAGAAGACACAGCTCTGCCTCAGTAGTTAAAGGAGATAGAGAATAGTATGTATATACACAGTGTACTGAGTTCAAAAGAGAAATATCAATATTAATGGGAGTGGGGGATCATGGAAAGCTTAATGAAGACAATTATATTTAATTTCAGCTTTAAAGAATAGGATAGGAAGTCAGCAATATGGCAAGAAGGCATTCCAGGCATAGGAAACAGAGATGGGAAAGTACAGTGCATGGATATAGGACAGCAGGTTCTCTGGTTCAACTGAAACAGTATGTGAAAGGGAGCCCAGGGTAATTAGGGTAGAATCAAATTATGAAGGGCCTTGAATTCCAGGCTAAGGCTTGACCTTTATTCTATACAGGAGCATTAAAGGGTTTTAAAAGGAAGTGTGATATGATCAGATATATGCAGAAAAAAAGAATGGTTTAGCAGTTGTATGAAGTATGGATTGAAGTAGGGATTGTTGATGTGAGAATACACGTAAGAAGGCTATTGCAATGATGGCAATAGGATGGAGATTTTGGGATAGATTTAAGTAATTGTGGAGATAGCATAGGACTTTTTAGGAGAGGATGTAAAAGAAAGGGAAGAAGCCCAAGGGCAGGATCTTAGAGGGACACTTTAAGGGGTAAAGAAGAGGAGTCAAGCCAGAAAAAAACAAGGAGGGGTTGTTAGGGAAGCTGTTAAAAACAAGAATAGTATTTGAGAAAGGCAAGAAAGGACAATGTTTCCAGAAAGAGTGGAGTGGTCAGTGAAGATGAATATTCTTCAGGGACATCAAGGACAAAAGGCCACTGTATTTGATGATTAGGAAGTGAGGGAGCAGCTGGGTGGTACAGTGGATTGAATGTTGGTCCTGAAGTCAGGAAGACCCGAGGTCAAATCTGACCTTAGACATGTACGAACTGTACCCTAGGCAAGTCTTTTAGTTTGTGTCTGCCTCAGTTTCTTCAAACTGCAAAATGGGAATAATAACAGAACCTGCCTCCCAGGGTTGTTATAAGGAGATAATAATTGAGATAATTAAATGAGATAATAATTGTAAAGCACAGTGCATGGCACATAGTACTATATAAATGTTAGCTATTGTTATTATTAAGGGATAAGTATACCTCTTCCTGAGAAGGGAGAGACAATGATAGCTCCTACTGAGAATTTGGAGAAAAGTTGAGGGAGCTCATCAAATGACCTCAAACTTGTCAATGAAATAAATAACAAGTTAGATTATCTGCTTTGAGTGTAGAGGTAATAGAAGTATGATTAAGAGCTTGAGAAGAAGAGAGAAGTGTTAGAACAGTCATTTTAATAAGTAAAATTAGAATATAAGTATTGCTGACTAGGAATAAGGATTTAGCTGAAATTATACACCAAAAATTTATAACAGTTGAATTCAACTCAGTTACATGATTTTCTATAGTGATAGTTAGCATCTTTTAAAGCAGGAGAAGTGTGTAGTGGGAATTGCCATGGACTGAGGGTTTGTAAAAAACAGAAAGTCAGGGATCATGTGATTTTAGAGTGGTAATTGGATAAATTTTAAAGTGACACACCATGGGGTCAAGGCCAAGTATAAGACATAGGTAAAACCAGAGGCGTGTAGAGAGTAGGAAGACTAGGAGACTTTGACTCCTTCATGAGGCAAATAGGGGTTGTGAGGGAATGGAAGATTTAATTTGAATGAGGCAAAAGGATAGAAGTTTGTGTTCAGCGAGTAGAATTTTGAACTTCAGAATCTGGGAATTGGGACAGTTCTGTAAAAGGGAAAGGGGGTCCAAGGTGTAGTGCTTATGTTTGTGTGGCAGAAATATAGTGGAAGGAGGAGGTCATTGAAGTTAAGAAGGTTGAAGGTGTAGTCAGATTAGGCTCTCTGCTATAAAAAAAAGTTTAAAGTAGACAGTGGATCATTTATGGGTATAAGTCTCCCATCAGCTTCTGCCCAACCCAAACACAAAAAGCTATTTTTCTCTACTGCTTTCTAGCTTCCCTGCCTAACTTTATACCTTTTTGAGATACCATCTGAAATTTAGTACGTGTAGATTGTTTAAAACTCTTGTTCTTAACATCATTTGTCTCTTATTCTGGCACTTTATTGTGGAAGCAAAAAAGGGACTGTCTGAAACTGAGAGCCATTTTACATATTTGTCTGTTATTTATCAGTTAATAAGGCCAAAAAAGTTCATCACCTGATGACTCACATAACAGATGCATAGTCATCAGGTTCATACTTAAAGCTTTTCCAGCCTAATGTAAAACCTACAAGAGATTGTACCTAGCCTTTGAGATCCCAGGGCCACTGCTGTGTCACAGTAAGGTGTATATAAGTAGGATTTTGGCATGGGATTGACACTTGGGTGGTGGGAATTTTGAGGCCTGGTATCCTAACTAAAGAAATTCTTTTTTTTTTTTTTTTGGTTTTGTTTTATGGTGTCAAAAAAATGCTTTAATAAAGTATTTGCTCAGGAAAATGTCTGTGTAAGTAGTTGCTCTGATTTGAGACTGCTTGAATTTCTTTCCAAACATGTGCAAGTACATGATTGTACTTGAAATTTTTATTCATTTTAATGAGAAATTTTATGTACCTAGAATGGTGTTATTGGTAAGCCATAGTAGTTAATCTTTAACTAAATTCATATGTCATTTTGCTCAGCACTTTAGTTTTTTTTATACCTAAAATAGGAACATTTTTTATCATTGCCTGTCCTTAATACAGTTTGGACAGTTTGAGAATTCCCAGTTATTCTGTTACCAAAGGAAATATGCTAGAATAACTGTAGTATCCACATTGTTTTATAGAAATTGAAATATTAAACTTATTGTAGTAAAATACCCTTTTTGTAATTGAATAATTAAACCTAGAAACAAATAGGATTTCACTCAGAAGAGTAAAATTAAGCTTCTGACTTGTGAGTGATCTTTTTTCTCTTTGTTTTGATGTTTCCCGTGTATTTACACTTGCCTCCTATATAACCCAGGTGTAAATTTCATCCCAGTCTTCTCTAGGATGTTGATTAACATCTTTCTCTAGCACCTTCTCTCTCTCCTCTGGATTATGGTTCCTATGCCTTCAACCATGCACAGACCCATCCCAAAATCACCATTACTCTTCTTGACCATCTGAGCTACTCTCCTATTTGTTTTATTCTTTCTGCTGCAGAATTTTAAGAATGTATGATTTGCATCTGCTGCCTTTTCCCTCTATAATATCTTATAATGTGTTTTTACCCTTATCTCTTTACTGAGCAGTTTACTCTTTCTGTTTGTTAGACATGTCGAACCACCAAATTCAGTTTCCTTTTCTCAGTCCTCATCTATGACCTTTCTGAAATCATTGACCATTTTCTTGTTGAAACTGGCCTTTTTTGGCCCTCATGACATTTCTTATTCTTTTCATACCTCTGTTCTATATCCTTTTCCTCCCATTACCTAATTTTAGCAACGCATGAAGACTCAATTCTTAAATCCTTGTTCTTTTCTTTTTTTTTTTTTTAAAGCAATCGGGGTTAAGTAACTTGCTCAAGGTTTCATGGCCAGTTATTTCTGGGTGTGGTGCTAAGTATCTGAGCCCAGATTTGATCCCCAGGTCATCCCGACACTGGAGCCAGTGCTCTTTACTTGCTGAGCCACCTGACTGCCCCTAAGCAATTGGGGTTAAGTAACTTGCTCAAGGTTACACGGCCAGGTGTTTTTGGGTGGGTGCTAAGTGTTGGAGCCCGGATTAGATCCCCAGGTCTTCCCAAGCTGGTGCTCTTACTCTCTGTGCTTACCTGGCCGCCCCAATCCTTGTTCTTTTCTCCATTGTCTCCTTCACTCTCATGTTTTCATCCATTACTTTTATGCCTGAATCTCAAATTTTTATCTCTAATTCTAACTTCTTCCCTTAAATCCAGTTGTACTATACACTATAGTGCATTTATTAAGTGCCTGCTGTATTCAGAACATAGTGCTAGGGCATTCCTTGCTGTCAAGTAGTTTATAGTCCTAAGAGTGTGTTTGACTGGTTTTTGGCCATTTCTCTTTGGATGTTCTATATAATCACTAGCTAGCATTTCTAAAACTTTGGTTAGCAATTATTCTTTCCACCCCCAAAAAATGATTTTCCTTTCTGATCATCCCTGTTTCTTGCAGTGGCAATGTTTTTCTACTCACCCAGGCTTAAAATCTCTCTCCCAACTCTGATTTCTTCTAGTCTCTTGCTTCTCACACCCAAGCCATCACCAAGTCCTGTCAGTTCTTCCTTTAAATTGTCTTTGGCACTTCTTGAGAGGCTGGGTGACATAGTGGATAGAATTCTGAACTTTAAGTCAGAAAGACTTGGGTGTGAATCCTACCTAGAGACCCTCACTAGTTAACCACTCAGATGTTCATTTTCCTCATTTACAATATTAAGAAGTTGCCCATAGTGGCCTCTGAGGTCCTGTTCACAACTTCACATCTGCGATCTTAAGACCCTTTTCCATTTGCCACTACCCTAGCCTAAACCTTCATCATCCAACACTAAGATTGTAATAACTTATTTTAAGTATTCTTGTGTAAAGTCTCTTCTCTACCCCTTCAGTCCCTTCTACAGATTGCCAACAGACTGCTCTTCCTCAAAAGAGCTTTTATCATGTCATTTTCATGCCCCATAGCCTTTGATGCCTTCCTATTAAATTCAGGAAAAAGTCCACATTCCTTAGTGTGGTAATGAAGATGTTCCTCAATCTGGTCCCAGCCTGTCTCTCAAGGCCTATCTCCCCTCCCCTACTTTGTTCCAACAAGACTAGTCAACTTGTATATTTTCATCCATATTTTTGCCCATCCATACTTTGTTCCTGGAATGTTTTTTCCCTTTTTCTACTTGTGAAATCCTGCTTATTATTCAAGGTCTAACTCAAGTCCCACTTGTTTTGTGGATTCTTCCCCAGACTTTCCTAAGCCACGGTGATCCCTGCTTCATGACTTCTGTGGCACTTACTGTCTATACCACTCTTTTGATACTTGTGATTAATGATACACTAACATAACAGATGCTCAATTAGTTTTGTGACCGTAGGCAAGTCACTTCACTGTCAATTTCCTCATCTTTAAAATGGGGATAATGATAGCACCTATTTCTCAGGATTGTTGTGGGGATCAAATGACATTATGTACATAAAGTACTTTGTGAAGCTTTAAAATAATACATACATTTGAACTACTGTTATGCTTTCAAATGTATGTATATTTTTATGTCACATAAAAGGAAATAACTTTTACCTATTGGGACTTGATAACCCCAAGATGTGGTACATGCTGAAAATAGGTTCAAAAGAGGTTTAGATTAATATATGGATGAGAAAATCCTAAAAGATTAAGAGAAATGTAGGATGTTGAGTAGAGAATTAATCTCTTGGATTAATTTAATTCAGGGAAGTTATGTTTTTTCATCATTGTAAGAGACAAAATTTTGTGTAGTGTGGCATTTTCTTGATATTCTTATAGGGAAACAACTTTTCTGTTTATGACCTGAACATCTGACCTTCCCAGTACCATTACTGAGACCTCTCCTTGTGTAGAAATGGTTCAGGTATTATAATTTCTTAGCCATCTTTACGGGGTAAATAGGGGAAGAGGTGGTTTACTAGAAAGTAAAGGAAGAGAAGTGATTGAGTTTTGAACAGGCTAATGGAAAATGTTAAATTATTTCTTTGATTGGGAATAATTTTTTTTGCATAGTTTGTTAGTGCTTACTCGTGACAACCAAATATTATATTCATAACTACTTTTACTTGATGAATCTTATTTACATGGTTCAATCCAAATAGATATTTTGAATTGCTGAATTTTTCCTCCCAAGTCCTTTATTTGATCATATTGTATCTTTTTCTCTCTCATTCTATCATTACCGTTCTTCTCAATTTTCTTTTGGTTCCCTAAAAATCTGTTTGACTAACATTTCACACTCTTCATCCCTCATTTGTTTTATCATCATTTTATTCTTTAAGCAGCATGATGAGAAACAAAAGCCTGAGGATACCTAGGAAAAGGGGCAGACAAAGGCTAATGTTTGGGAGCAGTATTTGAGTATTTATTGGATTTACATGCAGTAGTACTCTTTTAAGATCCAAAAATGCCATGTCAAGAACTTTAAATTACGTCACATAATTTTTATATTACAAAATTCAGTCACAATTTAGAACCATGAATAGCAAGGAATTGTAGTAGAGAGAGAATAGACATCAAGGTGTTGCATGTAAGTAAAAGCACTGTAGTCAAAGAATATTAGGACCTTATATGTATATAAACTGTTTTTCATCCTCAGCCAAGACATTGGCCAAGGATTGTCTGATATCCATGGGAAACTTCCCTGGGTATCCAGAGACCCATTTTGCAAAAATACGACTTTTTGATATTTCTCTGAGGCTACATTTTCTTCTAAGTATTCTTACAGGAGGAATAGGTCTTTCTGTTGTATATTGTACAATAGTTGGAAAATGTCTGCCTTTTGTATTTGTAATTGATCATATTTGCCTTTGACCAAAGTGTTTTTTGGGGTGGTCTGGCTCTTTAGGCTAGACAGCAGCAAGCAGAACTGGCTCAGCAAGAATGGCTCCAGATGCAGCAAGCGGCCCAACAAGCACAGCTGGCTGCCGCTGCTTCAGCCAGCGCCTCCCATCAGGCAGGATCTTCTCAGGACGAAGATGATGAAGATGACATCTGAAATTCACCAGCTGAGTTTTTATTCTTACGATTTTTTTTCCTGCACAATGAAAAAGTGAAAAGAATGCTTATCTGTAATTTTGTATGCATCTTGGTGAACTGGCCATTGGTATTCTCGGGATGTCTGCTGTTAAGTTTCAGCTGTTGTGTGCTATACATGTAAAAACTCTCTCTTTGAACTCTTGAAGATTTAAGGTTCAGTATCATATCAATTTTGAATTTTTAATGGTGTTTATGAAATTTTAGATAGCAGTGAGTCCTTTATTTGATCAATAAACAGTGTTACAGTAAACTACAAGTTTATAAAAATACATTGAGATTTATACAGAAGCTCTAAATCTACATGTGCATTTCCTTTGCCCTTTTAACTAAACTATAAAAATCATATATGGGGAATTTTTAATTATTTTTTCGGGGTGGGGCGGGTGGGAATGATGCAGTAGACATTGGATCAGGTTAGTTAAAAAAGAACAAAGAGTTCAGTTCTACAGTCTGAATTTTTTGTCCTTTTAAAAATGAGGAAATATATATATATATAAATAAAAAGGTAATAAATATATATACTCAGTTAAATACACTTGTTAAAAAACTCAAACACATACAACGCTAGGAAGACATATGTTTAAATAGGAGTTGTACAAATTCACTTGTTTGTTTTTGTTTTTGTATAGGGGTAAAAACCAAGGTTTTATTATGGCATCTATTCATCTTGAACTAAACTATTACATTTCAAAGACTGCCCTATTTTGAGGACTGTCATGATTCTTATTATTTCACTCCAATTCAATAATTGTTGTTGATAGTGTTACTTGCTTTGTCCAACCATGTTCATATTATTAAAATGAGTAGGTGGAACTTGATGAAACATTTGCTTGGGTTCCATGGGTTTAACTGGAGTTGGTGAATATTCAAACCTTTGTGGGGAGGAATGGAAGTTAATGAGCATGTTCGCAGGAAAAGAGTAATTTTAAAAAAATTCTCCCTTAGTAGTTACATCTAACATTTTCCTGACTGGGTTACAGGCAGATTTTTATGTTACCTTTTGAAATGGCATCATTGACTTCTTAATCCTAATTGAGTTTAATAGCAGAAAAATTAATCAGGTTTAATTTCAGTTAGGACAGCATGCCATATGACTGATGAGCACCACGGGGAAAACTAATGGTTACTTTTAATGTTAGTTTAAAGAAACGCTTTTCTTTTGTTCCAGTAAAGCACACTAATGGTTGTTTAATTCTGATGTATTGAAGAAATAGTATGCTTGTTCATATTTGGGAACAGAAAGGAAAAGCTACAATTCTTACGTCAATATCCATATCCTTTAATTTTGGGATTTCAAGCAGAGTTGAAAAAATTATATAGCTGTTTGGCAACTGTTGGGATTCTAAAAAAATTATATGACCATTTTAATTAGAAAATGGAACATGTAAGATTTACAAGAATTTGGATTTCTTAATGATCAGATTTTGCTCTTTCAGAAAATGGAAATTTATCAAGTATTAAATATATCCTCCTTTTTCAACACACCATCCTTCCTCCCCCAACGAAAAGGTTAGTTTTGTTGGAGTGTTTTAAGTTGGAATTATTTCATGGATATTGCATGCAGTATGTTGGGCAAGATCTCTGAGTAAGCAACTCGGTTTTTTAAAGGTATCGATAAGTACCAAAGGTAGTAAAGCTAGTTGAGAGTAATCATATGTTAATATGCAGTGTTGGCTTTTCTAATTTGTACTGTAACATCCTTACACTTTCTATTTTAAGTGAATCTTTTTCTTAACTTAGATAATTTTCACACTTTTTTTTTTTCTGATGCAGAGTTCAGGTTAATATTTTACTGCATCTGGTATGTATGATGTTTGGATCCTTGTGACTTTTCCTTTTGACATTCTTATGCTTTCATATGCTGTATTCTTCAAGCAATAAAATTCTGATGTGTTTTATAAATTGTTTTATACTTAATACATTGCATACGTATATAATACAAAGGTAAAATTTTCTCCTTACCATTTGGCCAGTTTCAAAATGCGTAGGCCAAAAGGATACAAATGTTGCTGAATGACGTTGGTTAGCACACTTAGGTACACATTTGGCAAACACTGTTTGCCTTGCTTCCTTGTTTGCTTGAATCACATCAAATGTGTTTTTGCAAGCATCTTTATAATTAATGTATCTTGGTCGACTACTGTTTACGATTATTATTAGCTTTGTGACCCTGGGCAAGTCTCAACTTCTGAGCCTCAGTTTCCTTATTTGTAAAATGGAGACAATAATATTTGCACTACCTACTTCATGGGTAGATGTGAGAAGCCAATGAGGTGTATATAAAGTGCTTTGCAAACCTTAAAGCACCATATAAATGTAGTTATTTTTATTATGGATTGTCCCCAACTATGTAAGAGAAATTTTGTAGTGTTTTGCTTTAAGCTTTGTTTTTTAAACCTTAGGGACACCATTTTCTTATACCTGGCATTCAAGCATATTGAAGTTGCTAGAATCTTTTGGGAAAGATTTCTATATTTCTATAAAATCAAAATTATTTCTGAGTTTGTACTTCCCATCTTGTGTGTGTAGGACCATTTTGGGGATCTATCAGTGTTTGAGGGTATGAAGGGGCATTGTAACAGAACAGTGATTTATCCCAGTGCTTTCCTAACAGCCTCAAATAATTAGTAAAAACTTCCCAAGGAATATAGCTTACCCATTTTGCAATAAATATGCGGTCCATTTCAGTTTAACATCAAACAAAAATGACAGTAAAACACTTTTATTCCAAGTATTGATGCAGTAATATCATGTACTCAGTATAGTTTTAGTAGTAATATTAATTCCCATCAGAAATATTGAGGGATAAGAATTGTAAATGTAAGACAATATCAAGAGTATACTATTGAGCAGAAACAAAGTGGGTAAGGAAGGAATCTATGATAGTGATTTTTTTTTGTCTAATTAAAAAAATAAACAAAACAGTCACTTCATAGTTTGACATATTACTTCTCAAAGATATCATAACCGGTACCTATGTCACTTTTCCTAGAAAACTTAGAAAACTTTTATGAATAGTTCATACTTGGTCAAGGATAACTTATAAACATAACATTATGAAGTTTTCAAAAGCTCCTAGATAAATTACAATGTTTATGAATATAAAGTGAAAAAGAAAACATAAGTATTAAGTAATCTGACCTTCATTAAATGAGAGGTTCATTTAAACTTGAGATACATCTAGATGTCAAAACTTAGATTTGTGCCTACAGAAATAATATTCTTATTAACAACAGAAAAGGAAATAGGAAGCGGTAGACCTCACCTGTCCTCCTGTAGCTGTAAAACTGTACATGAAAAATGTTTTGATAAAGTCGTTGAGTACGTTGGTGCAGTTGTACCTGGACAAAAAGGAGAACTTTGAAGATAGATGGAATAATTATTTCACCCAAATTTCATTTCTGTCCCTTAATCCTTAGGTGTTCCTGAAATAATTAAATCAATATTACTTGACAGACTTCTGCTTCTGCACAGACATGAAGCTTAATGGATATATGTTGGTTCAAGATATTGGAGTAGAATAAGAAGAATAGTTTTACATACATACATACACATACATACATACATACTGTTAGTATTCTTAGAAACCTTAAGAAAGCTCCTAATTTCCCATAAGGAGCAATGTTACAGTTTGGAATTTGTTACTCAACAAGAAGTTGGAAACAAGTAAATCATAAACATGGCCTCCACATTTCATAAAATCCAGTGGCCTTTTGTCAGTCCTCATCCTCCTTGATTTTTCTGAGACATTTGTCCCTCTTTCTTATCCTTGAAACTTTTTCTTTCTATGATAGATATATACTCCTGCTAGTTGTCCTGCTACTCTTACCTTTCTTCTCTCTCTAGCTCCTCAGTTCATTAAATGTTACTATTCCCAAATTTTAGTCTTCTGTTCATCAGCCTGTTTTTAAACTTTGTTCCTTGGAGAGCTTATCCAGGCTTCAACTGTTACTTCTGTTGCATAATGTAAGAAAGAAAGGGATTTGGAGGTTATCCTGCCCAAAAGGACACTGGGATATTGTAGAGGAAATTCTCAAACCAAGTGTTCATCCAAACTCTTCTTGATAATGATAGGGAACTTAATACGTTCTATTTTTGGACATTTCTTTCTTTCTTTTTTTAAAGCAATTGGGGTTAAGTAACTTGCCCAAGGTTACATGGCCAGTTTTTTTGTGTGGGTGTTAAGTATCTGAGTCCAGAACCAATCCCAGGTCCTCCCGACTCTGGGGCTGGCACTCTTACTTACTGCGCCACCTAGCCACCCCTGGACATTTCTAATTAGCAAATATTTCTTTATATCGAGTCAAAATCTGCCTCTTTTCAATTTCATGATAGCCCTTCAAAACTCTGTTTCTTCTTGCTGTGTCTTCTCTCCAAGCTAAATATTCCCAGTTCCTTAAACCAGTCTTTGAATGGCATTGTTCTTAGATATCTGACCAATCTTATTTACCTCTTTTGAATGCACTCCATTTTGACGGTGTCCTTCCTAAAATACAGTGCCCAGAATTGAACACCAGAAGTGTTCTTGAAGTACTCTGAATAGGGTGAATATCACCTTTCATTCAGAACACAATGCCTATCAATGAAGCCTAAAGTCATGTTTCCTTTTTGGCTGTTGTATACAGAGTCACAGAATTTTGGAGTTGAAAGGAAGCACGGTGGCCATCTAGTCTAAGCTATATCTCAGTAAGCATTTCCTTTATATTAATACTGAAAGTGATCTTCCAGCCTTTATTTGGAGGCCTCCAGTGAGGGGAAACCCACAAAATACAAAGTGTAGAGAACTGTACTTTTGTATGACTTAAACTGTTGAAGCATTTTTCAACTAAATTTGCCCCTGTGCTATTTCTAATTGTTTCTAGTTTTGTCCTCTGGAACTAGACCATTTCTAATTCCTTTTTGATGCAATAACCCTTCACATTGCCTAATTCAGCCTTTTATCAGATTACCTATTGCAGTAGCCTCCTAATTGGTTTCCCTCTCTCTCTCCAATCAACCCATTCTCCTTAAGTTTTCAGATTGATAATTCCTAAAGTCGAAGGTTTGATATTTCACTGAAGAAACGTCAGCACTCCTTGTTGCCTTTAATTTTATAGATTGCTCTTACTAATGTTTAGAACCCTTAACAATTTGATCCCCATCCATCCTCCTAAACTAGGGATCTGGGGCCTTAATTTTTTTTGTAATATTTTGATAATTGTATTTCAGTAAAATTGGCTTTCTTAACCCTCTATGTTTAACTTTATGTATTTAAAGATGTACTTCCAAGAAGGGGTCCATTGTAGGCTTTAATTGACAGCCGTAGGGAACCATAATGCAGAAAAAGTTGAAGAACCCTCATTCTATGCTGAAGTCATCCATTCTCTGTTCTAGCTGATGAAGCCAGCGTTGATTCCCGAACTTAACATTTTCTCTCCTGCCTCCATACCTTTGTAAAGGATACTCCACTTATTTACCTGTGTACTTGTTTCCCCTGGTAAAACAGAAGCCTTTTAAGGGCTTTGTATCACCCACATCTAGCCTTATCCCTAAAACACACAGTAAATGCTTGTTGAATCGAATATCTGAAGACAAATATCATATTTCCCCTGAGTTCTTTCTTTTACTGGCTGAACACCTTAAGGCTTCCTCAACCAATTTTCATAAGGCATGAACTCAAGACCTCCCCCCCATCCTGATTGCTGCCATTTCAGCTTATTAAAAATTCTTCCTAAAATATTGTGCCCAGAACTGAATGTAATACTTTTAAGTGTGGTTTGACTATGATAACAGGTTTAAAATGTTCTTATTTCTGGAAGCCTTGCCACTTGAAATGCAACCCAGGCTTGCATTAGGTTTTTTTGGCTGCCATGTTACATCATTTACTCATTGAATTTTCATTTCAGTCCATTGCTCAATCTTTTCAGACAAACTTGTCTAACTATATTCCTCATATATCTATTTATTTATTTATTTATTTATGAAGCTAATTATATGAACCCAAGTGTAGGACTTTTAATATTATCTGTTACATTTTATCATATTTAATCTAACTCATTGCTCTAGTTGTCAGTCTTTATTGATCCTGACTTTCATCTAAGCCTATCCCTCAGCATTGTGATCTGCAAATTTGTTGATATTAATAATCTTTGTCTCTTTCAAAATAATTCCAAGTAGCCTTTGCAATTTTCCAAGTAAAAGTGTTAAATAGCACAGGTCCATGAATAGATCTCTGGTGGCTTAGAGCTCTCCTTTCAAGTTGACATGAAATTGTTAATGAATATTTTGGGTCTAGCTCTTTACCCAGTTCCCTATCACTCTTATGCTTTCTCCTAAAACAGTGGTATAAAATTAAAATACAAAGGGATCCCTGCCAACCACTTATTGATTCAGAAAGCCTCAAATTAACATTGTCTTTGTTGTATTTAATTTTTATTTATTTTGTTAAATATTTCTCAGTTATATTTTAATCTGGTTGGGTCTGCAAAGGAGTTTTATGAGAGTTTAACTACTCTCATCCTAAACCATATCTCCCTGCCTTTTCTACAAGAATAGTCAAAAAATTTTGTGAAATGCTTTACTAAAATATAAGTAAACTGTAGAATTCCCCTGAGGAAAAAAGAATTAAGGTAGTCTGGCATGAGCTGTCCTTGATATGGAGTCACTAAGTGAGCTTCCTTTTTCAGATATGAACTGACCATCTCTCTAATAGTATATTCTGGAATTTTACTGGTAATTGGTTTTAGTCTCACTGGCCAAGAGTTTACAAGATCCCTTTTTCTTCCCTTTTTGGAAAATCAGGACCACATTTATCTAACCTTCTTCAGTCTCATGATACATTTCCCAGTATCTCAATGGTCTTTCAAAGATGGCTAATAATTGCTCACTAGTCATATCTGCCAGTTCTTTTGATTCCTAATAACGTATTTTTCTATCATTAGTGGCACCTCATTGTTTTCTTTCTTTGGTCATCAACTACTTTGCCATTTTTGTCCTATGCTTCCTCGTATAAAGATCATTCTCTTTGTTGGAGAAAACAGTAGCCATATAAGAACTAGGCATCTGTGCCTTCCCTCTCTTTAGTTAGTTAATGGTCCTGTGTGCCCTGAGTATTGGTATCACCCTGTGTTTGATGTTCCTCATTCTTCCCTAACTGCATAACTTGTTACAGCAACAAAAACCCTGTGCTAGGCTTAGCTTCCCTCACAGCCTTCAGCTCATTCAGAGTGGTAGGATTCCCGATACTATTTTTATAGTGCGTATAACCTTTTTATATTCATCTTCTGTTGCTTCCTTCATCCTTGTTTTCATTTTATGTTCTTGTCTTCTTAAAACTATGGTGAGTTCCCGTGCATTCACTTTGGTGTTTCTGGCAACCCTTCTTGTCTAAATTGTAATTACTCTGTCTTCAGAATTTCATTCTTCGGAGTTTCCTATCTTCTTAGGAGAACCTGTACTTCCTCCTACTTGTTGCTCTGAGTTGTTCATTTGTGTTATAGACATTTGAGGCTGCAGGTTTTAACTACTACCTTCTTTCTTGAATTTTGTCTCCCAAGTATCTGCCTCAGGAATCTTCAACCTAGAAATCACCAACCCACTAATCTTCTCTTCTCTGTCCCCTATTGGATGGTTGCTCGTAGGACTATAATTGACATCTTCTATCTCTGTACCTTGGCACAGACCCTCTTACATGCCTGGAAAGTACCTTCACCTCACCTCTATCTCTTAGAATCATTACTTTACTTCAAAGTTTAGCTCAAATGCCACCTTCAGCCCCTTTCTTGATTCCTCCCAGCTGCTAATGCCTTCCTCCTTTTTGTTTTTTATGTATTTTGTTTACACATGTAATACACATGTTTACATATATACATACATATGTAGTCTTCTCCCAAAGATTGTAAACTTGAGAGCAAGTGCTTTCATTTTTATTTTTCTATCTCCAGAATCTAGCACAGTCCCTGGCAGATAATAGGTACTTAATAATATATTAATTAATATATTTATTAATTGATGGATTAAGAATATCCATCTCTGTCCTCTTTAGGAAGAGCCTCAAATTTGTTTCTTAAGTCACACTTCTTTATCTCACCTAGGAAGAAAACTAGTCTCCTCTTTGAGCTTAGAGAGCAGGCAGTCACTTGTCTATAGCAGAAATACAAATGTTGCATACCTAAAGCAGTGATCATTGCAGATTTTTTTTAGCATACTTAACTGGAAATGAGATCTTGAAGTATCTTCCACCTGCTTATATAGCTTTAATTTTACTCCCCAAGTCTCCCCCTTCCCCCAAAGATCTTTTCTATGTGAACATTTGTCTAGTCATCTTTCCCTCATATTGTACTACGTTGGATGGTTTGATTTTTTAAAAAACCCAAATGTGAGGCCTTTTCCCTGTGTTTATTATATTTCATCTTCATTATCAAACTGTTCCATGACATGGAGATACTTTGCTTCTTGAAGTCTCTGATTTGGGACAGAAGATCTGGTCAGTTCTACCAAGTTGGAATGACTTTCACTGTGGTTCTTTGACAAACTGCTGTCCAAGGATAATCTTAGCTAAGGGCAGAGAATCTCATCACAAATAGGCCCAGTAGGTAATGGATGTTTGACATGGTACCCACAAAATGAAAATTTTTAAATGTCTGTAGGACGCTTTTACTTAGACAATGATAGTAGTTCTACTACACACATTTTAGATTATAAACATATTTTAGTATTCTAAATAACGAGATCTTTGTCTAATGACCAGTGAATTGACATGTTATGGTATGAACTAAACCTTATAAATATTGACATTTTCATGAAAATGAAATCAGAAGACGAGAAAGTGGCTAAGTGGCTGACTCATTACTTAGGCAAGTAAAAGAATTTGTGACTTTGGTTTCATTGTTCTTTCCAACACAACATCATTTCATGGGACAGTCAGTCATCTTGCCTTTCAGTGCTTACTATGAGCATAAGAGAAAGACTACAGTGAAGATAACTGCAGCTTACGCACCATGGAGGATGAAGAAGCAGAGACTTCACCAAGCATTTGTTGGAGGACAGATTTAGAAAGGGTTCTTGTTCAGATTTGAGTTGGATCAGATGGCTTCAGAGGTCCCTTTCAATTCTGATGTCCTGTGAGTTTGAAGTAGAGAAATACTAAAAAGAATATGATGTGATCCTCTATACCAAGTCCATATATACTTTCCTGCTGACTGAATTTAATGTGAAATTAGGCTTGAGGGAAATTGATAAAAATGTGTGGAGAAAATGAGTTAGCTTTGGGAAATGAAAGAAGCCAGTGACCTTTTCCTACACAGAAACCTCACACACACATATACATAATAAAAATAACATGTATATAGCACTTGAAGGTTTCCAAAGCGTTTTATTCACAGCAGCCCTTTGAGGCAAGAAGTACAAAGTATCATTATCCCCATCATATGAGTGAGGAAACTGGAGCTCTGAGAAATTGAGGGATTTGCCAACAACCACATAGCTACTAAGTGTCTAAGGTCAGGTTTGAACATAGGTCTCTTTATTCCTGGGCCCTTAGTCTACATCCTCTTTATTGTGCTCTTTATAAGGCAAAAGTTATAATCCTGGATGTGGCACTTAACATTGTGTTAAGTAAAGTTGATTATATCCTAGCATAGGAATTTACTGGTAACTGATGTAAAGTATACAGGATCCTATTGTGTTTATTGACCATAAACAAACATTTCACTTGGTAGGGAAAAAAACAAGACTTCAAGGTTCTGCTTCAAACAGAGTTAAGATCAGTTGAGATTCCTTGATAAATGCAACTACAGGGAAAGGTCTGATCAACAGCCTTCTGATTATTAGTAATCAGGAACATATATTTGCCAAAAGCATTCACCACTATCATGGAAGATGTCTTGCACAAAGTCCACAGGAAAGAGATTGTGAGGGCCTCCATTTATAAATGCTCCTGTTTATAGGTGACCTTACAAGGTCACCTATAAACATCAAGCAACAGAATATTTCAGTCTTTTAGGGACATCCATAACCATTGGATCCTGGAGCATTATTCAAAGAATCCATTTTCAGGTGGCCCAACAGGCAATCCAAAGACACGTAGGCTATAGCGTGTTTCCAGTGGTGATGATTTTTACGTAAGAAGTGGCACAAGGGGTACTATCTATGAAATAATGATTATGATAAGATCAAGAGATTAAATAGATTGTTCAAGGAAGGGGTTGGCAGACTGGCCTGCAGCCTGGTTTTATTTTATTTTGTTTGTTTTTTCTGTCCAGTGAACCAAGAATGGCTTTTATGTTCTTAACTCACTGGACATAAAAAAGCAGGTGGTAGCCAGGATTTGTCTCTTAGGCATAGTTTGCCAACCCCTAGTCTGAAGTTTAAAAAAAAAAAGACCTAGAAGAGGTCCTTCATTGTGGGGGGGGGGGGGTTTGTGGTAAATGTGGACTAGAGGGAATACCCACATCAGCAAGATCATGGATCCTTTTGAAGTATTGAAATGTATTTATTTCATCTTGTTGCATTGGGGGTCTGCTGGTACATGGCATTTGTCTCTGTTGTTGGGGGTGTAGAGGTTGGTGGATTGCTTAAGTCTGGGAGATCTGAACTTTGGTAGGTCTAAAATTGATAAAGTGTCTGCACAAAGCCTAGTACCAATATGGTGAGCCCGCTAAGGACTAACAGGCTGCTTACTGGGTTAAAACTGATCAAGTGTGGGGGCAGCCAGGTAGCACAGTGAGTAAAAGCACTGGCTCCAGTGTCGGGGTGACATGTGGATCGAATCCAGGCTCAGACACTTATTACCCACCCAGAAACACCTGGCCGTGTAACCTTGAGCAAGTTACTTAACCCCAATTGCTTAGGGGAGGCCAGGTGGCTCAGCAAGTAAGAGCACCGGCTCCAGTGTCGGGATGACCTGGGGATCACATCCGGACTCAGATACTTAGCACCACACCCAAAAATACCTTGCCGTGTAACCTTGAGCAAGTTACTTAACCCCAATTGTTTTTAAAAAAAAACAAAACAAAACTGATCAAGTGTGTACTCTAAGCCTGGGACCAATATGTCATGTGAGCCCCTTAAGGACCAACAGGCTGCTTATGGAGGGGTAAACAAGCCCATACTGGGAAAATGGAGCAGGTTAATGTCCTGTGCTCTTCAGTATTGGAATATGGCCCATGACTGACTATTGCACTTGTAGCCTTTGAAAGATTGGGAGACCCAATCTCCCCACCCAATAAAAGATTTGACCTCTTAATTCTAACCTGTCACCATCATCTTGCAATCTGTAATCCTCCATGTTAGCTATCCTCTCCACCCCATTTTTGTGTCATGTGCTTATTTGTGCATGAGTCCCAAATCTCTGTCTTCTGCTCTGATCATTCTCCCACCCTTTAGACTGACATTGACAGTTGCCTGTTAGACATTTCATTTAATTTTCTGTTATAATATCAACTCAAATTAAAGTTGCTTTCTTTTTTTCTCCTCTGCTTCCCATCTGCAAATCTTACTCCACTACCCATCTTTGTTTTAATGGTACAGTTAACCTCCCAGGATGAAAAAAACCGTAGTCCTCTTTGACTTACTTAACTGGACTTACTGCCTTCCATCTGCTTTTCTTATATTTACTAACTCCCCTGTCCAGTTCATTACATATGCTCCTTCTAATCTAATACATATATAAAACGTAAGTGGTGTAAATTTTGATCCTAAAAGTCTTTGTGGCCAAAGTCCAAGCCACTTGGGTTTTCTAGTTTAGTTTGAACCTGCCTTCCGAGCCTTATATCAAGGTACTCATTTTCCAAAATGCTCTGCCTCAGCCAGTCTGTTAACTATCTCCTCCAAATCCCCTACCTTTCCAAAAGCATCTCATTTCCCACTTCCATAAATGCTGTCCTAGCCAGCTATAATGCCTCCTGTGCATCTACCTCTCATCCACCCCCCACTTTCCAATTCTTTCTCATACTTAGAAATTCAGTTGAAATCCTATTGCTTTCCTTGATCACTTCAGCCAAAAGGATCTCGGGATCATTATGTCTTTGCAAGGGACTGAGGAAGTTTGGGGGTACAAATGATATATACAATAGTGCTAATGACAAAGGGATGGACTTTGATAGAAGAAAGGTAGGTTTGGGAAGTAAGTAACTGGTCGAAAAGATGCTATCATAAAGTGGAATTTGTATTTCTATATCAGGGCTTAGATATAGGAATGATGGATTGTTGATAAACAAAGACTGGTTAAGACTTGGGAATCTGATCCAGAGGACAGTAAATTAAAAATAGAGAATGACTCTTCTCCCTCTCCTTATCTCCAGTAAGTCATTGATACTACTGATAGCAGGCGCAACATAGTGAAAAAGAATAACAATTAACAAATGACAGATTCAAGTATAGGGGCCTTAAATGTCTATGCAAAAGTTACATGTAGTACGGGTAAAGAAGGGAAGCCAGAGATGTAACTAGAAGTCAGTAAATCTAACCTCCTAATGGTCACTGAGTAATGATGAATGTGACTCATTACAGAAATGTGGTATTAGAAGGGAATGTCTTACTAAAAAGAAACATATTGGGGGAGGAAGGGTGATAGAGTATTTTTTCTCAAGAAGCTGTACCCCTGTGAGAAAATCTAAATCACAGTGGGAAATATTTAGATTAATAGGTGGAAGAAAAGGTGTGATATTGTGGTGGGAGTATACTAAAGACCACTTGGCTGGAAAGAAAAAATTTATAAGTTCTAGAAACAAAAAGCAGACAGAGATATGAGTAATGATGTAGATATCTGTTAGAATGCTCTTCACTAAAAGTGAAACAGTTGATTGATTCTAATATTGCTTTGATCATATTTTCAAAAGATGGGGGGGGGTCAACAATCCTGATTTTGACCAGTAAGAGGGTGCTGCTTGTCAAAGGAGAAGTGCCAGGGTCTTTGGGGAAAAGTGAGTATGCCATCTCAGCTTTTGTGATAGATAAGGATGGTAAAGCTGGGCATAGTCTGATAAGCACCCTGTATCACCCTAGATTTTGAAAGAATGGATTTCAAGATTCAGAAAATGAATAGTTAATATCCCTGTGTCTTAAAATTCTACTTGGGGAATTGGTCCACAAAATGTAGAATGTTGTACTGAATTTCAAATCATCCTGGCTGTGCCCCTTACTACCTATGTGAGGTTGTATAAGTCAGCTTTCCTTGGTCTCTTTCCTTATCTGCAAAATAAAGGTGTTGGATTAATTGGCCTCTGAGATCCCTTTCAGTTTTAGATCTGTGACTGAATACAAAATAGGAACCACAAGCAGAGAACTGAAGATGTATACAGAAGATTGGTATGGTCCTGTCAGAATAACAAGCTGAGCCTTGTAGTGAATGCCAAGGGCAACCCCCTGCCCTCCAGTCCCTCTGCCAAAGCAGGAATTTAAGTTTGGGACAAGAAGATAGAAGATAGGATGGAACCGTGGCTCAAGGAGGTGATGGATGACAGCAGATGTCAAAGAGATGACAGACCTACTCAAATCTTGTTTTCTTTCTGTTTTCTAAGAAAATTATTGACAGTCTGAGAAGAAATAGAATAAAAATTTTTAGTTGGGAATTGTAACTCAACATAAGGGAGGAGATGTTAAGAAAGTAGCTGATCTTATTAAGCTAATGCAAACCCTAAATTCATACCAGTCATGGACACAAGGTATTAAAATAATTTGTCCATGTAAGTGCTGAGCTGTGATCTTTGAAAAACTAGAGAGCCAAAGAAGCAGGGTGGAGCAGTAGAAAGGAATGGGTTTTGAAGGTAGGTAATCTGAGTTCATGTCCTAGCTCTGTTACTTTCTGCCTTTGTGACCTTCAGCAAGTCTACCTTTCTGGGCCTCAGTTTTCTTATCTGTAAAATGAGAGAATTCGATCAGATGACTTGGCCAAGGTAACAGTTCCAAATCAACGATCCTATGACTGGTGATGGGAAAATGTCCCAATTTTTGAAAGGGGAAAGAAGGTGGATCCTTCAAGCTGTGGTCTCAATTCCTGGAAAAATTCAAGAAACCATTGATAAAGGTATACATGCTTTGTGAATACAGAAAAAGGGAAGCAGCGATCACTATCAACTAGTATTTTAAATTATCAAAAACTCATGCCAGACTAATCACATTTCCTTTTTTTTTTTTTTTGGTTGCATTGACCGATCACTCAGGGAGATGCAGTGGTAGATCACATGCCTATATTTTAGCATGGGTTTTGACACCAGTGTCCATGTGAACACAGTGCTAGCTAGCTTTTTGCTATGTGATACTAGTTAGTGAATTCAGAGCAGGTTTAATGGACAGACCCAAAGAGTGGTGATTAATGGCTCGATGTCAGCCTGGTAGAAGCTTCCTATAGGAGTCTCACTGGGCCCTTTCCTTAATTTTGTTCTGTTTAATATCTTTATCAGTGACTTAGATCAAGGCAGAAACAGAGTTAGGAGGCACAAAGTTAGGAAAGATAGGTAACCTGTTGAATGACAATGTTAAATCCCCAAATATCTGGACAGGCCTGAACACTGGGATAAATCTCAGATACTCCAGTGGTTCTATGATCTCAACAGTGTGGACAGAGCTCTACCCAACCATGCTTGCTCATCCTGCCCAGTTCTTGTCCTTGTCCTTCCATAAATTTGCCAGATAGGGGCCATCCAATGTGTTGCATGCCTTACACAAGTTCTGCTGACATTATGGAATACCAGTAGAGTTTATGGTCTGTCCATCTGTTATCCTTTGTTCCACGAGACCAGTCCATACTTTTCAGTCTTGTCCTTGATGTCATTTTTTATTTCACTCTTTCATATTTCTTTCTTGTAATATGTTGCAGCACCTTACACTCATACCCTTCCATTGTCCTTTTGACAATCCTTTAATTCAGATCTTCATAGGCTTTAATATTACTTTTTTCAAACCATACAATATCACCAAAAGAATATTGAGTCTTTGTTTCAGGGAAAAGGTCATTAATAGAACTTGCCTTTTTCCCAAAAGCAACCTAGCCCATTCTTTTTCAGTTCTGGCATTGTGTCCATTTGCTTTGTCTGTGCAATATTTGTATATTGAAGCACAAATTCTATAGGTATCTCTCCAGCTGCATATTAATCTTCACTATAGGAAATTTTTTATCCATTTGGTTTTTCCAATGTGGACATTTAGGCCAAATGCTCTTGAACAATTGTGGATATTGTTTAGAAGACTATGCAGTGTTCCAGGATTCGATGGAAGACCTCTTCATCTATGGGGAATCCCTCTTGAGATTGGATTTTGTGCTGGATCCCCATGACAATGATGAACACCTTTGGTGAGCATACACCTCCCTTTTTTTATGCCTTTGCTTGATAGGATCAGAGGGTTGTCAGTTATGTCTGTTATATTTTTCATTGAATCATTTTAATATGCAGAGTAGTCTTCTTGCTGGACATACAGATAAAGCAATTTTTAACTGACCTATTGTTATGGGAATGAGAATCTGAAGATCTTCCCTGCCCCTAGGCCCTTGGATAGACTTACCTGACTCTGAGAAGCTTTCTTGATTTGAGAATGTACTCTGCCCCCTAATAGGCTGAATGTGCTTGCCTGGTGCCTGTAGAGGTAAGCTTGTTTTTCAGAAATGCCCACACCTTGGTGCTCTGTGATTGGGCAGTGGGTCACAAGGGTTGGAATGGTCTCTGACCCAGGAGAAGGCTGTATATATCCTGAGGTGAGGTTTTGCTTTGGGGCTCAATTTGGGAAGAGTTGTATGATTTAGCCAGATGAGACTCTGGGCAGCTGTTGAGCACCCCCGCTTTGAAAACCCAGATGTTGAGTGCTTCCCTCTCTGGTAACTAATTAGGTATGGATGTAATGGTCAGACAGTGTGGGAAGCCCTGTGTGCTGATCAGTGTCTCTGTCTACTTGTAACTTCTGTTTGTATTCTCTGATGTTTGATGGATTAAAGTAAGATTGCTAACCGATTTTGAATTGCTTTCCTTTAAAAAAGCAGATCCAAGAACCTGTGTTGGCAGCCGCCTTGCGTATGGTAGGGTGCTTGCTGCTATACCTGTTTAAACAAGATTTGTTTTTTGTTTTGTTTTTTTTTTTTGCAAAAAAAAAGATGTGGAATTGATGGAGAAAAGGACATGGATATCACCTATTCTGTTCAGAAGTTTAACCAATGTAAATTAGTTGATGTAATGAGAATCTTTTTTAAAAGCCTGAAAACTGCCCTTAATCTGCTAACAACTGATTTATTTGTGAGGTGAAGTGGTAGTCAAGAGCAGTGCTTCTTTGCAAAATCTTAGAGAAAGATGATGGAACAGTATGGGCAGTATTGCCTCATTGAACAAAAATAAAAGCAATTTAAAAAAAGCTTGATGAGAGATCTAGCTAGTCATCCCAAGGGGATGTAAGGATGTTAAACCAACCAGCTAATGAAAGGTGGGGCCAAGCCTATTAAGATGAAATTTCATAGGAATAAATATAAAGTCCGCCTTTGAATTTTAAAAATAGCTGCCTAGGCAGCAGTTCATCCAAAAACAACCTGAGGTTTTTGTTTTCTGTTAGTGGGCTGTATTCTCAATCTGAATTAGCAGTATGAAATGGCACCCCCAGAAAACTAATGTGATCTTAGCTTCAATTGATAGAAGCATAATATCCAGAACAAGAAAGTTTTTAGATCTGTTCTGCTCTGGCTTAATAGTAAAATTAGCCTTTGCTTCCCCATTAATTCATAGTCATGTATTATATATGTGAAATATATGGTATGTCCCAGTATATACCATAAAGTTTTCATATAAATAGCACTTAAAAATGCACCTCTCCTATCATAAATTTGACCTAACCCTAGTGTGTCATCATCATCATCATTATTGGTATGGATTTGTGATTTCTGTAGTACAAGAAACTTACTTTGAGGAAAATCCCTCTACCAATGCAGATGGCAACTGTGCTACAAAGATTAGTTTTAGTCGACTGGAGCACTAAGGGGATGAATGACTTGCCCAGGGTCATACAACCATTGTGTGCCAAAGGTGGGACTTGAATCTAGGTCTTTCTGATCCTGAGGCTAGCTCAATCAACTAGGCTAATTGCATGTCTTTTTTTTTTCTTCTCTTGCCCTTCTCCTTCCTCAGGTGAAGGTAGGTCTAGGAGAAACCTCCATTTGTGTGTGTGTGTGTGTATGTAGGTTTGCGCGCGTGCACGCGCACACACACACACACACACCTGTAATTTCATTGGTTGGTGTAGGGTACTCTTATGGAGGAAGTGCCCTCTACCAATGTAGATTGACAGTTTGTTTTTAAGGAGGGGGCAACTTAGAGTCTTAGAGAGTTTCTTTGTATAGTGAGAGGTTACCAGTCAGATGCACTCTCAGGGTCATATAGCTACTGTATTTCAGAGAGACCTAAATCGTAGTGTTTGCTACTTCAGAACCATCTCTGTCCACTATGTTCTGCTATCTCCTGGATGGTTTGTTAAAGTGCTAAACTTTAACAAACTTTTAATTAACAGTTTTATGTCTATCTTCTTAGAACTTAAATGGGTTTTATTAATATACATATGTATACATGTACACACACATATATGTATCACATTTGGAATCCCTTTAAAAAGCCATCTAAGCAAATTTAAACTAATATTCTTTTTTTCTGGTTAAATTTCTCTAGCAGCTGGAGGCAGTCATAATTATTCCATTATGGAATTTGCATTTGCATTTAAAAATAGCCTGTGTTCAATAAATGTGTATGGAGGCTGGTCTGATTTAGTATGGAGAGGTCTTTGTTGGGTACATTGGAATGGTTTGGTTGATTTGGTTGATGATGTGCTGGGGATAGTAAAAAACATTCATTATGGAATAGAGGTGAATTTGAGTATATTATCTCTTTCTCTTCTGTATTTCTGGTGAAGAAGAAAGAATGAGAGCAAAGTCTTTGGGACTGAGCATTGAGTATTGCACAGTTGCCCAAATGGAGATTATTGCTGGGAAAGAGACTTTTTAATGTAAGGTAAAGACTTCAAGAGAAGGGGTGATCAGGAGTCCACGTTTTTTACTTCCTTCACATTAGCTACTTTTCTCCCCTTCTCTTCCCTGACGATATTTGTTTTTATATATATATTCTTGATAGATAAGGAAAATTATACCCGAACTCAGTGTGGACAATATGAATAGGCTATAACTGTTAGTTCATTTCTTAAGTTACAATTGTAGCAACCACCTTCTTAGAAGAATAATTTATGTGTTTATATATGTTTCAGCACCCTTATTTCAGTTGACAGTTACTAACCTTGTGTCTATTGAAAATAACCAACCAACTGCCAGTAACAAAAGTTTATTTTGAGTGGCATTACATAGTTTAAAATATCGTGGTCTTGTTTTGTTGTAATCTTAAAGATTTATTCAGTATACACACAAAAATTTAAAAAGTAGAAAAGTGATGTTAAAATGAGTAGAAAAACAACAAGGCATTACTTGATTTTGTTCACAAAAATGACAACTAAACTTCAGATTTGTTACACATGATGATAAAAATGAGGCAGTTTGGTTTTTATACTTGAAAAGAAGAAAAAAATTTAAGTTTTGTTTCAAGATATAGGGAGGCAATTATTTTTTAAAATTTACTCAGTACGTTATAGGGCATAGCTATGCATATTTATTACAAGGGTTTTGTTTTTCTTTTTAAATGGTGAGTGGGAGAGAGAATAGATATTGTTAATTAAAAAAAGATTAATTTTTAAATGGGTACATTGACCTCCATAAAAGGAAAGCTGACCAAGAGTTGTTTTATTGAATAAAGACAAGGATGTTACCACTTGAGAACAAAAAGCATTCAGAATTTGGAAATAAACCAGTCTTTTTTTATGAATAGAAATCTCTTGAAATGACATTATCAAAAGTAAATTTTAGAAGAGTTCAGGTCTTGGGGTCAGAAGACCTGGGTTTGTTTCAGTCCTGACACTTCATAGCAATGAACAATTCTGAGTTGGTTTCCTCCTTTATAGAATTACACTGTGTGATAAGGTGAGAAAACTACTTCAAGCACTTTGAAATGACATAAAGTGAAGTAAGTGTAGAGAAGATTGGCCAACAGGTAATTAGAAGCGGCACACAGCCCCTGAAAAAGACAAAAATACAAAGTGTCCCCCCTTCCTGTGTGATCCCTTTTTTACTTCCACAGTGACGATGGTAGCGTCAGGGAGAAGTGAGCAGAGGGTACTAAAGGATCATTTACTTTTTATACCATCTACACATGTTAAACAACAAGTGACACATCTAATATGTGGTATTTAGCCAGTGATGAATAGGATGACACTTCTGGAGGAAGTGAACCCCTCTGTATTGGCATTCCTCGCTGTAAATGAAATTAGAAGAAATAAGGAAGTTGCAGCTAAATGGAAAGATGACTTGTAGACGTTCTTCTAAGAGGTGAATAAAGAAGGTTGAATTGGTTTAATCATTCACCTAAAGTAAAAGAGGAACATAGTTTTATAGGACACTTGTTCATTTTTCCATTGCTCATGATAAGCTTAAATAATCTGTTATGAAGATTATCATAGTTTACCTACATCCATTTCAAAAAATGAAGAAACAGAAATGAAAAACTTGACAAAGACTCCAAATTAAATTAGCACACATTGATTTATATAGGCATCATTATTGCATGATGGACAGAAGGCTGCCTTAAAGCCAAAATTTAGGTCTCATCTCTGGCCAATACTGGCTGTGTGATCCTGGCACAAAACAACTCTCTTAAGACTACAAATGGAAGAACAGTTGTCAGTCTGCATGAGTAGAGGGAGTTAACTCACTGAAAGGTTTCTTCTAAAATTGCTGTTAAAAAAATGCTCAGATACTCAGTGACTTTATTGTAAAACTGTGTATAGGAGAACATAGGAAACTTTTGTTGAAAAATAAATTTTTTTTTGGTCTTTTTGGAGGGGGAAGGGCAGGGCAATTGGGGTTAAGTGGCTTTCCCAAGGTCACACAGCTAGTAAATGTTAAGTGTCTGAGGATGGATTTGAGCTCATGTCTTCCTGACTCCAGGGTTGGTGCTGTATTCACTGTGCCACCTAGTTGCCCCAAAAAATATGATTTCTGAATAAAAATGAAAGAAACCAAAAAAGGTTAGACTACTTAAAAGCTTTCGGTGTTAGAGTTGACAAGCACTGAAATATATAAAAAAATATTATCTAGTATATTTTGATGGACAGCAAATAACTGAGTATAGAAGGAGTAGAATTTTAGATTCAGTCATGTGTGGTAAAATAATTGGCTGATTAGAACAAGGGGGAAATAAACACTAATGTTTTTTAGTTTGTTTTTTGGAGGGCAGGGCAATTGGGGTTAAGTGACTTGCCCAAGATCACAAGGCTAGTAAGTGTTAAGTGTCTGAGGTCGGATTTGAACTGAGGTCCTCCTGACTTCAGAGCTGGTCAGCTACTTCACAGCTATTCACTGTGCCACCTAGCTGTCCCAACACTAAATTTGAAGAAAAACTTAAGGTGAGAATGGACTTAATGCAGTGGCAACACCTGCAAACTGGCCTGTTTAAACAAACTGTGAACTCTAAAAGGTGGGAATGTTTGCCTTAGACTAAATTTCTTGAAAATCTGTGCTAACCATAACAAGGAGACTGAAACAGTCTCCCAAACTGAGCTACCAAGGTAGTACTTGATCTCTCCTTGCCAGATTGACAAACAAGGCTGTGTATGAGTTCATTTGTTAAAGATTATGGAAGAAGATGGTAGAAAACTACAAGTATTATCATCTGAAAAAGGAGTTTAAGAAATTGAGCTTATAGAAGGGTTGGTTTGAAATCCATTTGTTTTGGGCATTTGTAGATAAAAGTGGAAGACAAACAGATTTAACATGGACTAGATTTTTTTTTTTTTTGGAGGGCAGTTGGGGTTAAGTGACTTACCCAAGGTCACACGGCTAGTTTTTTTTGTGTGTGTGTTGTGTCTGAGGCCGGATTTGAACTCAGGGCCTCCTGACTCCAGGGCCGGTGCTCTATTCATGCACCACCTAGCTGCCCCTAGAATAGATGTATCTTTAAGCAATCTGTATTCATAGGTGGTGATACGTGGAACTATAACATTTGAACTCTCTTGCCACAGTAACCAGTCTCTTATGTGAGAAGTGGCAACAGCACTTAACAGTGAAATTGGAAAAATCAGCTGGATTGGCAAATGAATGAAAAAAAGAATACATAATTGAGATTGATTTTTGAGGTGTTTCATGGGTGAGATGATTATTTACAACTGGAAAAAAAATACTTTGCTTTTACCCCCTCCAAAAAAAAATTAAACAGAAAGTATCAATAACTACAAGCTTTTAAGTCTACCTCACAGCTCTAAAATTTTTATTGGAATGGTCCATGCGCTTGATGAAAACAGAAAAAGGACTAATTAGACTTTCACATAGTTTTCTAGAGAAGAAAATACTTATGATCTTATGACTGAAAAGAATATAAAATCTCAGTAAATTTGTTCTTTTCCAAGATCATTTATATAAACATGCATCTTTGAAAGCTTTCTTCAAATAAAGTGTATCCCCACATATGTTAATATGTGAGACATTACAATGAATGCAGCTGTGGTGATAACTTTTACAGTTTGCTGATTATCAACATGAATGGTAGCACAAAACAGGAAGATGCAAATAAAAGAATTTTTAATGGCAAGGTGTTCCAAATGCTCCCATTTGTATATCTTTGATAATATGGTACTGGTTATTCTAGCCCAGTGAAATTCTACAATAATGTGAAAAAGATTGAATTAAATGTAATCATATACACAAAAATAAAAGGAGAAAACACATTTTGCCCAGACCATTACATGTAGCTTGAAAGGAAGCATCTTTAGGCCATCAATTCACATACCTGAGTGCAGTAATCTCTGTCAATTTTCTTGGTCTCTTTGCCCTTGTTCTTCTTCATTTCTAATTTTAGTAATGTGGACTTTTTTTCTTTTTTAAAATTATAATTGCCTATTATTTTTCAATTTTGTTGGTTTTTTTTTACAAAAGCTCTTGGGTTTATTTGTCATTTCAGTTCTTTTCTTGTTTTCATTTGTTTTAATCTTGATTGATTCCCCTAGAATCTGAAGGCAAAAAAAGAGACCAAAGGTGTGGAAGAGTTCTCAAACATAATTATAATGAAGAAAAGCATCTGAAAAAACAATACTGTTGTCAGCCTATAGGCCTCCTTGATAAAGGAGTTTTGTTGGGCTCCTCTATAGACACATCAAGGACATCCTCAGAGAGTGTAATAGTAGGAAACAGGCTAGGTTTCACCAGTTTACCGTCAACCCCATGTTCACCAGTGTATAACTGAATGAAAGATCTACATAGGTGGTCTCAAACGCAAATAGAAATAGATTGCTGTAGGTGCATATTGACTTAGAAAACCAGAAATGAACACTATTTGTGTTGAATTTTTTATTTTGTTAAACATTTCTCAATTACATTTTAATCTGGTTTGGGTCCCACTTGGGAGTTTTGTTGGCCAATTGTACTGGCTATCCCACTATAGTTATCATTTGTAGACTATGAAAAAGCATTTTATTTAGAAAAGCAAACTGCCACATAAAGGTTCTCATTCAATAAAGTTTCTTCCAATTTATACAGCAAACATAAAAAAATTTGTTGAAAAATGAAACAACAAAGATAACCTTGTTCAGTGTCCCTCTGATCATAAACAAGTTGAGGTATAAAGCAGGGAGGCATATGCTCCCCAGAAATGTGTCACCATTATGGGAAAAATCCAACACAGTTGAAGGGGGATTCCGTGTTGATGATTAAGTCCTCCATATACTCCTTGTGGATAACAACATGATCTCATAACCACTCAAAAGAATTTGACCTGACTGTCCATGCAGGAAAGACCAAATAGATAAAGAATATGAATAAACAAACTATAGTACTCATCCACCAGTACCAAAGACAGAGCATACAGATGGATGCATTGGGCCTAAAATTAAACAGGAAGAGGAGAATGGATTGACTTGCTTTCAGAAAATTGTGAAACTCTGTTAAGCTTCACCCAGAAACAGAGGCTATATTTTTAATAGCAATATTCTACTAGTGTTGTTGAGCTATAAGACATGGAACACAAAAATTTCTGAAGAATTGAGAAATGAATTATCATATAGAGTATGTGTGTCTATGTGTTCATAGACACACATATATTTGAACTGAGTTCAAATCTTGCCTCTGACACATACTGGCAGTGTGACCCTGGGCAAGTATATGTATGTGTGGATAAATGTATATATGTATATATACACACATATCCATATACACACATAAGCAATACATATAGTTATATATGTGTATGTATATAAAAGAGCTAGTGCAGTGTACAGGATAGATAGTTGGCCACAAAGTCAGAAAGAGTGGCCTGTGGCAAATATCTCAGGCCCCACCAAAGCTCTCTGAAACTTGCAGTTGCAGAGAAAGTGCTGACCTATATTAGTAGAAGAAATTTCTTATTGGGAGCTCATTAAGTTAATGAAATCATAGACTTGGTTGGTGTGTGTGTTTAAAATTGATAAAGTGTCATTTAAAATAAATATGGGTAGATTTATCTTGATTTTTTCAAGTTTGAGTTTGAATTGAATGGAATATTACTGAGATTAGAGAGTTGACCTTGGAGCCAGGAAGAACTAAGTTCAAATCTTGCCTCTGACACATACTGGCAGTGTGACCCAGGGCAAGTCATTTACTGCTCTTGGTCCTCTACAACTCTCTACAAGTAACAGAGAAAATGTTTACCTGCTTTAGTTGAGAGAGTTTCTTCATTCAGGAGTTCCATAGGGAGCTCACTGGTACAGACCAGTGAAATCATAGGTCCATGATCTATCCCTCTTCTGTTTAGTGGGAAGGAATGCAGACTTTTTATTAGTATTGCTAAAACCCAGACTTAATGAAACCTTGCTAAATACAATTCTTTTCTCTCATACTAGTTACTATTGTAGGTTTCTTTAAAATGAACTTCCCCTTTATCAAAGATAGGATTGTCATAGCTCATGATACTAAAATTGTGACTCTCTAAGATTTTTTTAAAAAACAAAATAACTAAAATTAAGAAAATGAAAAATTGATAACTCAAACCAGCCACAGAAGGCAAAAACCACACATCTTTTTATGCCTTGTAAAAAAGGTGCTGTGCCTAGATGATTTAATAAACAAATTTTACATAGATTGTTAATACAATAGAGGAAAATAATCATAGAAATAGAAAGGATTTAATCACAATGTGTGGAGAAAATACTTAATAAAATTCATCATTAAAATGTACCAAAATATTTCCTTAAGGTAAAATTATGTATTTCAACCTACAAGCTAATACTGTATAGGATGAAGAAACACTATTCTAACAACAATAATAGTAGCTAGTGTTTATAAAATGCTTTGATTTCACATTTGATCTTCATAGTCATTTGACTTCTCATAGCAACTCTATGAGGTAAGTACTATTATTATCCCCATTGTATAGATGAGGAAACTGAAACAGACAGAAATTAAGAGACTTGCTTGGGCCCAAGACTAGTAAGTGTCTGAAGTAGGATTCAAACTTAAGTCTTCTTTATTCTGATTCCTAAAACCAGATATAAACAAGACCATCCATTTTTACCTTGAAATAATCTTAATATTTCAAAAAAAGAAAAAGAGAAATGGTAGAACAAAATAAAAAATATATCATTGGCAAGGAAGTTAAAATATTTCTGTTTCTATTTACATGAAATGATTATATATCTAGGAAACCCGAAAGTTAGCAAAAAATCATTGAAGTAAGCTACTTTATTAAAGTGCAAGATAGAACATAACTAAAAAATTTATGTCATTAGGAATATTCTAGGAAAAAATAATAGAAAAATAAATGCCCTTTTACAGTAAAGACAAAATGTATCAAATATTTGGGTAGTAATCTAGGACATACAAGAGACTTAAAATAAGTGAGAAATGAACATTTAGGGCAGAAATCAAGAATAATATTAATAATTGACATAGCACTTTAAGGTTTGCAGAGTGCTTTAAATGTTCACATAAGTATTATCCTCATTTTACAGAAGAGGAAGGAGAATCTCGGAGAGGTTGTGACTTGCCATGGTCCCATAACTAGTGAAAAAAAAGCACCAGCAATATTTAAATACATACTTCTCTTCACATCTCTCAAGGAAGAACTGAACAATTAGAAGGATATCACCTCTTTGTGATACAGCTGAATAAATACTGTGCTTCTCAAATCAAACTACTTTACATATTTAATGAAATGCCTGTTAAAACCTCACCTATTTCAGAGAATTAAAGTCCGAAAATTTTTTATGGAAAAGAAGATGTGAAAGAACAAAGAATAAAAACTGGTGACAGAGGAATTTCTGGCCCTTGAAAAAATAGAGCTCAACTATAACTATTATCCTTGATCTCTTTTGCCATTTGTAGCTAAACTCTTTAAAAAGACCATTTGTAATACTTGTCTCCGCTTTCTTTTCTCCCACTTCTTAACCTTTACAATATGGTTTCCAACTTTGTCCTTCCATCAAAACTTCTTTCTCCAAAGTTAATAATCTCTTCTCTGCCAAATTCAGTGGTCTTTTCTCAGTCCTCATACTTCTTGACTTCTCTGGCCTTTGACACTGTTGATCACTCCTCCCTGATACTCTGCTCTCTAAAGTTTTTGGAACACCAGTTTCTTCTGGTTTTCCTCCCCCTTAACTGCTCCTTTTTTGAATCCTCTTCCAAATCCCACACTCTAGCCATATGTGACCCTCAGAGTTCTATCCTAGGCCCTTTCCTCCTTGCTTTTACTTCATTTGGTGGTCTCTTAAATTAAACCTGTCCAAAACAGAATACATTATTTTTCCCCCTAAACTCTTCCCTTCTCCTATCTTCTCTATTTCTGTAGAAGACAAAACAGTTCTCTCATCCCCCAGAACACAACCTAGGTTTCATCCTCAACTCTTTACTAATAACTCTCACACCCTAACTTGTTGCCAAGGCCTGTCGATTTTAACCTGTGCAACATCTCTTGAGTGTGCACCTTTCCCTCCTCTGACTGCTACTACTACTACTATAGTTCAGGCCCTCATCACCTCATGCCTGGAGTATTGCAATAGCCTTCTTGTGGGTCTGCTACCTGCCCCAGGTCTCTTTCCAATTCAGCCACCATCCCTGTCATCTCCAGGATCCAATACAAAGTACTGTGCTTGGCATTCAAAGTCCTTCAAAACCTAGCCCCCTCCCACCTTTCCTGTCTTCTTACAACCTTATTCCTCACACTTACAGACCTTACTCCATGTACTCTTTGATCCAGTGACACTAGCCTCCTGGCTATTCCATGAACATCACACTCTGTCTCTTGGTTGTAGTCAGTTTCTCTGGCTATCTGTTATGGGAATGTAAATTTTTAAGATCTTCCCTGCCCCTAGGCTAAAGTGCACCTGGAGCCTGGGGAGGCTTGTTTTTCAGTAGATACTTCTTGATTGGCCAGTGAGTCAATAAGGTTGTTACATTCTCTGAGCCAGGAGAAGGCTATATAAGCCCTGATGTGTAGCTTTGTTTTGGGGCTCACTTTGAGAAGTGTTCTGTGATTTGATCAGATGAAACTCTGGAAAGC
>NW_027187349.1:18136221-18203846 GCF_028583685.1 Petaurus breviceps papuanus
CCAGATGTTGAAACCCAGATGTTGATTGGGTATGGATGTAATGGTTGGACAGTTTGGAAATCTGTCTACTTGATCTGTTTCTGTCTTGATAATTCTGTCTGTATACTCTGAAGTTCAGGGTACTGACCTTTTTCCCCTGAACTAGGTAAACGATACATGTTTGACTGATTAAAGTAAGCTTGTTAACCCATTTTGAGTTGCTTTCCTTTATCAAAGCAGATCCAAGAACCTGTGTTGGCAGCCACCTTGGGGATGTGGGGTGCTTGCTGATACACTATCCCCCATGTCTGTAATCCTTTCCTTTCTCAACTCTACCCACTGACTTCCCTGACCTCCTTTAAGTTGGGTGGATAGAGTGCTGAGCCTGAAATCAGGAGGACTCATTTTCCTGAGTTCAAATCTGACCTCAGACATGTACTAGTTGTGTGACTCTAGGCAAGACATTTAACCTTGTTTGCCTCAGTTTCCTCATCTGTAAAATTAGCTGGAGAAGGAAATGGCAAACTAGTCCAGTGTTTTTGCCAAGAAAACCCCAAATGGTGTCAGGAAGAGGCAGATGTGACTAAGACAACTGAACAACAAAAAATCCCATCTTTAACAGAAAGCTTTCCCCAACCCTAGTTAATTCCAGTGCCTTTCCTCTGTTAATTTACTATTTTTCCTGTATGTGGCTTGCTTTGTATATATTTGTTTGCATCTTGTCTCCCCCATTAGAGTGTAAGCTCCGTGAGGGGGAAGGACTGTCTTTTGCCTCTTTTTGAATTACAACAGACACTTAATAAATGTTTATTGATCAGATGATCGATGGGACAGACTAGAGAACTCAAAAAGAACCTAATGTATTTAAAACATTAGTATTTGACAAAGTTATATCTAAAATTCACTGGCAAGGGGCAGCCAGGTGGCGCAGTGAGTAAAGCGCTGACCCCTGAGTCAGGAGGACCTGAGTTTGGTTCCAGACTCAGACACTTAACACACACACACACACACACAACTAGCCGTGTAACCTTGGGCAAGTTACTTAACCCCAATTGCCCTCCAAAAGGCAAAAATAAAATAAAATAAAATTCACTGGCAAATGGAATCACTACTCAGTAAAAACTGGTAAGGAAATCACATTGCTATAAAAATAAGTAAATATAGATAAAAAATAAATTTGACTCTTTACCATAGACCATATACAAAAATTAACTAGATTAGTATTCTAAAAACTTAAAAAGGAACAATATTTTTCTCAACTTTGGAGAAAGATGTTTTTATCAAATAAGTGGAAGAAATTAGTGGAGACAGTTAATGGATTTAATTATGCATGAATAATATGTTCTGCACAACAAACTATTATCTCTGAGACTGAGAAAAGAAAAGGATTGAGGGGAAACATTTGTAGTAAGTAGAGCAAAGGCCTGCCACCCAAAAACTCATATCCAGTGAGTTGGATAAGTGTTTATTGATTCTCTTTCCACAATATCTCAGTTTTCTGTCCCTTTCTCTCTATTCATAGTCTACCACTCTATTTCCAACCTTTATCCTCTTTTGCCTGGACTGTTGCAATAGCCTCCATTACTTGGTCTCTTAATTAAGTACTCCCCTCCTCCCCCCAATTTCTTCCCAATCCATCCTCCATTCAACCACCAAACTGTCTGACCACGGATCCCTGTCATCTTCAGGATCCAATACAGATATTCTCCAAACAGCTGTCAAGGGAATGTTCCTAAATTACAGGTCTAAAAAATACTTCTCTGCTTAATAAATACAAGTGCTTTATTTTTTGCTCCTAGGCTCCAATCCAGATTCCTTTTTATAAAGCATTTAAAGCTCTTAATCTAGCTCAAGCCTTCTTTTTCAGGATTATTTCATATTATTTCCTTTCACATACTCTACAACCCGGCCAGTCTGGCCTCCTTGTGGTTTCTCACATGAAACAACATAATGTCTCCTATCTGCATGCCTTTGCACAGCTTTTCCCTGTGTCTGGAATTCACTCCCCTTTTATATTTGCTTTTTGGAATTCCTAACCTCATTGAAAATTGTTTTTATGTGTGTATATATATATATATATAAACTGGTGAAAAATTAAATACTACATAAAAAATCACAATATAAAAAAAATTCCTAGCTTTTTTCAATTCTCCTCAAGCACCATTTCCTACATGAAGTTATTCCCAATTCTCCTCTACCCCCAGCTTCCAGTGCCTCCCCACTTCAATTACTTTGTACTTTTTTAATACTTTTTTTGGATGTACTTAAATACATACATGTGTATCCCACTACTCCTTAAGGGCAGAGGCAGAATTCATTTTTGTTTGTGTCCCTGGTTTCTAGTGAGGTACCTGGCACAAAGAAAGCAGTTTGGCCAAGCATCTTTAAAGACCTGCTATATACCCATAAAACTAATACAAGCTCACAGTGAAGGACATGAGAGGGTAGTTTTCCAAGGTGTAAGTAAAATATGTTAACTGTGTGAAAAAGGGCAGCTGGGTAGCACAGTAGATAGAGTGCCCAGCCTGAAGTCAGGAAGACTCATTTTCATGACTTGAAATCTGTGCTCAGACACTTCATAGTTGTGTGACCATGGGCAAGTCACTAAACCCTGTTTGACTCAGTTCCTCATTTGTAAAATGATGGGGAAGGAAATGGCAAACCATTCCAGTATCTCTGACAAAAGAACACCAAATGATGTCAGGAAGAGTTGAACACCAGTAAAATGACTGAACAGCAAATGTTCAAAAAGCCCTCAATTTCCCTTATAATCAGAAATACAAATCCATTATTACTTTGAAATACAATTTTGTGCTCAGTACAAATTTCACCATTTATTGTGAAAAATTATGAAATTCAATGTTGGGAAATTTCAGCAGGGAAACAGGGACTCCCATTACATTGTCATTTGGACCATAGATGTGATGCAAACATTCTGGGGAGCAACATGACACTATGCAATGAGTGAGTCGTGAAACTGATCTTATTCTTTGAACCAGTACTTCTTTGGTTAACACTTTAAGGACCGACCTGTGTGTTACAGCAATAGTAATACTTGCTTAATTTGTAATAGCAAAATAATAAAAATAAGCTACACATTCATTGACAGAGATTGGTTGAATAAATTATAGTATATCAATCCAACTAGCATAATACAATGGTGCTATAAAATAAAAATGAATAAATGGAAATATAAGGAAAGATTTATAAAATTATGGAAAGTAACCAGCAGAATCAAAATACACATCAAACATGATCTTATGTGTATGTTAGCATATATACATGACAGTTTACATACTCTTATGTGTCTATGTGCATATGTACACTGTACACACACTGCGGATGTGTGTGCATGTGAATTTAAGCAACAAAGCCAAAAATGGTGGAAATGAGAGACAGATTCAGAAGACCTGGAGCAAATACATTCTTTCATTGACTTCTTGTTTGTTACTCTGGTTCTACTTTGTTAAATGTATATTGTAATAGATTAAGGCTTTTATGAAAGCTTTTCTTACTTATTTTGCATCTTTGATCATTTGTTTTTGTGAATAGTTACAGTTAAAATAAAAAAATTTAAAGAAAAATAGTAAAATAAAATTTCTTATATAAACTTAAATGCATTTCAGTTAAACTTGGAATATGCATAATGTGGCTGTACTGATGCACAACTATGATTTTCAGACATTTCATCAAATAAAATGAACTCTTTTGCCTTTAGGCTGGTAGACATCTGAAAGCTGTTTTTTATGATAACATGAAAGTTGTTTATATGATGTTTTTATGATCCACAAAGATGGTAATGATTAATCTTTTTAACCACTGAAGATTAGTGATTAATGATTAATCTTTTAAACTATTGATAGTTTACCACTCACTTTGCCTTTGTCTTTGTCTTTTTGAGCTGAATAATCATATAATTATTTAATTTTCTCATAGAGTTGCAAAATAATTCTGAAATAAATCGCTGCTTTAAAATGTCAGTTGTTTACCTTTCAAAAAATTAGAGCAGTATGGAATTGTGAATTGTGAAGAAGATGTACTAAGGTAATACCAAATAAGAAAGTACTTTGTAAGGAAAAGTTGGCTAACTCTTCCTAACTTGGTCAGTTAGTCAGATAGTATTTATTATGCATATAATATGTGCCAGGCCCTGTGCCTGGCATTGGGGGTACAAAGATAAAAGTGAAGTAGTCCCTGCTCTCAAAGAGGGAAAAAGAAGAGAAAAGAACATGCTTATATGCATATAAAGCTGTTTTTTGTCATTTAGTGGTTTTTCAGTTGTATCTAACTCTTTGTGTGACCATATTTGGTGTTTTCTTAGCAAAGATACTGGAGCGGTTTGCCATTTCACTCTCCAGCTCATTTTACAGATGAGGAAACTGAGGCAAACAGTTAAGTGACTTGTGCAGGTTCACATAACTAGTAAGTGTCTGAGGCCAGATTTGAACTAAGCAAGAAGAATCTTCCTGACTCCAAGCCTGTCACTCTCTCCAGTGGGCCACCTAACTGCCCTGTATACAAAGTACATATAAAACAATAGAGAGGGAAGCAAATGGGGAATCAGGAAAAGTCGTATGTAGGAGATAGCATTTGATCTGAGCTTTGAAAGAAACTAGAGATTCTAATTTGTCCAGGTGAAGATAGAATGTATTCTAGGCATGGGGACAGGCTACACAAGAGCATGACATTGGCAGGTAGGATATCCTGCATGAGGAACAACAGAAAATTCTGTTTGGCTGGACTATAGGATGTATGAAGAGCAGTAATATGTAATGAGCCTGGATAAGTAAGCCAGAGCCATATTATGGAGGGCATTAAGTGGCCCCAACAAGGAGTTTGTATTTTTATTTGGTTTTAGACATACGAGGGAGCCACTGCACTTACCAAGCAAGGGAGTCAAGTGGTCATACTTCTGTATTAAGAGTATGGCTTTGATAGTTCTGTGGAGGATGGTTTGGGAAGAGGAGACATGGGATAGGGATACCAACTAGATAAGGCTGTTGCAGAAATCCAAGTTGGGGGTGTTGGCAATGAGAGCCTCAACTAACACAGTAGTCATGGAAGCAGAGAGGAGAGTTGTGGAGGTCATAATACTTGCCCACTTAATGTTGCATTTGGGAAGAAGGGGCAGTGCTGAGGAAGAATGACAAGTCCTAACTCTAAGGTCACAAACCTTGATGACTGAAGGATGGCCATGTTGCTCAGCAGAAATAGGGAAGTTAGAAAAAGGGGTGGGTTTGGGAGGACCATGACATACTGAATTTGAGATGTCTGTCCATTTGAAAATGGCCAATAGGCAGTCGCCGATATGGGTCTGGAGCTCAGCACACAGACTCAGACTAAATTTATAGCTCTCAGAGTCATCCACATAAAGATGGTAATTGAAGCCATGGGAGCTGAAGGAGTCACTTGAGAAAGTAAAGAGAGAACAGAAGAGGTCACAATTAGGAGCCAGAAAATGGATGATAATCCAGCCCAGAAAACTGGAAAATGGTGAGACCATGTGGAAGGAGAACTAAGAAAGAGTATTGTCATAGAAATCCAGTAAGGACTGAGTCTCCAGGAAGAGGGTTTTTTAAAGCAAGTTCAACCGAGGAACAAATAGAATTATAAAATCTATTGATGAACCCTTTTTCATTTTCCCTTCATTTTTAGGAAGTTCTAAAATATGAAGTTTTAAAAATTTTTTTTTAAACTTTTAAAACTTTGCTTTCTTTGTGTGTGCTTATAATACATTTGTACCTTATTAAGAAATCTACAGTGAGAAAATAAGCACTTAAAAATGATGTTTTTGTTTCATGTGTTTGAATAAGCCATAGTGTCTTTCCAAGAATGACTTCCACACAAGAATTCTGTTCAAAATAACAAAAAACACAAAACGGCTGGGCATATTAACCTACCAAGACACTATAACTCTACAGAAATACAACTATAATGCTATCTTTACAGCAATTAAGAAGGACTTTACTGTAGAAATTCATTGTTCATAGTTGAACTGCACTAATATAATAAAAATGTTCTTACCACAATTAATTTATAGTGCTATACCTATCAAACTACAAAGGAGTTGCATTCTAGAACTGGGCAAAATAATTATTCATTTGGAGAAACAAAAGTTCAAGACTCCTAACAAAAATTTAAAAAAAAATCAGGAATGCATGTCAGCTTAGCATTACCAGATCACAAATGAAAAATTAAAGTATTTAACATTGAAACCATTTCAGGAGAACAGAAATTGGTACTTTTGCAACTATGCTTGGGGTGAGAAGTCTAAGCAATAGAAGTGATCCTAAAAAATAAATAATTTCAGTCACCAAAGTTTTAAAGCTTTTATTCTCTACAAGATCCAATGCAGCTAGGATAAGCGGTAAACTACCAATTTGGGGAAACTCTTTTCATCAAAAACCTGATAATAATTTTATATCCAAAATAGATAATGGTTTAGTACAAATATATAAGGTGAAAAACTATTCCTCAAGTACATAACATGTCAAAACTTGACCAGTTTTGAAGACATGCAAACTATCAGCATCCATATGAAGGATGGCTACAAATTACTCCAAAACTAAATGCAAATTAAAGCAGCTCCAAAGTTTCACCTCCAACTAACAAAGTGACTAAGATGATGAAAGATGGAAAAAGTGTTGCATGAGCTTTGGGAAGACAGGCACACTAATACACTGTTGAAGCTGTAATGGGTGCAGCCATTCTTATTAAACAATTTGGAATTTTGCAAGAGAATTCACTAGCTTGTCCATACTCTTCCCCCAAGAATATGATAGAAGAAAAGTCATCATGGAGAAAAATACAAATTTCTTCACTTTGTGAGAGTAAAATAACTAGAAAAAAAAAGTATGTCCAATTAGGGCTAAACAAATTATGGCACATGAAATGTCATGGATTATTGCACTGTGAATAGTGACAGGTTTGAAGAATTCAGAGAAACCTGTATGAACTAATGCCAAGTGAAGAGGGTAGAACTAAAAGAACATGGGTATCAACTACCGGGTTTCCCTGATAATAAGACCTATCCAAAAAATCAGCCCTATTGAGATTGCTACTGTAGTGAAGGTGATCCCCTGCGCTACTCGCTACATTACGGTACCCTCTGTATGCACCATCCCCCCCCCCCCGGGAAACGCACCGCTGCGCTCCGAGCTGCATCCAATCAGAGCTGCAACAGTGAGCACATCATCCTGTTCTTCCCCAGTGATTTGCTTATTGAATAAAGGTACATTTTTTGGTTCACATTTACCTGTTTATTAAAATTGCTGTCAATGTTCATTAAAATAAGCCCTCCCCTGAAAATAAGCCCTCTGGTGGTTTTCTGTCAAAAAAAAAAATAATAAGACAGTGTCTTATTATCGGGGAAACACGGTATAATAATGTGAACAAAAACTAAAATGTAGCTAAACAGCATTCTTGCAGTTACTGATCTTGGTCCTGCAGAAGAGATAAAGAAGCACAATTCCTTCTTCTTGGTAGAGGACAACATGTATGAATGTTGTATTGCTTTCAAATACGGTCAATTTTCAGTTAGATTTTATTTTTCTTGATTACAAGAGGGAATTTGTAGAAAGGGGAAAGTTCATTGGGAAATGATTGTGAAATAAAAAATAGGGGTGGCTAAGTGGTGTAGTAAGTAAAGTGCCGGTGCCGGAGTCAGGAGGACCCGAGTTCGGTTCAGGCCTCAGACACTTAACACCCACACACACAAAAAAAACTAGCCATGTAACCCTGGGCAAGTTACTTAACCCCAATTGCCCTCCAAAAAGCAAAATAAAAATAAATAAATGAAAGAAGGCATAGTAATAAAACTTTTTTTTTTAAGTGGCATGAGTATTACTTAGGAAATGAATGATCAGAAATGGAGATAGATGGCTGTGTAGTGATAGTGAGGAATAATAGAAGGACACCATGAAATTTTCCTAGAGGTAGACCTTTTACACTTGGGATAGATTTTTATAAGGACAAAAATCATTTAGGATAAAACAGTGTGCCTGAGTAAAGATGATTTGGAGGGCGAGCATCCCTTTGAGGAGATTACAGGTCTAATGAAATCCAAGTACATTTTAACTCTAGTTTTGTGAAAAAAAAAAAAGCCAGTTTTCATAATAAAGAATTTAAAAGGATGCCACAAAAACACAATTGATTACTAGGTTCAAGTAGAATTAATAAAATGTCAAAAATGATAAAAGCTTAAGGTTATAGAAGAAGATATTCATCTGGGACAGAAAGAAAACCATAACATGAATTTGAAGGCAATGGCAAGGCTGGTTTCTTGCCCAATTACAGTAGTCTTAAAGAAATGTAATTCTTGATATGATGTTTTTAGTTTCAGGAAAGTATGTCTGCCTAATTATTTCAAGTAATAATGTCTCCAAAATTATTGCATTTAATGAGATTTCTAAAGGTTTGCTTTAGTAATTCATTCATGATTTAGTGATTCATTCACACTTATTAAACCAAGTTAAGTTCTGTGGACACATCTTTAAATATTTAATGATTTTCAATATTATTTTCCATCAGCTTTTTTAGCTATGACTGTAATAGTCTGTAGGTAACAAAAAAAAAATGGATAAGGATCAGGTTAATGACCATCAAATAGTTTCAGGTTTCAGTCTCTGTGGGGAGATCCTTAAAAAAAACCAAACAACTAAGACACTTAATTATACTAATAAATTTTCTCATTTTATATTGCTATTTCAGTTTTTTTATTTGAATCTCTCAAGATTCAAGAATATATTTCTATTTATTATTATTTTATTTTTCTTTAGCTATATGTAAAACAATTTTTAACATTTGTTTCTAAAACTGAGTAAGGATATTAAAAAAAATTTATCGATGTCTTCTGTTTCTTATATCATCATAATTATCCCAGTGTCCTTCCCCCTCTCCCTCCTAGAGAGCCATTCTGTATAACAACTAGTATCTTCTAGAGCTCAAAAAAAAAAAAGTCAACACAACTGATCAGTACATTAAAAAAAAAGTCTGAAAATGTGTAATGTGTAAAGCTATAATACCTATGAAAGAGTGGGTTGGGGGAGGATATCCTCTAATATAATATATGGCCCTGGGTAAGTCACTGAGGTTCTTCATTTGTAAATGGGGATATCATATTACAGGGTTGTTGGGAGGGTCAAATGAGTAAAGCGTTTTGCAAGCCTTAAAGTACTATATGGATGCTAGAGCTATTGCTACTGTTGTTATCATGTTATTAAAGGGATGGTTAGTTTGAATCTAGAAAAGAAAGCAGAGATCAGAGTCAGAATTGTTTAATTATGCATAAGCCTAACTAACCTAATTACTATTCTGATAGATAAGCAGAATGCTAGGGATAGTTTATACCAAGATCTCTAGCAAAGCATCATGACAAGCTGACATCCTGTGGAAAGGTAAGAAGCAAGGGAAACTGAGAGGAAAAACACCTGAATGCTTTTTCTTCATTGTAAGGGGCATGATATCCAAGACGATCATGGCTACAAACTAGCTGACCACAAGTATTCTGAAAAAAGAACTTAATTCATCAGACATAGCCATTCAAGTTGTAAGAATCCAACTTTAGGAAGAGTTCCATTTAATACCTAACTCTACTTCAGCACAGCTGAATTCATGAAGACAGATTTGCATTTTGCAATGTGGAAACAGAAGCCACCCCATGGTCATCTTCAGAGTCATACGTTAGCTAGCTAGTGCTTGTTGAGTTGGTCTTTTCTCAGGGTCCCGGTTTGCCAGCTGGTAGCAGTGATCACCTTGGGCATCATGCCCCCTTAAAATGAACCAAGTGTTCAGGTGGTTTTCTTCTCAGTCCCTCACCTATTTTCTCACCTTTCTACAGGATGCCAACTTGTTTGGTGAGTGTGATATCACTGTTCTCGTTGATTTCTTTTGTCTCTATTGTTCTGTTGTTTTTTCTTCTAGTTGCATACCAAAGATTCAGTTACATAAACATTAAGTATCAATGAGTGTCAATTTGGGGGCTCACAAAAAAATCTGTTCCATCAAAATGAATGGTGATTACATGGTTGACTTATAAGACTTCGTCCTATCAACATTTTTTTTAGACCAACATTTTTTCCAGGAACAAATTACCCTTCTAAGGCAAAGAAGACTGTACTCTAAAGCACATAATAAAATATTCTTATATTCTTAAACACAATTACATTATTTTTTTAAAAACACAATTAAAATAATTTGAGATTCAATCCCAATAAGAAAGACATTCTAGAAAATAACTATATGCAAACCCAAAGCATTACAATGTTGGAAGGGGGAGGGAGAGGATATATTGGGAAATACAGGTGATAGAAAAACAAAAGATGTCAAAATATTTTTCAAAAGAGAAAAAAATTCAGGTTTTCATTAATACAGAGAGCTACATGGAAACGAGATATCTGAAAGAATAAAGAATAATTCCCTGCCGTGATTGATACAGGTGAGTTCAGATGTTACCAGAGTAATGAATACATCTCATCTGTAAAATGAAAGAATCAGATTAGGTAATCACCAAAGTCCCTTCCAGCTGTAAATCTTCTGGTTCTAGATTTGTTATATTCTTAATCCTGAATGAAATGAGCACTTCCAAGAGAGAGTAGGACAGAAAATAAATGGGGAAAAAAGGTTGCTCCTTTTGTTGCAAAGCCAATGGGATTCTTAGGAATTTGTTCTTTTCCTGATGGAATTTGCCTCCCTCAGAATCCAAACCTGCTATAGAACCACAATGGATGATAATTCCTCAGCTGTCTAGAGTTCAGACTTACAGAACTCAACCATGCAGAATAATACTAACCATATAAATAAAAAATAAAGTTATAAAATGTCCTTGGCAAGAAAAAAAAATGAATGCACGAATGAACAAAAAAAAAATCTGAATGGGATAGAAGATCTGAAAATAACTAAGAACATTTCACCTGATATACCACTGTTGGTCAATTCCATAGAATTAAAAGGATTATTATAGTTGGCTGTAAAAGCCAAGATATTTTGAACAAAAATTTTAAAAGGATGGAGAAGGAAACAGAAGAAGAAATGAAAACTACAAGTAAAGAACAGAGGAAACTGATGGTAGACCTGATGGTAGAGATTGGGTGCCGTGATGAGGGAAGTAAGTAATGGATACCATGAAGGTGGGAAAGAAAGCCTGCTACAAGGAAACACAGCCTTGATGGAGTATCAAGTCGGGGTTTGGACATATAGCAATCTACAGCTCAATACTTAAGACTGGGAAGGTCTGTGGAGATGAGGGCAGATTATGGAGAGCTTTGGATGCCAAACAGGATTTTGTATTTGATCCTGGGGGAAGTGGGAAGCCACTGGAGTTTAGTGGGGGTGTGGGTATGGGAGTTGATATGGTTGGACCTGTACTTTAGGAAAATAACTTTGAAGTGAGGAGATGAAGCAGACAGACACACCAACAGGCTGTTGTAATAGTGCAGGTGTGAGGTGATGAGGGCCTACACCAGGTTAATCCCATAGTAGAGGAGAGGAGGGGAAGTATTTGAGAGATGCTACAAAGTTAAACCAACAGACCTTGGCAACACATTGGATATGGGGAGTGAAAGAGAATGAGGAATCATGGAAGGTTAAAGCCTTGAGAACAGTGTTGCCCTCTATAGTAATAAGGAAGTTTGGAGGGGGGAAGATAATGAGTTCAGTTTTAGACATGTTTTCACAATGTCAACTGGATGTCCAGTTTGAGATGTCTGAAAGGCAAGATTGTAGGTCAGCAGAGAGGTTGGGGCAAGGTTGGCAGATTTGGGAACCTTTAGCATAGAGTTAATTCCGTGGGAACCAATATCACCAAGTGACGTAGTATAGAGGGAGAAGAGAAGAAGACCCAGGACAGCACCCCTTAGAACCCCTGCAGTTAAAGGTTATAACCTGGGTGATGGTTCTGCAGAGAAATTTGTCAGGTAGGAGGAGAACCAGGAGTGGTGTCCCTAAAACCAGAAAAAGAGAGTATCAAGAAGAGGGTGATTGACAGGGTCAAAGGCTTCAGAGAGGCCAAGGAGAATGAAGAGAGAGAAGAGGCCACTGGATTTGGCAATTAAAGTGGCTTATCAAGTTAAATTGAATTTAACTATCATGTCCCCCAAGACTAGTTTTCTTTTTTTTTTTTTTTAAAGCAATCGGGGTTAAGTGACTTGCTCAAGGTTACACGGCCAGTTATTTCTGGGTGTGGTGCTGAGTATCTGAGCCTGGATTTGATCCAGGTCATCCCAACACTGGAGCCGGTGCTCTTATTTGCTGAGCCACCTGGCCTCCCCTAAGCAATTGGGGTTAAGTAACTTGCTCAAGGTTACATGGCCAGGTGTTTCTGGGTGGGTGCTAAGTGTCTGAGCCCGGGATTGGATCTCCAGGTCATCCCAACACTGGAGCCGGTGCTCTTGCTCACTGTGCTACCTGGCCGCCCCCCAAGACTAGTTTTCAAAAAAAGTCTTTCACAAGTACACGATGGAGGAGACATGGTTAGGTAACAATTCTTTTGAGAAAAAAAGGATCTGAGTGTTTTAGTCACTGCAAGATAATATAAATTAACATCAATAGTCATAGATGTAGAAGGAACCTTGAAAGCAATCTCGTTTTTTACAAATGAAGAAACAGAGAGGTTGTCTTATCTGAGGTTATTCAAACAGAAGAGCTGAGATTTGATTGTAGATATTATGACTCCTAAGCCATTGCTTTTTCCATTGTACTCTGATTATGCTTTCAAAAGCTGTTCATTTATAGCAATAACATCATTTTGCAAAGTGCTTTATCTCTGAGCTGCCAACAATTCTGTAAGTTAGGTCCTACAGTTATTATCCAGTTTGGGGTTTTTTTTTTCAAATAAGGTTTCTGAGACCCAAAGAGGTAGTGACTTGTGAAAGATTGGCCTTTGCTACAGAGAGAAACTTCGTTCATTTAAAGAACTCTGCAACTTCCCAAAGGCAATATTGCTCTATATTGGGACCAAACTTGTCCATTTGCAGTATCTGTCCAAAACGTGTTCACTAATGTGCAGGCTCTATAGGTTGCCCTTTCAATTTGTTTATGTCATAGTCAGATCAGTGGGCATTCTTTAGGCACTTGGTTTTTCCTATGTGGATAGTCCAAACTCTTGAGTATTATGGATCTTATTTAGGAGGCTAAATTGTTTCATTATGTGCAGAAAAGTCAATAAGAAACATTGATTCAGGAAATTTTTGGTTGTTTTCCTCTGTAGTGATTTGCACAAGCAAAAACTAAAAACATCATTGCAGCTTATGCTCCATTATATGTTGTATTGTTGAAGAAGTAAATAAATTCTGTGAAGAACTTTATAATAAGTTTGACAAGTCTCCAAACCAAGTCAACATATATATTAATATTTTTAAATTTTAAACATGAAGTGGGCACAACTGAGTACAGTGAAAAAAATCTTAGAAAATATAAACCAATCAGGACCAAAAAAAAATGGCCTAAGGTTCATAGATTAATCAGTAGCCTCACATCTGCATATCATGGGAAAATCCTTAAATAAGTGAATTAACAGTCACTGGACATGGTAAACACAACAATATTTTAAAAATTAAAATTGATTATATCCTTACCAGGTGAGAAATGTCTTAGTATTGATTTGGAGTGGCTGTGAATTCAGAACTGGTTTGAGCACAAGTCAAAATAATCAGGTTTTTTTTTTTTTTAGGACAAAAATGAGAAGATACTTCATGCAATTACATCTTCAACCTGACCATTAAATAAGTTGTTGATACTGAAAAACAATCCCTGGAAAAAGGTTAAACTCTGAGAAAATTGACAAAGGGGAATAGCCAAGTATGGGATTTGGGGGAGAGAGATACAGCTGCCCGGGGTGCCCCAGGTTTATTTAGGAGGCATTAGGACGTCCATTCCCTTTTTTCTTTTATGAGAGGCGTGGTAGTGCAGCTGAGCCCTGGGTGTGTGGCATGAAGTTTGAGAACAATGTTATGCTTGCTAGAGTGTCGAGTAGGAGTAATGAGTCAGTATAAGGGAGTTTGGGAGTCTCACAGTCTGTGAGTATGGTGACTCAGAGAGGAGGTTCAGTGTGAGTTAATGCTGAGGTCTGCAGCCCCAGTGGGTGTGCAAGGATTTGCTGTGAATGAGAATGACTGGGCACTTGCAGGATGTGGAGAGGGAGGAGGATGAGCTCACTGTATTCTGGGTCCTGCCACCTACCCTGCACATCGCTACCAGCTTTAGGAGGCCCCCAATTCTCTATCTGAATCACCAGCTTTACAGCTAGCTTCCTGTAGTCTCCATGGAGAAAGATGGAGCAAAGGATATAAATGAGAACAGTGAGAGGTCCCTTCCAAAGATCTGGCTTGGATCGTCTCCATTCTTTACAATTTAACCAAAGCACTTTGAAGTGGAAGGGGTCCCCGCATCACCCAAGCCTTCAAAGGTTTGATTTCCTTCCCAAGCTGAAAAACATGGCAACCAAAAGGAGCTCTGATTTAGAATACAAGCTAATTTGTAAAATGGAGGATGGTAGATTATAGATTATATTATCTATATGTAGATATAGATATATCACAAAACCACAAAATTCACTGAAGGGAAAAGTGAGTCTTCAGAAAGTTAGGCCAACTGTGACACTGCTATGTCAGATTATCATGACAGATTTTATATATGAAACTGGAAAGAGGATAACAATAATAGCTCATTTTATCTAGACTGTATTATAACGTTAGAGTTTGGAAAGTGCTTTATATATATTTGACCCTCACAGCCACTTTGTGAAACTGGTGCTATTTTTATCTCCATTTTACAAATGAGGAAACTGAGGGCAAGAGACTTCATTGGGATTACAATGCTATTAAGCCTCTGGGGAGGGATTTAAATTCAGGGTTTCATTCCAAGACAGAGTTTTAGTAGATTTAAAATGGAGGGGATTTGTCAGCATTTCAAAACTGACTCTGCATCATTCATGAAGATAGTGAAACATCTTTTTTTTTTCTTAACATCCATCTTTCTATTCAAATTCTTCAGTCCTTTATAGGCTCTGTGAAGAAGAAATGGTATTTAATAGTCAGAGAAAACAGGACCAGACCAAGGAAACACAGAAGATATCAAAGTATTGGAAACCATTTGAAGGTGCTGAGGTATTACACAAAATGAAAAGACATAGAAAGGTTGCAAAATGTGCTTTGGTAGGTCCGGGAGCAACCTGGGTGTGATACGTATGAAACATCTTCAAATGCCGATTGCCTTGATTTATATATTAGTTGATTTTATTGAAATGTCTTTTTCTTTTTTATTCTTTTTTTTTTAAACAAAGGATGGTTTGTTGGGTAAGAGAGTGGGAAGGGCTATATTTGGAAATAAAGCTGAATTTAAAATAAAGCAATATAAAATTTTAAAGTGGAAGAGGGGATACACACACACACACACACACACACACACACACATATATATATATATATATATATATATCACACATATACATATATGTGTGTGTGTCCCTGTTTTGTGAGTTTCCATAACCAAAGAATCCATCACCTACTGGTCAATTTCTGGTGATAAGTCTCTCTAGACTTAGCTAAGCTAGCTCCTGCCATAGGAGAATTTCTTGCTGGGACTCTCCTCTAACCCTTCCCCTCTTGATAGAACCCAGTAGGACTTGCACTGTACATGGCAGATTTTCCACTTGCACCCAGGTCACCCCCATGATAGAAGGAGGCATCAGCATAGGAGCTTTTGTAGAGTTGTGTACTGACACCTTGACCAAAATGTCTCAATTCCCTCCCTTCACCAAAAATCTGCTCAGTTGTTTCTTAAGGGGATTTTCCAGCTCCTCAGTCTTCCCTTCCATGTCAAGTCCATGTGTGGCCTTCCATTTATTCATTGCCCTTCAAATAACCAATCAGCGCATTGATAAATATTTATTAAGTACTAACTGTGCTAGGCATCACGGATGCAAATAGAAAAAACGCAATAATCCCCACTCACAGTGCTTACATTCTAATAGGGGAAGGGAGACAACAAGTACATATTTAAATATGTACAGCATAAATATAAAGGGAATAAGCAGAAATACAAAGTAGTTTGTGAGTGAGGGCACTAGCATTCGAGATCAGGAAAGGCTTCATGCAAAAAATCGCTCTTGAACTGTATCTTAAAAGAAGAGACACTCTATGAAGCAGAGGTAAGAAGGGAAGGCTCAAGCAAGTGGCTAGCTAATGCAAAGGCACACAGAGATGGGAAATGAACTGCCATACATGAGGAACAGATAAAAGGCCTATATTGATTGGCTTATGTTCTCATTGCATGGCAATTAGCATTGAGGAATGGTTTCTGGCAATATATCTTTGTGTCCATTCTATATATGTCTTAGATAACAAATTTATTATATGTCATGTATGTATATATCTTAGATAGCATTGATATTTGATATAGGTATTTTCCCACTCTACATTTTATCTTATATTTTCATTGATTTTATATATGTTAAAATCTCATAATTTTGTAAAGTCAAAATTATTAATAGTAATAGCTAAGATCTGTGTAATACTTTAAGGTTTGCAAAGAGTTTTACATGTATGATCTGCTTTGAAGCTCACAACAACCCTGTGAAGTAGCCACAATTGTTATTCCCATTTTATAGATGAGAAAACCAAGGCTGGGGACTTAAGTGTGACTTGCCCAAGGCCACACAACTGGTATGGTCTATTTTCTCTATTAGAGCCATTTCTTTTCTTTTAGAGGAGGGAAGGCTGGGCAGTTGGGGTTGAGTGACTTGCCCAAGGTCACGCAGCTAGTAAGTGTTAAGTGTCTGAGTTCAAATTTGAACTCAAGTCCTCCTGACTCCAGGGCCAGTGCTCTATTCACTGCACCTCCTAACCACCCCTCAGAGCCATTTCTGATGGGCACAAGAGCATAGTGGATAGAGAGCTTGAACCTTCAAATCCTGGCTCCAGGACCCTGGGTAAGTCACCTACTGTCAGTGTACCAGGCCGATTCCTGAAGACTCTGTGTTTTAGAGTAGGTACTGATATGCTTCAGGCAGAGGGTGCTTTTCAGGATCCTATATCCATGTTCCTATATCCATGAAATCATAGGTCTGGTCCGCACATGCCAGGCAGTGTAGTGTTAACAAATAAAAAAGATAATATTCTTTGTGTGCAAAATGAATGGCAGGTAAGGATCTTCATTGGTAGAGAGAGTGACTTACCCAGAGCTCCCTATACCAATGAAATTGTAAATGTGACCCCCCAAAAATCTCTATCCCTCATTTAGCTAAGTATTCACTCCCTAGCCAGAATTATTAAAGGCATCTGGTCTTGTTCTCCTGTAATTTTGTAGTGTGTCCTTTTATATTTTGGCCATATATCAATTGAGCTTATCAGATGAAGTAAGATTTTTATCCAAGATGAATTTCTGCAACACTGCTTTACATTTTTCTCCTCTGTTTTTTTCTGTAAAGGCTTCTTTCTCCCAGTTATTTCTGTTCTTGGATTTGTCCAGTGAAAGACATACTGCCTTCTGTCTGTTTCTTGCTTACCTAGTGAATTGCAGCCTGAGGAATCTTGCTATGCCTGACTCTGGAGGCTGGACTATGCCTCAAGCCCAAACTTCACCCCCTCAGTGTAAATCCCTATTGTGAGATATGAGAGTACATGTTTCTTTGGTTGTTTACCAGCCAAAGATGCTTGTTTTCTCTTGTCCTGGATGTACCGTACCTTGCGCCCTACCCATCCAGAGAGGCATTTTTGAGTCACTTATGGGACTTATCCTCCCTCTTAGGAGGTTCGTTTCTCTCTTAGGTTGGTCATCTCCTGAAGAGAGCCCCTCACCCATCCCCTCATTCTCCACCAGTACCAATTTCTCTATCAACCAAATTAAATCTTTTACAGAGAGGAGGAAAAAGGAAGGGGATGGTAGTAGGAAATGTCCCAGTGAAGCAGGATGGTGCTATAGAAGAGTTGCTGGATTTTAGTTTAAAAACCTGAGCGCAAAGCCCAGCACTCCCTCTTCTACCTCTAAGACAAATCACTTAATTTCCCTGGGGTCTCCCTTTCCCCGATTTTAAAATGAGAGCATTGGGCCAGATCATCTCTGAGATTCCTTACAGCTATCAATCTAGAATTCTCTGTTGTGTACATATCCAATAATCAACTGATCAGTGAATCAATAAACATTCATTAAACACCTGCCAGGTTCCAGACACCATACCAGACACTGGGGATATAAAAACAGAAGAAGCTCATATTCTATTTGGTATAGATAACATGTATAAATACAGGGTGTCCCCAAAGTCTAGACACATAGGAAATCTCATTAACTATGCATATTTTCAAGAAATGAAATGTATGACATTTTCAACAAATTTTATTTAATTAGCATAAATTTTGGCCATGACAATTTCATATGGAATAAAAGCTTTCATTCAAATTTCATTAATTAAATTAAAATGAGGTTAATTTAATTAATGAGATTTCCTATGTGTCTATGTCTTCCTATGAAATCTCATTTCAACAACCTGACTGAAGAAAATAACACCTTAAAAAATAGACTCACCTTTATCTAGGCAGATGACACCCACAGCAAGATCTCCACCCTAGTTGCTCCAACTGCCTACTGGATAGCCTCACCTGATGATCCCACCAGAACTTCCTGGTTTTAAAGGTAATGTATAAGCCTAAAGGAATTTGAAGACTTTCCCTGCCCCCAATAGGTTGAATGTAATCATATGGAGCCTGTGGTGGGAGGAGTTTATGGAAGGGTGGAGCAGAACCCACAAGAAGCTAGGAGTCAGAGCAACTACCGTGTTTCCCTGATAATAAGACACTCTTATTAATTTTTTTGGACAGAAAAACACCAGAGGGCTTATTTTCAGGGGAGGGCTTATTTTAATGAACATTGACAGCAATTTTAATAAACAGGTAAATGTGAACAAAAAAATGTACCTTTATTCAATAAGCAAATCACTGGGGAAGAACAGGATGACGTGCTCACTGCTGCAGCTCTGATTGGATGCAGCTCGGAGTGCGGCATGCATTTCAGGGAGAGGGGGACGGTGCATACAGAGGGTACCGTCGCAATCTCAATAGGGCTTATTTTCGGGGGAGGGCTTATTTTAGAGGAATCTTACACAGTAAGGGGAGGGCTTATTTTCGGGATAGGTCTTATTATCGGGGAAACACGGTAGTTAGAGAGAAGATGCACATAGGGAGACAGCTAGGTTTGTGAGTGTTGATTTATGGGGAGGCTAAAGGATGGTATAGCTTCATGCTGTGCTATGGTGTATTAACTTCTGTGTTGTTATGATGGATTCAGTTTCCTTGTGGTGGGATTTGGTTTTCGGGAGTTTGAACAAATGTTTTGCTTTTGTCTTCTATATGGAGAGCCTGTTATATTTTGTGATTGAGGCCTATCCTGGCATATTTACAGTTGCCATTGGCACCGTGAATATTGCATTAGTGCTACACTGGTCAACTTGGGCCAAACCAAACTTATTATCTCACCTTCAAAAAAGTATAGTCCCTTAACTTATTTACTGCTTCATGACTTTGAGTCACCTGGTTCATAATGTCACAGTTATCTTGGATTTTTCCCTCTGGCTCACCCCTTTCCATCCAAGAACCACCAAGTCCTCTCGATTCTTTCTGCTGCCATAACTCTAGCCTTCATCTCCTCTCCTCTCCCACTGCGTTGTTTAACTGTTCCCACCCCCTCCTTGGACTTGTGACTAGCTGTTGTTCTTTGCTTTGCTTGAAATCTATGTTTCACCAGCTTTGAGCTCCTGCTTTGATCTATGAAGCATGTGTACTACTTTGGGTGACATTTTTATTTTTGCCTATTGAACAATAAATGTTTATACTTCAGATGATGTTGCCTAGATCCCATCTGGAACATGGAGTCCAGCCTCCCACTTCTCTGGCTCTATCCCTAGGCCTTACCCTTCTTCCTAGGCCAAGTGAGATGATACATTCCAACTTCTTTCATCTTCCTGAGAGTTGTCATCATATACTATAGTTTCTCTGGGGCTGGCAACATTCTCACATTGGACACCTATGCACTCTGTGGTTCTGTTGCTGAAAGGTTGGTTCATTCTCCTTCTGTCCGACAGAAACACTATAAACAGTGGGGGTCACCTGAATTTCCATATATCCACTGCTTTTCTGATTAGGAACAGCTAGGTGGTACCATAGTACATAGAGTGCCAGAGAGTCTGGAAGATGTGAGTTCAAATGCAGCCTCAGGCACCTACTAGCAGTGTGACCATGGGCAAGTCACTCTTTGCCTTAGTTTCCCAATCTGTAGAATGAGCTGGAGAAGGAAATGGCAAATCACTTCAGTATCTGCCAAACCAACCCCAAATAGGGTCACAAAGAGTTGGACATGACTGAACAACAAGAGTATGTTGAAAATTAAGTGACAATCTGTTTTCTGAATCAAAACGTTAAATGAACTTTACCCTGATTTTAGTAATTATATTTTATCTCAGATAGAAATGTTGTCCATTGTCCAGGAATGCTATAACTGCCACCCTGAAATGGTTTAAGGTAGAGATTTTCTAAGTCATGGGGTAGCTCTGCCTTTTGTCCTCCCTCTATACAGAAATACTTAAATCGGGACAGCTAGGTGGCGCAGTGAATAGAGCACCGGCCCTGGAGTCAGGAGAACCTGAGTTAAAATCCGGCCTCAGACACTTAACACACACACAAAAAAAACAAGCCATGTGACCTTGGGCAAGTCACTTAACCCCAACTGCCCTGCAAAAAAACAAAAAAAAAAAAGAGAGAGAAATACTTAGATCAGAACAAGTTACTAATAACAATTGCCTCTAACAGACTTGTACCTAAAATGTGAACTTTCCTTCTTCATTACTCTGCATTTCTTGTCAGTCTAACTTGCAGTTACTAATAGACTGTCTGTAAGCATAAATTTCTGGAATTAGAAGAGATCGTAAGTCATTTAAATAAAAGACTGGCTGGGTTCCAATTAAAAAGCTGGAAGGGGAAAATTACCATGCCAGCGGAGGCAGGCAAAGAAGAAGGGAGGAAACATCTTGGACCAAATCCTTGGGTGGAGAATGATGAAAGCAGGAGTAGGGGTGACCGGGGAGTTCCAAGGGGCTAGAGGACAAAGAAAACTAGATTAGCCTGAGAGCAGAGCTGTCAGAAAGGGGAGAGTTTGTCATGCTCAGCATATGCTCCAGCATCTCATTCTTTTCACAGAGTTAGAAGGTGCAGAGGTATGCAGGAATCAGCTCATATGGTCAGCCAAGACCTAATTGTTTAATTTTCAGTGTGTTTCTATCTTGAAAATTGGCAAATGCTACAAATTTGGGCTTGATTTATTGTTTTGTTGATTGTCTAGATTTAAGAAAGTGATGGGAAAATGTTAATAATGCAGATTAAACTTGAAACTATGTCATGTATTCATTCCCTCCCCTCTCAAGGAGCTGGTTATTAAAGTTACCAGCACACCACTGGGTGCCAGCCATATCCTATTCTCCTTAAAGACAGGGCTATCACTCCCCAGTTGATAAATGGTCAAATAATATGAACAGGCAGTTCTCAGAAAATGAAATTAAAGATATCTATGAGCATATGAAAAAATGCTCTAAATCACTATTGATTAGAGAAATGCAAATCAAAACAGCTCTAAGGTACCACATCTCACCGGCCAGATTGGCTAAGCTGACAAAACAGGAAAATGATAAATGCTGGACAGGATATGGAAAAACTGGAACACTAATGCACTGTTGGAGGAGTTGTGAACTGATCCAACCATCCTGGAGAGCAATCTGGAACTATGCCCAAAGGGCTATAAATAAGTGCATACACTTTGACCCAGCAATACCACCAAAGAGATCATAGAAATGGGAAAAAGACCCATATGTACAAAAATATTTACAGGAGCTCTTTTTGTGGTGGCAAAGAATTGGAAATCAAGGGGATGCCCATCAATTGGGGAATGGCTGAACAAGTTGTGGTATATGAATGTAATGGAATATTACTGTGCTATAAGAAATGAGGAGCAGACAGACTTCATAATAACCTGGAGAGACTTATATAAACTGATGTTGAGTGAGAAGAGCAGAAACCAGGAGAAATTTGTACACATATCACATACGCAATATATGTGTGACAACTAACTTCAATAGACTGGGCTCCTCTCAGCAATGTAAGGTTATAAGACAACTCCAAAAGACTCATTATCGGAAGAGATACCCACGTCCAGAGAAAGAGCTGCGGAGTCTGAATGCAGATTGAAACAAGCTACTTGCTCTCTTTCTTTTTCTTGTTTGGTTTTGTTCCCTCTTTCCCACTGATCACTCCATCAGTTATAATCCTTCTTTACAACCTGACTAATGATTAATGTGAAGATATTTGTAGATCCTACATTCTAGTGCATGCCGCCATGATGGTGGGGGGGGGACGAAAGGGAGGGGAAGAAAAGTTGAAACTCAAGGGACTGTGGAACTGAATGTTGTAAACTAAAAGTAAATAAACAAATTAATTTAAAAAAAAGACAGGGTTGTCAAAGAAAACTACTGTCAACAGGCTGGAAGACTCTCCACCTGCCTCCCCACCAAAACTTATCTCTGTCTCATAGACCCAACATTCCCCTGAATTGTGTCTTTTTTTTAAAATTCACTTTAAATTTTAAATTCACCACCTCAGGGAGGGTAGAGGGAAGGGAAGGAGCAAGGAAGGGATAGAATTTGGAAGTCAAAACTTAAGAAAAAAAAGTTAAAAAATTGTTTTGACATGTAATTGAGAAATAATCATATATATTTAAAACTCACTAAGACAAATAATCAAACAAATTTCTTATAAAATCAGGAAGAAAATCTTATTTTTTTCCTCAAGTATTAGATTTAATCCATTTAAAAAACATGTTGTTGATTAAAGATCCAAACTCATGCTAATGAGAACCTAATCTGTAACAACACCAATATATCTAAATTTTGGTTTTGATATTTAAAAACTCCTGAAAACTAGACCATATGTAGAAAAAAAATTATTGTAGAACCTGAGAAGAATTGAGAAATGCATGTTTTCTTTTTTCCTTTTGGTTAAATTTTATGCTTATTTTTAGTTTACATCATTCATTTCAACAAGATTTTGACTTACAGATTTTCTCCCCATTTTTCCCCTACCTGCCACCCCCAAAACAGCTAAGCCACTGAATACCCCCTCCCCCAATCTGCTCTCTCCTATATCCTCCCCCATACCCCCTCTGACTTTCCAGTAGGACAGGGTGGATTTCTATGCCCCAGTGCCTGTATATGTTATTTCCCAGTTGCATGTAAAATAATAATAATAATGATAATATATATATATTTTAAACATTTGATTTTAAAACTTTGAATTCCAGATTCTTTCCCTTCCTCCCTCATCACACACCCTTACTGGGAAGATAAGCAATTCAATATAAGTTGTACATGTGTAGCTAGCTATGCAAAACATTTCCATAGTGGATATATTGTGAAAGACTAACTATATTTCCCTCCATCCTATCCCACTCCCCTGTATCAGCAAGCACCCCAGCGTCCCCAGGGTGGCTGCCAACATAGGTTCTTAGATCTGCTTTGTTAAATGAAAGCAACTCAAAATGGGTTAACAAGCTTACTTTAATCAGTCAAATATGTATCATTTACCTAGTTCAGAGGAAAAAGGTCAGCACCCCAAACTTCAGAATATACAGACAGAATTATCAAGACAGAGAAATAAATCAAGTAGATAGGTTTCCAAACTGTCCAACCATTACATCCATACCAAATCAACATCTGGTTTTTTCAAAGCTGGGGGGCTCTCAACAACGGCTTCCCAGAGTCTCATCTGATTAAATCACAGAGCACTTCTCAAAGTGAGCCCCAAAACAAAGCCTCACATCAGGGATTATATAGCCTCTCCTGGGTCAGAGAATGTAATCACCCTCTTGACCCACTGCCCAATCACACAGCATCAAGGTGTGGGCATTCCTGAAAACCAAGCCTCCTGCCACAGGCTCATGTGACTACATTCAGCCTATTAGGAGGCAGAGTATATTTTCAAATCAAGGAAGGTTCTCAGAGTCTCTTACACCTATCAAAGGGCCTAAGGGCAGGGAAGATCTTTAAATTTGCATTTCCATTACACCCCCACTGGTTCTATTCTTTACTTTGATCCTGTCCCTTTTCAAAAATGGGTGCTTCCAACTTCCCTCCCCCCCCCAACCGGCTCTCCCTTCCATCATCCCCCCTTTCATCCCCTTCTCCCCTACTCTCCTGTAGGGTGAGATACCCTATTTAGTGTTTATGTCATTCCCTCCCTAAGCCAAATTCAGTGAGAATAAGGTTGACCCACTCCCCTTTTGTCTTCCTGTTCTTCCTTCCATTGTAACAGTTTTCCTTTGCCTCTTCTATATGAGATAATTTACCCCATTCTGTCTCTCTCCCATCTCCTCTCATTATATTCCTCCCTTATCTCTCAATTTCACCTTTTAAGTATCATCCCTTCCTATTGAATTGGTCCTGTGCCCTCTGTCTATGTATACCTGTACACATATATACACACACACTCACATATATATTCATATGCCCATATACCCTCCTATGTAGACATATATATGTATTTATACATACACACACACACATTTCTATTCCCTTCAACTATTCTCATACTGAGAAAAGTTTCATAAGTTACAATAATTGTTTTTCCATGTAGGAATGTAAATAGTTCAACTTTGATAAGTTTCTTTTGATTTCTTTTCCCTGTTTACCTTCTCATGCTTCTCTTGCTTCTTATATCTAAATGTCAAATTTTCTATTCAACTCTGTTTTTTTCATCATGAATGCTTGAAATTCCTCTATTCCACTGAATGACCATATTTTCCTCTGAAAAATGATACTCAGTTTTGCTGGGTAGGTGATTATAGATTTTAATCTCAGCTCCTTTGACCTCCAGAATATCATATTCCAAGCCCTTCAGTCCCTCAGTGTAGAAGCTGCCAGATCCTGTGGTATCCTGATTGTGTTTCCACAATATTGAAATTGTTTCTTCCTGGCTGCTTGTAATATTCTCTCCTTAATCTGGGAATTCCGGAACCTGGCTATAATATTCCCATATTTAAGGACATCTTTATGTTCTGTGCTGTTTGTTTTTCAAGATGTTCCTTTTACTAGCACGAGGCAGCTAGGAGAGTATCCTACCCTCCCCTCACATCTTCCCCCCCATACTCCACCTAAAATAATCCTTGGAAAGATAGCCCTGAGCTAATCTCCATGAGAGGGATCTTCAACCCCACCAACAACTACAAGGATGGATTTTACTGTGAGGAAAGAGTAGATATACCCTTGCCTCCCACGGCTACCATCCCCACCCAGACGAACTGCTGTGTGTACTGGTGCTACTCTATGTGACTTTCATCATCCAGGCCATTCTAGAACAGCCCCTTGCCATCTAGCTACCTACCCCTCACATTCCAAGACCAGTGGTTCTCCTCCCATGTCAGGATGATACTCAGATCAACAGCTTCCCTGGGGCCTATGATAGAGCTGCCTTTCCTGACCCTAGAGGGTGTATCCTGAGTCCTACACAACCAAGGAGAACCATTGGTCTATTTGACCAAACCAGATCCCTCTTCAGGAGGAAAAAATCAAGTCAGCATCTGAACTGGGGCCTAGAGACACAACTGACCTTGCTTAAGGGAAGGAGAGATACAAGACAATAGCTAACAGGGATAGTAGGAATGAGAATAAAGTTGGTTGTTTTGTTGTTTTTTGCTTTTTGGAGGGCAATTGGGGTTAAGTGACTCACCCAAAGTCACATGGCTAGTAAGTGTGTCAAGTGTCTGAGACCAAATTTGAACTCAGGTCCTCCTGACTCCAGGGCTGGTAATCTATTCACTGCACCACCTAGCTGCCCCTAGAATAAAGATTTTTTAAGGATGAAACATGTAGGTATATTTGTAGAGTGCAGGGGATGAGCAGAAGGGTGAAATTGAAGATAATATAGAGAATAAGGATTACAGAGGGGACATCAGCTGGAGAGGATGGGAGGGGAGGATCATGTTGGCATTAGTAAGAAGAACAACCTCTTCATCCAAGACCAGAGTGAAGGAGGAGAGAGTGAGGTGAGGTGAAATGAGGAGGAGGAGAGAAAAGAGAGCTCTCCTTGAATGGCCTGTGTTTTTAGTAAATGATGGAGGGCAGGGGTCTCAACAGAGAGAGCTGGGAGAGGAGTACTGTGGAAGATTGCGTTTGGAGCAGTCATTGTAGAGAAGGAATAGGGAACTAACTGGGGAGGAGTAGAAGGGTTGCCGTGTTGCAGTAGGTCCCAAATGAGATCAGATAATATAAATGTGCTAAGACCTCAATTAGCACAGTTTCATGATTTTCTCCAGCTCCTTTCAGCAGCCTGTGAATAGCAGTGAAAGAAGCAGAGAGTGGGAGTTAGAGTTTAGGGAGGTATGGTTGGTCACAGAAAAAAGGGATGAAGGATTGGAGAGCAGAACTGAGTTGATTCACTAAGAGGTCAAGACAGACAATGGAAGAGAGTACAGGCAATGCAGGAGAAATAGTCTGGGAAAGAACGGTGGGGTGGAAGGAATGGAGGTCATAGTAAAAAGGAAGAATGGAGTTAGTGGTTATAAGACTTAGGAAAGATGTCTTTTTTTTTTTTTTTTGCTTTTTGGAGGGCAGTTGGGGTTAAGTGACTTGCCCAAAGTCTCACAGCTAGTGTTTGTGTTAAGTGTCTGAGGTCAGATTTGAACTCGGGTCCTCCTGACTCCAGGGCCGGTCCACCAAGGGGGCCTCCCCTCCCCAACTAAGATAACTTGATAACCAGTATTATGTCCTTGGCCCAAGTAAGATGTGTGTTCTACTTAGGTTGTTTAAATGCAGCTCACAGTAGCATGAATAGCTATCTCTGGAATGTGGCCCACCCCTCTCCCAGAAAGATGGCAATTTTCATTTTGAGAAAAGCAGAAAAGAATTGTACCTAGGAATTTGCTCCTTCCCTCACTTCTCTTCAAGAGATTAAAATTTTATCTATCCATCTTCATACATTGCTGGTCTAGCGGTATGTCTGGCTGTTAGCCCTTATCTTACACTTACTAATTTCACTCCTTCCCACCAAGCACTAGTTATGCAAAAGTCCTTTCCAAAAAGTGAGCAGCAAGTAAACCTGTTTATCCAAGCAAAACTACACACAGAAACTGAAGAAATTCTACAGGTTGAGATCAACAATAGGAGATCGTAGAACAAGAGAGACTCTCATCTTACCCAAGGGAAACATCTCCTAAACCTGGAATGAGGAAAACAAAAAATGTAGAAGATGTTGAAGAGCTGGATTCCCCTACATGTCTGCAGTTGCCCAAGTCATTTTATCTCCATGTGTCTTTCCTGAAGGCCAAGCAGAACAACCTGGGTTTGTCTCCAAAGGAGCTCCATCACCAATGACAGCCCTTCCACTGGTCCTCAGCATTCCATGGTGCTCAGCAATCTCTCCATCAGCTCTGAGTCATATCTCTCTGTGCCTAAACAGCAGCCCACAAAACACCCCAGGCTTCAGTGAAAGCCCTGTCACAGTCAGATAAAGGAATTTCAGAATGTGGTAGCTTGATCAGTTTTCCTTTCCACCTTAATCTGTGCCGTTATACTTGGAGGCTCCAATGTAGATTCAAACTCCTTTCAAATACACTGACTTCCCTGGTCATCAACCTCCTGGTCATCAGTCTCCCATGTCTTATACTTTCAGTGTCTCAGTCACACAAAGAGATAGCCATATACCCTTGATCTCATCATCACTCACAAACATCTCATCTCCATTATCCAAAGCTCTAAAATTCCTCAATCTGACCCAAACCTCCTACTCTTCCATTTTTCACTGTGCCTACACCAGTCACTAGTCTTCACCCTGATAACAGTGCTTCCTGTTTCCTAGCCCACCACCTCTGCTCTAGCCTTACTTTCCTAACCTTGCCATCACAACCTGTAATTAAGTAGTTCAGTTTTATATTGTCCTTTAACCCTTCCAGACTGTTCCTCTTTGTCCATTCACTCCTTTAAACCATAACATGGATCACTCTGACCTGATCCCCCACAGATTTGTTCCCTAATTTCAACTGGGTCCTCACTGCTGTGCCCCAGGCCTTTTCTTCTTGACTAAACAGTATTAGAATGTGGCTTCAAAACAGCCTCATCTGTCCAAAAGTCACCTACATCACTCTTCCTCAGTCCTTCTGAGGAGAATACCTTCCTTTATGTTTCACAGAAAAAAACTCAGGCCATCGATATGTAACATAAAACTCATGCCAATTTCATTAAAAATTTTTAATAAGATAAAAAAAAAGCTTTTACATGGGGGGCAGAGTAGAAACAGGGCTTCCACTGGTCTCCAGCTCCCTCCACCTCCAATTCATGTAAAAGGTGACTCTGAACAAACTTTGGAGCTACAGAACCCACAAAATGACACAGAGAAGCTAACCTCCCACTGAGGATAGCCTGGCAGGCCAGCAGAGAGCAGCCAGGGCAGCTCTCTGGGAGCCAACCCCAGTCCCAGGCAAGCCAGAGAATTTAGCCCCAGGGCGGCCACAGCCAGCCACCAGCTGGAGGGACTTAAGATCATCAGCAGCTGTGGTGGTTTCCAGAATTATAAACCCACAAATTCTAAGGACAAAATGAGAGGTCAGTGCAGTGTGGACTTTGGGATCCAGTAGTTGGGAGTGCGGTCTGACCTTTATCCCCTGGAGGGAGAAGCTGCTGAAGCGCCGTGGCTGTGCAGCCACGGCCACATGGCAGCTTCAGCTCCTGGCCTGCAGACTGTAGGGGGACCAAGCAACTAGTCTGAGGGGTAATAACTCTTACTTTAACCTGCTTAGATCTGGATTGTGGTCTAGGGTGGAGGTCCTGGGGCATGTGACCAGCTTGCCAGATTGTGTGGAGGCTTTAGAGAGGGCACCCACATAATACCTTCGGCAGCTGAGAAAACCCCAATGTTTTTTTACAAAGCTCTCCTGTCTGGTAGCAGAGTCCTATTGTGGCAAAAAGCCCAAAAGTCAAGTAATTGAGTGGCAACATGAGCAAATGAGGGAAGCAAAGCAAACAGAGCAACCCAAATTTACACTCCTATTTTGGGGACAAAAAGGATCAAAGCATAGAACAGAAGGAAGACAGTGAAGTCAGAACTCCTGCACAAAAGCTTCCAAGAAAAATACAAGCTGGTTACAGGCCATAGAGGAGCTTAAAAAGGATTTTGAAAATCAAATAAGAGAAGTGGAGGAAAAATTGGGAAGAGAAATGAGAATGATGCAAGAAAATTATGAAATGAGAGTCAACAACCTGACTGAAGAAAATAACACCTTAAAAAATAGACTAACTCAAATGGCAAAAGAGGCTCAAAAAGGCAATGAGGAGAAGAATGCCTTAAAAAGCCAAATTTGCCAGATGGAAAAAGAATCTCAAAAGCTCACTGAAAAGAATCATTCCTTCAGAATTAGATTGGAGCAAATGGGAAGCCAGTGAATTTAGGAGAAATCAACATACTATTAAACAGATCCAAACAAATGAAAAAAATAGAAGGCAATGTGAAATATCTCATTGGGAAAACCACTGACCTGGAAAATAGATCCAGGAGAGATAATTTAAAATTATTGGACTACCCGAAAGCCATGATCAAAAAAAGAACCTAGAAATCATCCTTCAAGAAATTCTCAAGGAAAATTGCCCTGATGTTTTAGAACCAGAGGGCAAAATAGAGGTTGAAAGAATCCACCGATCACCCCCTGAAAAAGATCCCAAAAAGAAAATGCCTAGGAATATTACAGCCAGGTTCTGGAATTCCCAGATCAAGGAGAAAATATTACAAGCAGCCAGGAAGAAACAATTTGAATATTGTGGAAACACAATCAGAAGAGCACAGGGTCTGGCAGCTTCTACACTGAGGGATTGAAGGACTTGGAATATGATATTCCAGAGGTCAAAGGAGCTGGGATTAAAACCAAGAATCACCTATGTAGCAAAACTTATGTTTCAGGGGAAAATATGGTCATTCAGTGGAATAGAGGAATTTCAAGCATTCTTGATGAAAAAAACAGAGTTGAATAGAAAATTTGGCATTGAGATTCAAGAAGCAAGAGAAGCATGAGAAGGTAAACAGGGAAAAGAAATCATAAGGAACTTATCAAAGGTGAACTATTTACATTCCTACTTGGAAAAATTATAATTGTAACTTATGAAACTTTTCTCAGTATGAGAATAATTTAAGGGAATAGAAATGTGTGTGTGTATATGTATATATGTACACACATATATTTTTATGTAGGAGGGTATATGGGCGTATGAATACATATGTGAATGTGTTTATATATGTGTACAGGTATACATAGATAGAGCACACAGGACTAGTTTAATGGGAAGGGATGATACTTAAAAGGTAAAATTAAGAGGTGAGAGAGGAATATAGTTAGAGGAGATGGGGAGAGACAGATTGGGGTAAACTATCTCATATAGAAGAGGCAAGGGAAAACTGTTACAAAGGAGGGGAAGAACAGGAAGTCAAAAGGGAATGGGTCAACCTTATTCTCATTGAATTTGGCTTAGGGAGGGAATGACATACACACTAAATAGGGTATCTCACCCTACAGGAGAGTAGGGGGGAAGGGGATGAGAGGGAGGATGATGGAAGGGAGGGCAGGCTGGGGGAAAGAGAAGTTGGAAGCACCCACTTTTGAAAAGGGACAGGATCAAAGTAGAGAACAGAACAAGTGGGAGGTGGGAGAGGAGGGAGGGAAATATAGTCAGTCTTTTACAATATATCTACTATGGAAATGTTTTGCATAGCTACACATGTACAACCTATATTGAATTGCTTATCTTCCCAGTAATGGTGGGTGACAAGGGAGGAAGGGAATGAATCTGGAATTGAAAGTTTTAAAATCAAATGTTTAAAATTTATATATACTATTATCAATATTATTTTACATATAAATGGGAAATAAGATATATAGTCACTGGGGCATAGAGATCCACCGTACCCTACTGGAAAGTGGGAGGGGGTATGGGAGAAGATATAGGAGAGAGCAGATTGGAGGAGAGGATATCCAGTCGGATCGCTATTTTGGGGTGGTTGGTAGGGGAAAATCGGTGAGAAAATGTGTAACTCAAAATCTTGTGGAAATGAACGATGTAAACTAGAAGTTAATAAAGAATTTGATTTTAAAAAAAGACTTTACATGCCTTTTGTTTTTAAATCATAGCTATTACCAGATATGCATCCTCCACATAACAAAGAAAAGAAATGAAGCCCACCCAAGCAACACAGCCACAATATTAAAGTATGCAGCATTCCTCTCTAGTGAAAGTAGGGAGGTGAATTCCATCATCTCTTCTGCAATGCCATTTATATGTTGAGGCCCTAGGGGCTTTCCATAATAATTTGTGTCTTCCCCCAGACGTCTGAGCTAAGTATAATTCTTTCAATCTACTTCATTTTAACCCCAGCTTCCACTTGTTCCTTCCTTTAGTGGGCTCATGATGTAAAGATTACTATACCTCTCTCTCCACCCCCCACTAGAAAAAAGGTCAGCATGATCTTCCCCTGACGATGACCTCATCCAGCCCACAAGCCCAGGTTTCCTTCTTCCTGCCCAGACTCAACTGAGTCATTTCTAAACTTCCTTTTTAATATTTTCATCTTAGGCTAGATGCAGAAGTAGTCCTAGACAGAATTGATTATAGAACTTAGCCTTTATTTTGAAGTCAAGGCCCCTAGCATACCTTGACAGCCCCTTATCATATTCTAATATTAGTAATTAATCAACAAACATTTATTAAGTGCCTGCTTTGTGCTAATATTGTGCCAGATGCTGGGGATACGATTATAAAATTAAAGCAGTCCCTTCTCTCAGGAACTTTATATCTTATCAGGGAAGATGATATTTACATGCTTTTCCCCAGCTCATACTAGGGGACTTCAACATACACAGTTATTATATGGCCAATGTGGAAATATGTTTTGTGTGACTTCATATGTATAATAGTTATGGTATTTCTTGACTTCTCAAAGGTTGGGTGGGAGAGAATTAGGAACTGAAAATAAAAGTTTTAAAGTTTAAGGTTTACTCTCCTTCAAATACCTTAACCACTCAAGTTCCTATACTTGCTTACTTCCCATGAGCTACTTTTTTTTGTTTGTTTGTTTTAGTTTTCAATATTCACTTTTATAAGATTTTGCGTTCCAATTTTTTTCTCCCTCCCTCCTCCCCAAGACAGCATGCAATCTGATGTAAGCTATATATGTACAGTCATATTAAACAATGTAAGTTGTATATGTACAATCATACTAAACATATTTCCACATTAGTCATGTTGTAAAAGAAGAATCAGAACAAAAGAAAAAACCATGAGATAGAGAAAATAGTATGCTTTGATCTGCATTCAGACTCCATAGTTCTTTCTCTGAATGTTGATAGCACATTCCATCTTGAGTCTTTTGGAATTGTGTTAGATCATTGCATTGCTGAGAAGAGCTAAGTCTATCAGAGTCGGTCTTTGTACAATGTTACTGTCACTTGTACAATGTTCTCTTGGTTCTGCTCGCTTTGTTCAGCATTAGTTCATGTAAGTCCTTCCAGGTTTTTCTGAAATCTGCCTGCTCATCATTTCTTATAGAACAATGGTATTCCATGAGTTACTCTTTCACCCCACTTTAGCCACACACAAAGATGGTTATACTCTTGATCTTGTCATCATTCACAAATTCACCACCTCTATTTTCAAGAATTCCAAAATTCCCTTATCTGACCCCAATCTATTGATTTTTACTCCTTTCTGCCTTCCGATATACAACCCTGCACAAAGACCTCCAATCCCTTGACTCCTCAGTTCTCTCCCAGGCCATCTCCCCTGCCCTAGTCACTCTCTGCTTCTCCTCATCTTGACCCCTTGGTGAACCAATTCAACTCTACACTGTCCTCTTCTTTTGAATTCCTAATCCTCTTATCATTTCACCAATTGTTCCCTGCCAAATTTGAGCCTTAGATCACTCCCCACTCCCCACTGCCTTCTCTTCTATACTTGTGCTGCTGAATGAAAGTGGAGAAAATTACTCAACCATTCTGATTGGGTCTGAGACAACTTTATGTTACTCTACTTCAACTAGACCCTCACTGCTGCTAGGCAATCCTACTCTGCCTCCCTTATCAACCCACTATCTCATGCTCTATCCCAGCAGCTCTTCCAAACCTTTTCTTCCCTCCTCAAACTTCCCATGGCTCTCCCACATCCGCTCTCTCAACTGAGAACCTTGCCTCATGCTTCATAGAAAAAAAACGAGGCCATTCACCATGAGCTCCTTCCTCTCCCATCTTTCTCATTTTATATCACCCATATGACTTCTGCCACTCTTTCCTCTTTCACCCCTGTCTTACATTATGAGGTGGCCTAATTCATGACCACGGCTAACTCCTCTACTTGCCTAAGCAATCTCATTCCACCCCAACTGTTCCAAAAGATTGCTGCCTCTGTCATCTCCACTCTTTCACTTATTTTCACTTATTTTCTGTCTCTCTCTGTCTGTCTCTCTGTCTCTGCCTCTCACTATCTGTCTGTCTCTCTGTCTGTCTGTCTCTCTCTTTCTCTTTCTGTCTCTCACTCTCTTTCCCTCTCCTGGCTCATTTCCTATTGCCTACAAGCATGCCCATGTCTCTCCCATTCTGAAAAGGCCCTCACTTGGTCCCCCCATCCTCACTATCATTCTATAGCTCTTCTTCTCTTTGTAGCTAAACTTTTCAAAAAGGCCATCTGACAATAGAAGCATCTACTTTCCTTTCACTTCTTAACCTCATACAATCTGGCTTCTCACCTTATCATTCCATTGAAACTGCCCTCTCTAAAGCTAGTAATGATTTCTTAGCTGCCAAATCCAATTGCTTTTTCTCAGTCCTCAATTTTGAATCTCAGTCCTTGATTCTCAATCCTCTTCTTGATGTCTCTGTAGCCTTTGACGTTCTTGATCGCTCTCTCCTCTTTGATGTTCTCTTCTCTCTAGGTCTTTGAGACACTACCTCTCTTCTCCTCTCTGATGGGTTCTTTTCTCCTAGTCTACTTTACTTGGTGATCTCATTGGCTCCCATGGATTCTCAAATTCTCTGCTGATGGCTAATCTTGCCTCTCCTTCTGCCTTTAATACATCTCAACCTGGGTGTCCAATAGACATTTAAATTCAACGTCTCTAAAACTGAACGCATTACCTTTGACTCTAAACCCAGTCCTCCTCCTAACTTCCCTGTTACTGTACAGGACAACCTTATCATCTCATCTCTGATTCACAACCTAAGAGTCATCAGAAGACTTGGGCTGAAGCTATCTATGGGTGGTACCCACTTCTTTGAGGACTGAGGAAAGTTACCCCCAAAGGTCTATTTTTCCTGTAATTTCCCCTCCCTGTTCCTGTCCAGTGATAGATACCACAATATTCTCTGCTTACTTCTTATACCTCTTTCCTTTATCTTGATTTTTGCCTCAAATGTAAAGAGGTTAGGAGTAAGCTTGAGATAAACAAAAATTTAAATAGTTCAGAGACCTAAATCTCTTTGAATATTAGGAACTTTTCTAACTATAGGTTCTGAGCTATTGTGATTGTAGCAATAAGTCTTTGCCTGATACAAGCTCCATAAAACAAGAAAAGGGACCAAGTATCAATTGGCCAACTCCAGAATCCACAGTAATCTCCACCAGTCTTATGTTACCATATACAGAAAAAAGTGCAAAATAAATACAAGGTAGTTTTGGGACTAAGTCCCTGGCAAAAGTGGCAGAGGGCAGGGAAGAGAGAGGGAGATATGGAAAGGCTTCATGTTTTGGTTTTTTAATTTGGGTTTTAGTTTTTTAATTTTATTTTTTTCAATCAGTAAAAATCTGTCTTCTTTTTTTTCCATTATCTCCCAATTAAGAAAGAAAGAAAAATAAAGCTGTTACAAACATATATAGTCAAGTAAAACAAATTTCTGTATTGGCCATATCTATGTATCCATCCATCCATCCATCTATCTATCTATCTATCTATCTATCTATCTATCTATCTATCTATCTATCTATCTATCTTTGTCTGTCTGTCTGTCTGTCTGTCTATCTATCTGTGTATATGTATATGTATATGTATATGTATATGTATATGTATATATCTTCTTGAGAAGGTCATGAGATACACAAGTCTTCAGTAGTAAGTGACCTTTGCTGTTGCTATTTCTGACTCCATTTCTCCCAAGGACTCCCTTCATGTCTGAATAGTCTGAGCCTACTCTAGCATTAAAATCACCCAGAATTATAAGCTTGTTGTCTTTTGGCATATTGATAATGAGGGTTTCCAAGTCTTCCTAAAATTTTTCTTTGACCTCATCAGAGTTCATCATGGCAGGAGCACAGGCACTGAAAATGGTGGTGTGATGTTTTCCTGCAAGTGGCAATCATGTTGTCATGAGCCTGTCATTCACTCCTTTTGGGAGACAGAAAGCTTGTTGACTAGACTAGTTTTGAATGCAAAACCTACACCAGCTTCATGGCACTCCCCTTCACTGTGGTCACTCCAGAAAAATGTGTATCCAGCTCTGACTTGGGTAAGCTGGCCTTCATTTGCTAGTCTTGTTTCACTAAGGGCTATTTGGGTGCAATACCTGCTGAGTTCTCTCACAAGAGCTGTTTGTCTTTCAGGTCTACTGGATTTTGTGTTGTCTGTAAATGTGAGTATGTTCCATGTACCGATGGTGAGTGGAATCATCTTTGCACAAGTATTTTTTGTGTGTTTCAGCTGCAGGGTGGCATCCCCACCTGCTACACCCATGGTCTCTTCCTCCTTTTCAGTTTCTAGTGCCTGGTTACAAATCTGTCCTTCACACAGCTGTCAAAATAGTCTCCATAAGATGTATATCTAGCCAGGTGAATCTACCACTCAGAAAACTTCAGTATCTCTCTATAGTTGTTTAGATAAGATACAAACCCCTTAGTGGGTTATTATTTTTTTTTGGAGGGCAGTTGGGATTAAGTGACTTGCCCAAGGTCACATGGCTAGTAAGTGTTAAGTATCTCAGGCTGGATTTGAACTCAGGTCCTTCTGACTCCAGGGTCGGTGCTCTACTCACTGTGCCACCTAGCCTCCCCCTTAGTGTGTTATTTAAAGCTCTTCAGAATACAAGTCCAACCTCCCTCTCCAGCTGTCCCTCCCTTTAATGTGTTCTCCATTATAGTCAAATTAGAATACTAGCTGTTCTTGTCACTTAGAACAGCTTGTCCCTTTGGTTGCAATGGCTCCTAATCCTACTTTCCATCCTTACCTGTTGAAATCTTCCTCTTCCTTCAAGGTTCAGCCTGGGCACCATCTCCTCCATGAATTATAATAATGATGATGATGATAATGACAGACATGGGTAGAGTGTGAACCATCAGCCCTTGACCCATCTAGTTAGCATAATTGGCACGGGTTCTACTATGGATTACCCTATAAAAACCTTAAGTCTACCCCTTTAAGGTTGCAGGTCCCCTAAGAATCCTTGCCCACTGTAAGGCATATAATATAATTTTACAACTCTGACTCCAAGTTAGCCTGGGCCTACTGAATTCTTTCAACACTGAATTGCAGGCTTTCTGGTCTTAGATAAGATCAGAGTTCCTGCTGAACCTATTGAGAGCCATCCCTCATCAGTGGTAGTAGTAGTGGCAGTAGTAGTGGTAGTGGTAGTAGTAATAGTAGTGGCAGTAGTAATAGTAGTGGTGGTAGTAGTAGTAGTAGTGGTGCTGGTGGTGTTGGTAGTAGTAGTAGTGGTGGTGGTGGTGGTGGTAATAACTAGTAACATTTATATCACTTTAAGGTTTGGAAAGCGCTTTATATGTATTATCTCATTTAATCCTCACAACAAACCTGTGAAGTGCCTATTATCCTCATTTTTTAGATAAGGAAACTAAAGCACCAAGAGAGTGAGTGACTAAGGTACTAGACTTATTATTTCATGTACGCGTGCACACACACACACACACACACACACTGCTAGGCACTGTACTAAGCCCTGGGGATACAAAGACAACAACAAAAAGTAGTTCCTGCTCAGAAGGAGTTCACAGTCTGATGGGGTAGACAATATGCAAAAAAAAACTATATTCAAACAAATGCACTGTTGGTGGAGTTGTGAATTGATCCAACCGTTCTGGAGAGCAATTTGGAACTATTCCCAAAGGACTATCAAACTGTGCGTACCCTTTGATCCAGCAATACCACTACTAGGTCTGTATCGCAAAGAAATCATGACAAAAAAGGAAAAGGAGCCACATGTATAAAAATATTTATAGCAGCTTTTGTTTTGTGGTGGAAAAGAATTGGAAATTGAGAGGATGCCCATCGGTTGGGGAATGGCTGCACAAGTGTGGTATATGAATGTAATAGAATACTATTGTTCTATAAGAGTTGATGAGCAGGTGGATTTCAGAAAAACCTGGAAAGAATGAACTGATGCTGAGTGAAGTGAGCAGAACCAGGAGAACATTGTACATAGTAACAGCAACATTGTACAGTGATTACCTTTGACAGACTTAGGTCTTCTCAGCAATATAGTGATCCAAAACAATTCCAAGACTCATGATGGAAAATGCTATGCACATCCAGAGAAAGAACTATGGAGTCTGAATGCAGATCGAAGCAGACTACTTTTTCTTTCTCATGGTTTTTCCCTTTTCTGATTCTTCCTTCACAACATGACTGACTAATGTGGAAATATATCTAATAGGATTGTCTGTGCATAGCCTATATCAGATTCCATGTCATCTTGGGGAGGTGGAAGGGAGAAAAGAATTTGGAACTCAAAATCTTATAAAAGTGAATGTTGAAAATTATCTTTACATGTAATTGGAAAAAATGAAATACTATTAAGGGGGGGAGGAAGCTATGTTCAAACAAATATATAATAAATTTGAAGTAATTTCAAAGGGAAGGTAATAAAATTGAGAATGACTGGTGCAACTAGGTGGTACAGTGAACAGAGCACCAATCCCAGAGGCAGGAGGACCTTGGACTTCAGACAACTTACTTAGCTGTGTGACCCTGAGCAAGTCCCTTAACCCCGATAATCTTCAAAGAAAGAAAAAAAAGAGAGGGAAAGACTTCTTCCAAAGGTGAGGTTTGTGCTGGGACTTGAAGGCAAGCAAGGAAACAAGGAGGCAGGAGACTAGGAGGGAGATTTCCTGAAATTGTCTCCCCTTGCCCCACCCTTACTGATAATTCCTTCTTTGAACCCCTCTGACATTTTTCTGCACCACTCAGTTGCCATTTAATAGGTTATTTTATCTTGGTTGATATTCATTCATTCAACAAATATTTACTAAAATGTGTTACTTTGTCCCAATCACTGAAACCAGAGATAAGTAAGACAAAGTCTCCCTTGTTCCCACAGAATTTATGAATGAGCCATGTGGCAGTGAGGGTGAGGGAGGGACTTAGATCGATTACAATGCCAGGCACAGTATGCTGAGGGCTAGAGAAAGAAACACAAAGAGCTTTTAAGGTTAGCTCAGAAGAGAACGAGATTGATTCCAGCTGGGGGCATCAGGGAAGGCTTCATGGAAGAAGTGACATGTAAGCTGGACCTTCCTCACAGAGTCATAGTTCTGAGCTAAAAGGAATCTTAGAGAACATGGAGTCCTACACCTACCTATTTTAACAGATGAGGAAACTGAGGCACAATGATTTCTTTTAAAGTGTTTTTCTCAGGGTCAAGCAACTAATAAGTGTCTGAGGTCTCATTTGAACCCAGGTCCTTCAAACTCCAAGTCCTTATCCACCACACCCTGCCAATTTCTACTGTGCTGCATCTCTAAGAAAGAGGAATTAAACAGGTCCAGCTAGGGGAAGAGAGGAGTATTTATAAGTGCCTGTTATAAGCAAAACACAGAAAAAAATTGGTTGAGAGAATATGATGTAATGAATAGAGTGCCAGAACCAGAAGTCAGGAAGACCTTGGTTCATATCCCACCTCTGATGCTTACTAGCTGTGTGACCATGGGCAAGTCATTTAACCACCGTGAGTTTTATCTGTAAAATCAGGAAGATTGATGACTTCTAAGGGCCTCTCCCATTCTAAATCTATTAGCTTATGAATTTGCTTTGGCTGCAGCAGAGGGTAGGGAAAGGTAAGCCCAAGAAAGCAGGTTGAAGGTCATAGGGAGGCCAATGGATGCTGGGGTCAGGAATCTGAATGTTCTGTCTTATGTAAAAGGCAAGTATTAAATGTTTTTGAGAAAAAATGGCATGATCAAAGGTTGTGCATTAGGAAAATTAATTTGGCAGGAATATTTACTGGAGCTTAGAGTCTCTATTAAAATATTGAAAAGGTAGCAAGACTGGGAACTATGAGTATGCCTGCTGGAGGGAGGAGGGTGCTATTCCAAAATGATTATGATGTATAAATGAAAATTAATAAAATAAGCAATAGAAAACCTGGGGGGGGGAAGGAAGGTAATGCAATGCTGAACAGAAGCGGTATATATATTATAACATATATATATTCCGGCAGGCGAGTGAGAGAGAGGCTAGCGACTGGTGTACAGAGAAGTCGAACCAGTCAATCGTGGTGCTTTCCCCCATGAAGTGTGGAGCCAAGTGGGGGAGTGAATACTGGGGTCAGGCTCAAGGGAGCAGGACTCAGGTCCAGTTTTCCATTTTTCTCTCTGGTTCTATGTGATGACTGACTGCCAACCCCCTGGGAAAAGTCATTAGAAAGCCCTTTGGTGGGTCTGGGGTCCTTCCTTGTTTTTGGATGCATCCCAAGGAGACCAGGCACACAGCGCTTCTAGCAAACATGGCAGCAGAGTGATGCTGAGATGTCACCTAATCCCTTTTTTCATCTTCAGCAGCTAAGCATAATCTCCATCCCTAGAGAACTGGAGCCTGGTGATGGGCACTGATGTGGCAAGGAGAAGATGGCTCTGAGGTCTTTAGTCTGGGGGCTGGGAACACTAGAGTGTTCTAATAGAACAGAGAAGTCAGGAAGAGGAACTGACTGACTGACGGGTTTAATTTTAGACAAGCTAAGTTTGAGACATCGGTAGAACTTTTTAGGTAGAGATATTCTCTGAATCACAGTTTTAGAGTCAAGGGACCTCAAAAGTCAAGAAGTCCAATGTACACCTGGAGGGAATCCTTGTGTTCATCAAGGGGACAAGTCCGCTTCCTTTTGTCTGAAGCCCTCCAATGAGGAGGCACCTGTCACTTCGTAAGGTAACCCATTCCACTTTGGAACAGCTCTAGATGTTGGGGAATTTGTCTGACAGTAAGACTAATCTTTCCTCTTTGCAAATGATAATAATGCAGTTTGAGGGGGGTTCAGGGATTCCTCAAGGACTGGAGTACTGGACAAGATCATCTGGAATGAATTCATGAACTCAAGGAATCCCACCCATTGTGAAAGCAAGGAACTTGATATCAAATATGCATGTGAAATCATGCAAAACACATTTCCATATTAGCAATGTTGCAAAAGAAAAAAGCAAGAAAAATGAAGAAAGTGAAAAAATTATGCTTAAATATGTATTCAGCCTTTATCAGTTTCTTCTTTGGAGATGGATAACATTTTTCAACATATATCCTTTGGAATTGTCTTGGACCACTGTATTGTTGAGAATAGCTAAATCATTCACAGTTGGTCATTGTACAATATCGCTGTTACTGTGTACAGTGTTCTCCTTGTTCTACTCACTTCACTTTGCATCAGTTCATATAAGTCTTCCTAGGTTTTTCTGCTTATTCTTTCTTATGGCACAATAGTATTCCATCACAATCACATACTATGACTTATTCAGTCATTCTCTAATTTATGGGGATCCCCTCAACATCCAATTCTTTGCTACTATAAAAAGAGCTTCTATAAATATTTTTGTACATATAGGTACTTTTCCTTTTCCTTTGATTTCTCTGGGGTATAGACCTAGTAGTGGTATTACTGGGTCAAAGTAATGCCTCTGCACCGATTTTCAGCATCTTTTGAGATAATCACATGGTTCCTGTTGGTTTTGTTATTGATATGGCCAGTTATGCTAATAGTTTCCCTAATATTGAACCCGTCCTGCATTTCTGGTATAAATTCTACCTGTTCATAGTATATGATCCTTATGATATATTGCTGTAATCTTTTTGCTAGTATTTTATTTAAAAATTTTGTATCAGTATTTATTAGGAAAATTGGTCTGTAATTTTCTTTTTCTCTTTTGGCTCTTCCTGGTTTAGGTATCAGCACCATATTTGTGTCATAAAAGGAATTTGGTAGAACCCCTTATTCACCTATTTTCCCAAATAGTTTATATGGTATTGGGAATTAATTGTTCTTTAAATGTTTGGTAGAATTCACTTGTGAATCCATCTCAACCTGGAGATTTTTTTCTTAGGAAGTTCATTGATGACTTGTTCAATTTCTTTTTCTGAGACTGTGTTATTTAAGCATTTTATTTCTTCTGTTAATCTGGGTAATTTATATTTTTTGTAAATATTCATCCATTTCATTTAAATTGTCAAATTTATTGGCATATATTTGGGCAAAATACCTCCTAATAATTGTCTTAGTTTCTTCTTCATTGTTGATGAATCCATATATTTCATTTTTGATACGAGTAATTAGGTTTTCTTCTTTCCCTTTTTAAATCAAATTAACCAGTGGTTTATCTATTTTATTGTTGTTGTTTTTTTCATAAAACCAGCTTCTAGTTTTAGTTATTAGTTCAATGATTTTCTTGTTGTCAATTTTATTAATCTCTCCTTTGATTTTCAGAATTTCCAACCTGGTATTTAATTGGGGTGTTTTAATTTGTTTTTCTAGTTTTTTTTTAGTTGCATGTGCAATTCATTGACCTGCTGTTTCTCTATTTAATCAATTAAGCAATTAGAGTAATTTTACCCTCTCTAGTCTATTAGTCACCACCTTAGGATAATGTGTACTCAGTAGACACATTTGGTTTGATGTGAAGACAAATGAGGTATTATTGTATAATTACAAAGCACTTTTATAAAATGCTATGTTAATTTCATATAGCTAGTCATTCTCAATTTTAATATTTAGAATTAGTTGAATTTGACTGACTGATAACTCAAGTCTGTCTGTATGTCTCTTTTCTGTGACCCGTGTCCCCAAATCCCTAGTTTCTGATTTTAGAGTTAGTAGGTTCATTTAGAGACTCCTCCAAAATCATATCTATTTCACTTCTATTGCCCCAATCCAAATATTCATCAGAATTTAGCTTGTATTTAAGTTTGCACAGCTGTGGTTAAAAAAATAAAAGACCTACCATAGCCTACCATAGAAGCCTACCAACTCCTGTATAAGCACTCAGAGCAACAGTACAGGGTGACTAGGTGGCACAGTGAGTAAAGCACAGGCCCCGGAGTCAGAGGGACCCAAGTTCGGTTCCAGCCTCAGACACTTAACACACACACACACACACACACACACACACACACACACACACACACAAAACTAGCCATGTAACCTTGGGCAAGTTACTTAACCCCAATTGCCCTCCAAAAGGCAAAAAAAAAGAAACCAAAACAAACAAACAAAAAAACCCAAAGCAACAGTACATACCAGAGACAAGATAGTCATGATTTCATCTCACAGAAAATGCAGGCTAACATCAAGGACTCAGAGTAGTTTATAAATAGTTGATGTGATTCTCGTTCCCTTTCTAGTAAGTCCTACCAACCACTAAAGGGAAATTTATAGGTCTCTAGCCTTAGAGTGCTACCCTAAAATTTTAGATTCTTCTAGGAAGGAAAATTGAACAAGGGTTGCTAGAGAAGCACTTCTCTCCCACTCCCAACAATCCTTCTTCCTAGGTACTTGTATAAACATCCAGTCTTATAGTATTACCTTAAGAGTTTAGACTATCCCAAAAAAGAAAAATGCACAAATGGAAAAGAAATGGAGACTTCCAGATGGTTCTGTTTGTAGATCTTCTTGTGCTGATTACAGATTCTCTTCAATGATATGCATGAATAATCAAGACATAACCTTAACAATTCATATAGTAAAAACTAGATGGATGAAGAATGCCTGTTGCCTAGATTATGGCATGTAGGGGTGACTAGGTGGCACAGTGAATAGAGCACTGGCCCTGAAGTCAGGAGGACCTGAGTTCAAATCTGGCCTCAGACACAACACAATAACTAGCCGTGTGACCTTGGGCAAGTCACTTAACCCCAATTGCCCTCCAAAAAGCAAAATAAAATAAGATTATGGCATGTACTTGGCTGGCCATCCCATTGAATTGGTATGTCATCTATCTATCTATCTATCTATCTATCTATCTATCTATCTATCTATCTATCTACCTATGATAGATATTGCAAATAGGCAATGACTTAGACCCAGAAGTGAATGGGAAGAAGACAGTGGGCTGTATTGCATTTAGGAAATTATATAGTGTTTTTAATAATCCCAAACTGCTTACTGGCACAAAGACCCATATTTTTAGCTTAAATATGTTCCTGGCATATGGTTCCAAGTTTTGGAACTTCATGATCTCTGAGGAAGGAGAGTCATGGATAACTGCCAGGGCAGTGGCAAGATGCATGGTGGATTTAAGTAGGTCAAAGCACATTTCCTACTCAGTTGGACTTCTTAGCAGAATCAGGCAGTTGTGACCTAGAAGGACCCTTTCACCACACTCTATCTTCATCAAAGTCGTCATTAATGTTGTTGCTTCTGCTAATAATAATAATAACAATAATGATAATGATATTATTAATAACCAATTATGTTTTTATGGAACTTCTAGGTATATTATTTCATGAGATTCTGGCTTATGGTGTTTAAAAATTAATATTGATTTATAATTGATATATTCTCTCAATAACCCCACAAGGTAGGTAATGCAGGTATTATTCCCATTTGTGATGAGAAAATGGAGGTTTAGAGAGGTAGGAACTTGCCCAAGGTCACACTGACCTCCACTTGTCTCCTTTTCCCTCCATGGAGACAGTGTTCACAACTGTGGCTGGTATAGACCTGCATGGTATAGGAGAAGCATCAGGTCTGATAAGTCAGAAAGCTGCCTCTGTGGGGGCTTTTCATACAGTGATTGGAGGGGATGAGGAGACACCAGAGAGGGCAAAGTCTTCTGCTATTCGTGAAACAAAGAAACCTCTAAGCTCCAGTTCCCAACTGCCCATGTAATCCTATCTGGGCTACAAGCTGGGGACTTCCCCTTTGCAATTTTATTTCCCCTTCAGCCTGGGGACTTCCTTCCTTGAAATCCTAGCTGCTCTTGTGGACCTGTTTCCTCCCTTGTAATATGTACAGTCCTGACCATAGCCTGACACAGAGCCCCTGCTCACTGGTGACGCTATCAAATATTCATTGTCCTTTTGTACACAATATCTTACTTCTCCTGGCGCTTACAACCTGCTTAATCACTCAAGCTTCTTTTGATTCCTTCTAATCTTTAATATCTACCTGATATGACCAGCTTTGCTAAACTTTGTGGACTCCTAACCCACTGACTGCTCTAACCCTGAACAATCACCATTCTTCATGTGCCTACACTCTAACATTCCTCCTAGTCTAGTTGCATTATTCCAATTTTTTAAGGTCATCTTTGCAAAAATGTACCTAAAGAATTCCCCACCCCTACCCCCGTGCTTTGTATTCATGACATTTCCTATTAGATAATTCACAAGTTCACATTTATTGCTGGTATATAGTCTGATCCAACCTTCCTTAAAAAACTATTCAAACTCAGGAGTTTAAGATTCTATTGAAGTATATAGACCATTCTGTCTGAGAAGGTTAGCATATTTAGTGATAATGTGGGCCAATCATGGTTTTTTAAATTGATTCTGAGGAAACTGAGAAAGAAAATACCCTACAAGATTCCTTTTATGACAGAAATATGTTCCTAATAACTGAACCAAGGCAAGAGACAGCACAGAAAGAGAACTATTATTATAGAGGACTATCATTAAAGAATACTGAGTCAAAAATTTTAAGTAATATTCTATCAAATAGGATATTTAAATAATATCCTATCAAACTACAGTGATTTAGCCAATAAATCATTCTTTATGACCAAATTAGATTTATGCCAGAGATGCAAAGATAATTCAATATTTAGAAAACAATCAACAATCATGTTTAAAGAAATCCCAAATCACATGATTATCTCAGGAAAATTGAAAAAAAAAGCACAAAACTTTACAAAACACAACAATCGTTTATGCTAAAAACCCTACAAAGTATAGGCACAAGGGAACCATTGTTTAATATCATAAAAAGTATCTATTTAAAACTAAAAGCAAGCATCATATGTATTAATCAGTTATGCTCTTCTTTCTGTGTTTTTTTTTTCTTTAAAAACTACTATTTGTTGCATAGTAACTATGATACTTAGGAAGTTATCATACTGTTAGAACTCTTTGACTCAGCTACATACTAGGCTGATTTCCCCAAGAAATCAAAGAGGAAAAGGAGCCATATGTACAAAAATATTTAGCAGTTCTTTTCATAGTAACAAAAAATGGGAAATTTGGGAGGTTCATTTATGGGAGAATGGCTAAACAAATTGTGGTATATAAATGTAATAGAATATTATTGTGCCATCAGAAATAATAAAATGGAAAATTTCAGAGGAAATTGGGGAGACCTCTCTGAACTGATGCAGAGCAAAATAACAACTAGGAGAACAATTTATACAATGATAACATCATAGAGAAAAATAATTTTCAAACACTTTAGAACTTTGATCAATGCAATGATAAACCACAAGTCTAAAAGAATGAAGATGAAGCATCCCAATCACCTTCTGTTGAAGAGGTGATAAACTTAAAAAGCAGAGAAGTACTTTTTCTAACATGATGGGAATTTGGTTTTGCCAGACATAGCTATGTACCAAGAACTTTCTTTTTCTTTCTTTTTTTTTTAAATTGCTCATTTTGGGGGAGGGAAAAAGGAATAGTAGAAGGAATAGATCAATTTAAAATACTTGTTAATTTGAAAAAAAAATAACAATTCCACCTCCCAAAAAAAGTGTGGCTGTTATAAATTTTCCATTTACTTCACTTTGCATCAGTTCAGATGTATCTTCCAAGGTTTCTCTGAAACCATCCCCTTTGTCATTTCTTACAGAATAGTAATATTTCCATTAAATTCACATGCCATAATTGTTCAGCCATTTGCTAAATGATGGTCACCTCCTTGGTTTTCAGTTCTTTGCCATCACAAAAAGAGCTGCTATAAATATTTTAATACATATGGGTCCTCTTATTCTTTTTTGTATCTCTCTGGGGTATAGAACTAGTAACAGTATAGTTAGGTCAAAGAGTATGCACGATTTAGTAATTTTTTGGGAATAGTTCCAAATTGCTCTCCAGAATGGCTGGATAAGTTCACAGTTCCACCAGTCGTGCATCAACATGCCTTTTTTCTATATGTCATTTTCCCTTATTGTCATGTTTCCTTTATTAACTTTATCAATCTGATGGATATAATATAGAACTCCTGAATTGCTTTAGTTTGCCTTTCTCTTATTAGTAGTAATTTAGAAGGTTTTTACATGACTATCTGTAACTTATGTTTCTTTCATTGAAAACTGTATGTTAATATCCATTTATCATTTGGGGCTTAGTTTTATAAATCTGAGATCTTACTCTTATAAATTTGAATCAGTTGTCTATGTAACTTAGAAATGAAATCTTTATCAGAGCAACTTACTAGAAAGATTTTTTCCCTAGTTAAGTGTCCCTTCTAATTTTAACTATATTAAATTAATTTGTGCAAAAAAATTTTTTATTATGTATAACCAAAATTATCCATTCTCATAATTTGTGATCCTCTCTATCCCTTATTTAGTTATGAACTCTTACTCTGTTCATATCTTAAAAAGTCATTTCTTCTTTGCTTCTAATTTGTTTGTGATGTGACTTTTTATATGTAACTAATGTATCCATTTAGAGTATATCTTGATATGTGGTGTGAAATATTCATCAAAACTTTTTACAATGATTGAAAAAAAAATTTTCATACTGAGATCTTACTTTAGTAGTTAGGATGTTTAGGTTTATCAAACACCAGGCTGGAGGTTCATTTCCTTCTGTATGCCATGTACCTAATCTGTTTCACTGATCAGCCTCCCTTTTTTTCAATCAGTACCAAATCATTTGATAATTACTGCTTTGTAGCACAATTTGAGATCTGGTGGATTTTTTTTCATTCTTTTCCTGTAAGATTCTTGACCTTGTGTTTTCCCAGATGAATTTCATCTTATTTTTCTAGTTCTCTAAAATAATCCTTTGGTAGTCTTTCAACAAAGAAGAGATGAGAACTCCCCATTTTCTTGTCATGTTTTATCCTAGGCAAATATAACTCCCTGGTGGTCCCACATTTGATCAGAACTCTGCTTTTTCCATTTTTTCCCCTTCCCATTTCTATTGGGAGGGCAAGTATTCCAGGAGAGTTCCTCAGGCCCTCCCAATTTTCTTGCTGCTCTCTGGTGGACTCTGCCCAACCCACAGAGCATTGCCTCCTAATAGTTGGTAAGGTTTGCTTTCTTGTGCATGCTCATATTGCACGCATAAGAGTTTCTTGCAATAGTTAGGTTCCCACACCTGAAACGAAGTTTATGCCATGCTCTGTACTCCTACATTACAGGAACCTGAGGCTTCTAATTGGTGCCAAGTGACATCAGGTCTGAGCCTTCTTGTTCTCTTCTTTTCTGACTCATGATTTCTCTAGTGAAAGTTCAGCCCTCCTCTGTGCCTCAGCTAAATATAACTGGAGTGAAATCAGGTCTATGAGCACTGCTAAATCTTGTGGTCCTGAATATACTGAACAGTGGATAGAGCTCTAGGTTCAACGAGGGAGGCTTGGGTTCAGATTCTGCCTCTGACACTTACTAGATATGTGTCCCAGGGCAAGTCACTTAACTTCTCTCTAAGCCTCAGTTTCTTCCTCTGTGCAATGGGGATAACAATAGCATCCTCACAAGATTGTTGTGAAGATCAAATAAGATAATTCTTTTTAAGTATTTATCAAAACTCAAAGCACTATATAAACATGACCTGTTATTATAATTATTAAGTAAATCTTCAGATTCTTACTTGGAGTGCTACCAAAGAACTCCCAACATGACCTCCCAGAATAGTACACAGCCTCCAGAATTCATTAATGCATTCAATTAATTTTTTTCCTTCCTTAATCCTGGCATCAGGATTGCTGCATCCTGCTTCCTCTGCATGTCCCTGATGGATTACAGGAACCCAGTTTTGCTAACTGCCCCTTAACAAGAAAATTTCCTCTGTTAGCAGTGCTATCTAATAATGGGCAGCTCCCTCTAGGTCCCCAACAATAAAGCCAATCTATGATTAATTACAAAGGTTGAGTCTGTGTCTTAAAGGCCATTTAGTTCTGGCCAGGGAGAACTTTTTCCTCTAAAAGACAGATAAGGGGGAAGCTAGGTGATGTAGTGAATAGAGCACTGGCCCTGGAGACAGGAGGGCCTGAGTCAAATCTGACCTCAGTCACTTAACACGTACTAGCTGTGTGACCTTGGGCAAGTCACTTAACCCCAATTGCCCTGCCTTCCTTCTCCCCCCTCCAAAAAGACAAAAAAATAAAAAAAATATAGATAAGGACACTGTAAGGGTGGAGCTGCTGCCATAGGAAGCACAAGAAGGAAAGGGGACTTAATCACCATCCCCTGTACCAACTTTTCTTGCTGGGCCATCACAGGAGAGTTTCTACCTGAAATTCTTGTAATTAATCCCCCAAAATGGGTCAACCCTGAATTCCTGTCTTTTGTTGAAACTAGGTAAGGAAAAACAACTCCATTATGGCTGGTACGGCTGTCACATAGATTCCCCACTGAGGGACAGTCTTCCCCAGTGACACGGCATTGATGTTAGTCATGTAAAATCCTTCATGCAGCTCAGGCTGAATATGCACGACACATCACCTAGGAAACAGGAAGAAAGGAAACAAGCATTTATGAAGTTCCAGTTCTGTGCCGGGCACAGTGTTGAGTGCTATACAAATGTTGTCTTTCTTGAGATTCACAACAACCCTGGGTGGTAAGTGCTATTATTATCCCCATTTTACAGGTGAGGATTCATGCAGAGATTAAAGTGGCTTCCCCAGGCCAGTAACAACCATGAGTGGTAGGTGCTGTTGTTATTTTCATTTTACAGAAGAGGAAACTGAGACAAATGGAGGTTAAGTGCTTGCCTGGGGTCACACAGCTTTTAAGTGTCTGAAGCTGTATTTGAATTCGGGTCTTCTTGACTTCAGGCCTGGCACTCTTATCCACTGTTCCACCTAGCTCTCCTCACCTCTCTTCAGGCTTCTGACTGCACTTCCTGGAGGAACAGCAGTCAGGGCTACAAATAAGAAAGTTGTTGGAGAAGAAAGGGAAAAATCTCTGACCACTTCAATTAAGCTGCTGAAAATTCCTTGGACAGTTTTCTGCCATTCACTTCCTTCCTCTTTGACACATTGCCACCCAAATCTCAAAAAAGATGAATTAGACTGACCAGTGTGCACCAACACCAAAGGTTGTTTACAAAGCTGGCTTAAATACCTGCTCTTTCTCTAAGTGAGGTACAGGTGAAGGCCCTGAAACTCACTACAACCTTAGCTGTGTTCTGTTATCTCCTCTTGTCCCTCCAACTGCTGTCACCGTGTTCTGACTTTCTTTTAAAAACGTTTATTACACACGAACAGACACAGTATTTGAGGACTGACTTTGATAGACTTAGCCCTTCTCAACAATGCAAGGACTAAAACAATTCCAAGGGACTCCTGATGGAAAATGCCATCCACATCCAGAGAAAGAACTATGGAGTCTGAATGCAGAATGAAGCAGACTGTTTTCTTTTTTGTTTGTTTGTTTTGTTTTGTTCTTTTCTTTCTCATGTTTCCTCCCATTCATTCTATTTCTTCTATACAATATGACTAATGTGAAAATATGCTTAATAAGAATGTATATGTAGAGCCTATATCAGATTGCATGCCATCTTAGGGAGGGGGTAGAGAAAGGAGGGGGAGAAAATTTTAAATTTATGAAAGTGAAAGTTGAAAATTTAAAATAAATAAATTAACTTAAAAAAATAAAAAGTATTTGTTACTCCAATGGATCTCTCCATGGGACTCAACCCATCCATTTGGTGGGACTCTGGTTTATATCCTCCTATAATAAATTTATTATGGGGTGGAGGGCCTTCTTTGATTTCTGTTGACACCAAAAGCATACCAGTGGAGCACACAGTCTGCCCATTAGTTACCCCTTGTTCTCATCATATAAATGGTCTATCTTATCTTTTGATCACACATTTCTTTTACAACATCCTTATGAGTATTTCTCTTTGGTAATTCCTTTTTCAGACCCTGTTGCCTGCTTATAACCACCAGACCTCTGATAGTTTCCAATCTTTATTGGTCTTAAAATAGCTCCTGTTTTTATTTATTCATTCAATTTTTTCATTTTCTATTCTGCTTATTTCTGCACAACTTTTAAAAACTTTCTTTTGGACTATTATGTTCAAGTTCTAGTGTCTTTAAGGTATAGATTTAATTCATTTAGTTCTCCCTTTTCTCTCATGGATGTAGGGTTTCATTAATATAAACCCTTTAACTGGTTTCCATGGTTTTGGTATGTAGTTTTAATGTAGTCATTAACTTTTAATCTAATTAACTTTTCTTAATCTTATCATTATTAAGAAGATTTTTCTTTAGTTTCTATGTAGCCTTATACTTTTTAGTCATGTTGCAGTGTTTATTGCTAATTTTATTGCCTCGTGTTTCTCAAGAAACAACTGGAAATAGCCATTTTAAAATGCCATTTAAAATATCATCAGCTCTCTAAAAGACACAGGAAAGACAACAAAAATATATACACATTTTAAGACAATGGAATTAGTGCTTTATCCTACCAAAGTCAGAGCTAATCAATGCAGGTAATTAATCAAATCACCAGGCAGGGAAGGAGGGAAGGGTCAAGTGCTTTATAAGCTTCAAAGTGTTATATAAATGTCAGCTATTATTATCATAGCTGCCAAACCTAAGCAGAAAAAAAAAACCAATAAAGAAATCACCGCTCTAAAACACTTGTTCAGTAAGGTAGAGACAGGTATGCTGAGAGAATTAAAAAAAATTTTATATAGAAGCAGGGAATAATTGCTTTTTCCAAGTGCACACAAGAAATCACACAAAAATTCATCAGGTACAGAGAAATTGTTAGTAAATTCAAAGTGGCAGAAAGCATTCATGTTAAAAAAGTGCAGCAAAGAAAATTATGCATAAGACACGAACATCAGGACACGTCAAAGATCAAACGACTCTATTAATAAATATGTCTTGCCTCTACATGTAACTATTGAGCTCTTTTTGTGGTGGCAAAGAATTGGAAATCAAGGCAATGTCCATCAATTGGGGAGTGGCTGGACGAGTTGTAGTATGTGAATGTGATGGAATACTATTGTGCTATAAGAAATGATGAAAGGGATAGTTTCAGAAAAACCTGGGAAGACTTATATGAACTGATACAAAGGGAAATGATCAGAATCAGGAGAACACTGCACACAGTGACAGTGATATTGTATGACGATCAACTGTGAATGACTTAGCTATTGTCAGCAATACAATGATCCAAGGTAATTCCAAAGGGCCCATGGAGAGAACTGATAAACTCTGCATGAAGATTGAAGTAGACTTTTAATTTACTTTTTTTATTTTTATTATTTTGTTTGTATTTTCTGTTTCAACTTGGTTAATATGGAAATATGTTTTGCACAACTTTGCATGTATAATTGAAATAAAATTGCTTGTCTTCTCATAGGGAGGGGAAAAGGGGGGTGGAAGAGAGAGAATTTGGAACTAATTTTTTTTTAAATGATTATTAAAAGTTTTTACATGTAATTGGGAGATACTTAATAAAATAAATAATAATTTTTTTTTGCTTTTTGGAGGGCAATTGGGGTTAAGTGACTTGCCCAAGGTCACATGTCTAATTTTTGTGTTAAGTGTCTGAGGCTAGATTTGAACTCAGGTCCTCCTCACTCCAGGGCCGGTGCTCTATTTACTGTACCACCTAGCCACCCCCGTAAATATATATATATATATATATATTTTTTTTTTAAATTGGCAGGTACTTGATGTTTTCCAGAATAAGATGATAATCTCTGGTAAAGGAGGTTATCTAGGATGTAACACCTTATAAGGTGGCTGAGGGCACCTTATAGATCAACTCAACTCAATATTTATTAAACACCCAATGCATAGAGAGTGCTGTTCTAGAGGCTGAGGGAAATGCAAAGTTTGAATAAAGTATTATTCTCATGGAGACTATAGCCTAGTAAGGAGATAAAACACTTACACAAAGTCCGAATGCAAAATAATCTATGATACTTGCACAAGAGAGCTCCAAAGAGCTCTGTTGGGAGAGGAATTACCATTCCTGGCAGTGTCTTGGGGAAAGCATCATTCAACTTGGATTTTAAAGGCTGAGATGGAATTCAAAAGGAAAGAGGCATTTAGAGAATAGGGGATGTCACAGGGAAATAAAAATATAGGGGTATAGTTCAGTCTGACTACCAGGTAATCCAGTTTATAAACCACTGACTTTTTTTGTGGGGGGGGGGAGGGGCCTAGGCAATTGAGGTTAAGTGACTTGCCCAGGGTCACACATCCAGTAAGTGTCAAGTATCTGAGTCTGGATTTGAACTCAGTTTTTCCTGACTCCAGGGTGCCACTGACTTCTTAAAACAGCAGCTCCTCTCATTCACTTATGTGATATTTATTAGTTATTTGTGTAGGTGTCACATCTCCCTTCTAGAATATAAACTGCATGAAGGTAGTGTCTTAGCTAAACTTTGTATCCCTGCAATACCCAGAACAGACAAATGGACCTTTATTTGCTAGTCTTTTTTCTATAAGCAAATTTTTATCCTTTTCTGAGAGGAAAAAAGCATGCATTTTTCATGACTTCATTTAAGTCATCTAAAAGTCTTTAGAAGCTTCAGTGCCTAGGGATTACAGTGTAATTCCTAGAGTGGAAGAGTAGATTTAATTAGGTTGTTTGTAATTAATGGTGAAATATTACTAGGTAGGATATATTCACCTTTCTTCCTATGATCACTCTTGAGACTTCCTGAGGATCCTAACCTTCTCTTCACTTTTGAGTGTACCCATACCCACACACTCTGATCTCTAAAAACACTGACCCTTCTCTTTTTATTACCCATTCTTACACACAATCAAAACTAATATGGAAATAGAAGGAGGCGGGACAGCTAGGTGGCACAGTGGATAGAGTATTGGCCCTTGCAGGACCTGAGTTCAAATGTGACCTCAGAAACTTTCACCCGCAGAAAAAAAAAAAGAAAAAGAAATAGAAGGGGGAAATGGACTGACAAGGGAGTAAGCTCTGCAGATCTGGGGGCCAAGCATAATAAAAGCTGGAAAGCACAGTAATTCAGTGCAGCTGGTCAGCAGCTTATAGTTTTAAAGGCTTGTCTGGGACATTGAATGGTTTCTTAACTTGCCCATGGCCACAAAGCTAGTAGTATATGTAAGAGGTAGGGCTTGAACCCCAGTCTTCATGACTCCAAAGCCAACTAGTCTTTTAAGCATGAAAATACCAAAGACATTTCTCTCTTACTTAATAACAGCCACATATGTACACATCCCAAGAATGTCTTGCTTCCATCTTGGTAGGTCTTTGGCTACTCTGGGTTTTTGTCTCTTTGACCATCTATGCGGGGGCCAAGGTTAAGAACATCAGTCCAGTTGCTGTGCTGACAGTGGAGGGAGTGTCTATACCTCATGCTTCCCTATACTGAAGAATTCATAGATCTAACCCCCAAAAGAAAAAAAAATCCATGCTTAGTTCCGCTATGGCTTTGTGCTTTTCACACCTAATTGTCTTAGTTTTTGACGCTCCATTTTGCCTTTTATTTGATTCAAGGGACACAGTTTCCCAGCTTTGTGTCTGCTCATTTGGAGCTGGGGGTTTGGATAAAAGACAGTTAGTTGGCTGAGACTTCATTGTACATCGGAAGCAGAGGTTGTCAGAGGATAAAACAATGGTAGTCTTGGCAACTTCATTAAGAGATCAAATTAGAATTGATGAAGTAGGAGGGACGGTGATAGGAGTAATATCCTAATCCCTCCCCCTATGCTTTTTAGGCTAGTATTGAGATTCCTGGAAATGCTGTCTCAGAGGATTAAAGATTCTAACTACTGGTACCATTCTTCATCAATGGAGAATAAAGGACCTGTGCAAGAAGGTTGGGGAAGCATGCTCAGGCTTGACAGGAGGGTCAAGGTGGTTAACTCAGGCAGATGAATCCACTCAAGGTGTCCTCAATGCCTATCCCTAGTGAATTTCTGTCCCTTCTCCTACTATGGCTAAGAAAATCTCTTTTTGTCAGCTGTTGAATGATTTACAAGTGCCTTGTTTTGTTCTAATACCAAACCTAAATTACCAAGGGACTGACCTAAGTTAATCCCTAACCAGAGCAAAGATACTAGCAAAAAGATGGTCAAAGTTTTGTCTCCTCCCTTTTCAACCTCTCTTTCATCTTAAAAAAAAAAGAGTATCTGAAATCCACAGAAAAGATCCTAGGCTGCAAAATGGCTTTCATAAAGGGATCTGTGTATAGGGAGTAATGATTAGAGGAAAGCTTATCAAATTCAGAACAAAAGTAAATAACTCTACTTGGCTCTTGCCAATCTGGCTATGGCCCTATGGGCACAGTAATCATTTAAAGGCATTTCCGAATGAATTTTGTTATCATTTTGTCTATCTCTATAAAGTATTTCTTTGGTAATTTGATTGACATGACATTACATTTATAAATTAATTTTGCTATTATTATCATTTTTATTATATTGTCACCTCCTAGACAATGATCACTGAATGTTACTGTATCTAAGTTATTCTTTATTTCATTAGGGAACATTTTGTCATTGTAACTATATAGGTATTGAGTATGTTTTGGTAGATTGACTCATTTTATGCATTTTGTAGTTATTTTGAATGAATATTCTTTTTCTCTTATTGGCTTCTGGGTTTTGTTATTATATAGAAATGCTGGGGAAAATAAAGGTCTAGGGGTGGCTAGGTGGCTCAGTGAATAGAGCACTGACCCTGGAGTCAGGAGGACCTGAATTCAAATCCATCCTCAGACACTTAACACTTACTAGCTGTGTGACCTTGGGCAAGTCACTTAACCCCAATTGCCCTGCCTTCCCCCTTCCAAAAAGCCAAAAAAAAAATACTGTTGATTTTTGTAGCTTAATTTTGCTTGCAACTTTACTTAAGTTATTGTTTCTGTTTCTCTGCTGAATCCCTAGGATTTTCTAAGCCTACCATCATGTCAGCAGGAAATAGGGATAGTTTGTCTTCATTTTGCCTTTTAATTCTTTATCTTTTCTTATTACTGTTGCTAACATTTCCAAAACTATGCCAACTAATAGCAAGGAAAAGAAACATTATTGTTTTATTCCTATATTTATTGGGAAAATTTCTAATATTTCTCAACTGCACATAGTGCTAGTTTTGTTTTTAATTTTAGATAGGTGCCTTTTTATCATATCAAGAAAAGACCCACCACCATCTTCCCAATAATTAGTTATTGGTTTTGGACCATCTGCCCCACATGGTTCTGCTTTATAGGTGGTTTTTTTTTAACACAATCAGTCATTTTAAAATTAAAACACTCACAGAGTGAATAGAGCACTGCACCTGAGTTCAAATCCAATTTTGGACACTTAACACGAAAACTAGCCATGTGACCTTGGGCAAGTCACTTAATCCCAATTGCCCCTCCAAAAAAAATAAAAAAACACTCACTGAGACCATAGCTACCTCCACTAAAGGGTGGGTGGGGTTCATGAGTACAAGGGCAGAAGAACACAGATGTAACTACACACGAGGGACGGACAACTCTCTCCGCATACAACCATACAACAAAGGGAAAGAATATTTAGATGGGGTTTGTTATTAGAAAGCAGATATGATGTCAAACAAGCTGAGCTTTGGTGTTTCTCTCACCTTTGTGGAAGAGTGTGGAAGCAAACACCTAGGAGTGATGAAATGACTGGGCTATAGTAGTAGCCTGTGGCTCCTTTGAATTTCTCCCTGTGTTGTATCCAATGCCTTCCTCATAACTCCATGGGAGATATAGTCAGGAGTCCATGTGGCATGCCTGTGTTTTCTGGATGTCCATGTAATGATCCGTAATTAAGTGCTATGCTGATTTATGACCCAGAAAATTCTTCAGACGTGTCTGTGATGTCTATCTGAATGTCAGCTGCTGAGCTTAACTCTTGTTTCCAGGGAAGAGGAATCCGATAATCAGAACTGTAAATCTTGGGGAAAAATTATTAAGCACTTTCTGTATGCCAGGTACTACACCAAGTCGTGGTGAAATGGACACAAGCAAAAAGAAAGATAATCCTTGTCCCCAAGGAGCTTAAATTCGAATAGAAAAGACAACAGACAAAAGGGAATTGAAAAGCTAGAGAAGGAGGAAGAAGGTACCTAGTGTTCATAAAGGGATCTATGTATAGGGAGTAATGATTTGAGGAAAGCTCGTCATGGTTTTGAGCATGGTTTTGAAATCCAGAAAACCAAGAATAGAGCCAGAAGGAGAATAAGTTGAAGAATACACAGTGGCTTTAATAACTTAGATGATGAAATATTGTGGGAGATAACTTTCCTCATTATTTAAATACCACAAATGGAGTACATTTCATCTTGTATTAACAGACATTCATGAATATTGCTACATGTCCTACAGTATACTAAAGGATTTTGCCATTACCCCTCTGACTATTATAAAACCCTAGGGCTATGCTATCATGCTCTGTTTCCTCAGAACTACAAACTTTTCAGAAATTTCCTCAAAATTACAAAGTAAGATTCCCTTGATGATGGGAGATGTATATCACTATGATAGCTTTGCCTTTTTTCATGATCGATTTTGAACAACATATTCTTTTAATGGAATAAAAAAACATTTATTAAATCCTAACTATATGCTCAGCACTGGGAATACAGATAAGAAAGTGAGCCAGGACTGGCTCTCAAGAAGCTCACGTTTAATGAGAGGAGGTGGCATATATAAGGGGGTATAACTGGAGGTCAGATGGTAAAGTTTTGATGGACTTTGGGCAGTACTGCCAGAGCAGATAATCTCCAAGAAATGGCTGTTGAGAAGCAGGTAGTGGGCACACGTGTTGGGGCAAAACTGTTCTCACAGAAACTGAGTTCTAGACCTTGGTATTGTAGTATAATACCTACCTCACATGGTTGTCCTGAGTCTTAAATGTGATAAAGTTTATGAAGTGCTTCACAGACCTTTCAAAGCACTATAAAAATGTCAGCTATCACCATTACTATTATTCAATTTAAACAAAAGAGATTATATCTTGACAGTCAAGAAAAGCCTTGATATTGATATGGGAATCATCCTTAAATCAACTGATTACATACAGACAAACCACTGATTTATTGGAACAAAGATCAGTAAAAAAAAATTTAGTAAAAAGAAGAAAATGATCATGAGAAAAAGATATGAGAGGCATACCATTAAAGCAATTCAATTGGGAACTATTTAATACAAAAAACAAACTGAGAAAGAATCAACAACTACTAACCTATATACCTGTTCTGCTATGTATACAAAATCTTTATGAGGGTCATCTATATACAAATCAGTGGCATCCTCAATGAGAGCATTAGTAGGGAACAAGCAAACTTTCTTAATCAATATTAAACAACGGACCAAATTTTTACTATTTCACAACTGAGTGAAAGATAGAATTTAAGCTCCATTGTGCTTAATAATTATGAAAAAGTATTTGATTTCTTGGAGCAAAGTGCTGTCTTGAAGCACCTTTTCCAATGAAGTCCCATCCATACATCAAAATCATTAAAAATTATTTGAAATATGTAACAATATGTAATAAATAGTCCTGTTGAACAATCCGTTACTCAAAAAATCAGATGAAGGCTATATCAGGGAGATTGAGAGTCACCAAAGGTTTCTGCCACTGTAATGGAGATCCCAAGCATATTTTACATTTACATTTAAAATTTAAAAATAAATAAATTTAAGAGGGATTCCCCAGAATATTGCAGATTTGTAAACACTCAAAGGAATTTAGTCTGATCATCCATGTAAGGAAAGATGAAATGAATGAAGAATATCTACTATTCAGATTATGACATGCATTTGGATGTGTGTGTGTGTATATATATATATATATGCTTATATATACACACACACATATATATGGGTATATATACATTTATGTATATTTATCAATATATTTGGGGCAGATAATACATATAGATGGACAATAAATTGGGTTCAAAATGGAATGAGAGGAAGAAGAGCAAGCTAGACTGCCTTTAGGAAATTGTGATATTTCTTTAATGACCCCAACAATGATCTAAGAGTGTTACATGTCAATAAAACATAAAAAAACAGTAGTTTTCAGAACAATTAAAAAATGAGTATTATATAGAAGGCAATAGAGAGGGAGAGGAAGAGTGTGAGGAGGCTCTAATTGTTAGGAAAGTTTTCCTCATTCTGCTGGGTCCTGATTAGTATGAATAATGAATTCTATGAAGTGGTCACATTGTTTGAATTCACACTGTGTTATTTCCATTGGACTGGAACCAGTTACCATAGCTTATGCAATTATAACTTGGGATAGTGTGAATTTGAATACATGTGCCCACTTCACAGGACTTGGCTTGATATATCAAGTGTAAATCAACCTCTTGAAGAGCTTCTGCCCTTTGCTCTTAATTTTGAGACTGAGAAGAACAAATCCATTCTATTCTCGGAAAGAGTTATTAAGTCCCTTTTAAGTCTTCATTTCCCAGACTAAACAACTCCAGTTCCTTTCAAAGATCCTCAGAGCATGAACTTGAGGCCCTTAATCATCGTTGATGTTCTTTTCTGAGCTCACCCCAGTTTATCTGTGTCCTTCCTAGAACTGAAAATAATACTCCACATGTGGTTTGACCAGAAAAGAGTTCAATGGGAAAAACATTTTCTTATTCCTTAAAACTATGCCTTTCTGAATTTGACTACTAAATCATAGTGTTGACTCATTTTGAGTTCAAAGCCCACTAAAACTCCAAGATAATTTTTTTCTTTCTTTCTTTTTTAGCTATATGAGCTGCTGTCTAACCATGCCTCCCTCATTTTGGACTTGTTAATTGTTTAAAACCAAATGTAAGAAATTACATTTAAGGTGGCACAGTGAATAGAGCACTGGCCCTGGATTCAGGAGGACCCTGAGTTCAAATCCGGCCTCAGACACTTAACACTTACTAGCTGTGTGACCTTAGGCAAGTCACTTAACCCCAATTGCCCTCCAAAAAGAAAAAAAAATCATCTTATTCTATTCCACCCATTGTTTTAGGCTATCAAGATCTTTTTTGGATCCATATTCTGAAATTCAGTGTACTAACTCTCTTCCTACCAGTTTTGTGTCTTCTTCTCCTTCTTCTTTTTAAAATTCATTATGTTAAAATTATTTTTACATGTTATTGGGGAAAAAACAAAATATTAAATACTTGTTTCAAGAGATTTCTCATGAAGTGGGAATAATTGGTAAATGTTTATAATGTAAAAGAAAAACACATGAATAAAGCTTAATTTTTGTATAATATAAAAAAAGAATATTCAAATGTTCAAAAATGTTCATTACTTATTTACTTGTTTTTTACAATCTTTTCTTTTCTTTTGCCTTTTGGAGGGCAATTGGGGTTAAGTAACTTGCCCAAGGTTATGCGGCTAGTTTGTGTGTGTGTGTGTTAAGTGTCTGAGGCTGGAACCAAACTTGGGTCCTCCTGACTCCAGGGCTGGTGCTTTTACTCACTGTGCCACCTAGCCGCCCCTGCAGTCTTTTCTTTTTAAATTTTGAGTTCCAAATTCTCTCCCTCCTTCCTATTCCTTCCCCACACACTGAGAATGCAAGCAAATATCAATTATACATGTGAAATCATGCAAAACATATTACCATATTAGTCATATTTTTTTAAAAATGAGAAAAATAAAGTGAGAAAATTATACTTCAATTTTCACCCAGAATTCATGAGTTCTCTCTCTGGAGGTGGATAGTGTTTTTCATCACGAGTCCTTTGGAATTGTCTTGGATCATTGTATTGATCAGAGTAGCCAAATCTTTCACAGTTGATCATCATTATAACATTGCTGTTACTGTGCAAATTCATCTCCTGGTTCTTCTTACTTCACTTTGCATAGGTTCATATAGTTCTTGCCATGTTTTCTGAAACCACTCCCTTTATTTCTTATAGCACAATATTACTCTATCATAATCATATGCCACAACTTGCTCAACCATTCCCCAATCGATGAGCATCCCCTTGATTTCCAATTCATTGCCACTACAAAGAGAGCTACTACAAACATTTCTGTCCAAAAGGTCCATTTCCTTTTTCTTTGATGTCTTTGAGATACAGACCTAGTAGTGGTATTACTGGGTCAAAAGTATGCACAGTTTTATAGCCCTTTGGGCACAGTTCCAAATTACTCTCCAGAAAGGTCAGACCAGTTTGGTGTCATCTTCAAATGTGATAAGCATGCCATTTATGCCTTTATCCAAGTCATTTGATAAAAATGTTAATATAGTACCCCCTCTGGGTACCCCTTCCCCAATTTGTTATTTGGTTCCCTTGGAGGATGACTACCTCATCTTCAAAGTACAATATATGAACACTGCTAAAACTATAGCTAATAGACCCTTTTCCACTTCCCACCCCCTATCCCTGCAGATTCATTTTCCTTTAATATTCATCAATTTGACACAATTTGCTTAAAGCAAAGGTATAGCAAAAAGATTCATCACAAAAATTCCCCCAGAAACCTGGGAAGCAGCTTCTCAGAATACATAGTCAGGAGGAAGAATGGGTATATACATATACATACAAATACATACATATACATATATATATATATATATATATATATATATATATACAGAGAGAGAGAGAGAGAATATGAGTATCAAGGCACATAAACAGAGAATACACATAGTCAAAGCAAATCACACCTCTTATAGGTCCTCAGTATGTTTTTTTCCTTTTCTTGTGGGGTCCTCTTTTTTTTGTGTTTTTTTAAGGGCTTTTTTTTTGGAGGGGGGAGGGCAGGGCAATTGGGATCAAGTGACTTGCCCAAGGTCACATGGCTAGTAAGTGTTAAGTGTCTGAGACTGGATTTGAACTCAGGTCCTCCTGACTCCAGGGCCGATGCTCTATTCACTGTACCACTTAGCCACCCCGTTGTGGGGTCCTCTTACTGTTTCCCATGGATGCAACTTTTGTTGTTCAGTTGTTTTCGGTCATGTATGACTCTTCATGACCCCATCTAAGGTTTTCTTGGCAAAGATACTGGAGTGGTTTGTCATTTCTTCTTCAGCTCATTTTACAGATGAAGAAATTGAGGCAAGACGGGTTAAATGACTTGCCTAGGGTCACACAGCTAGTAAGTGTCTGAGGCTGGATTTGAACTCAGGAAGATGAGTCTCCCTCACTCCAGGCTAAACGTTCTATCCATTGTATCACCTAGCTGCTCCTATGAATGCAGCATTTCTTGTTCCTCTGCTGGGGCCTCTGGACTTGATTCTCGTCACAACTTAACTCAACTTTGCACCTGAGCTCTCTTCACTTGACCCTCTTCTCCATGGCCAAAACTCAACTTCTCACAGCTTTCTCTTGCTTTTTTAAGGCCTGTGGGGGCTTAACTGTTCATTTAGTCACTTACTCTTTTAGACTCCCTAGAATTCTATCACATTGATGGAGGAAGTTCTTTGCACCTCCTAATGGTAACACTTCTTTGCCTTCCTTTACAGTGGTCCATCAGAGCCTGTAAAGGGTGAATCTTCTACAAAGTCAGAGTGGGCCCACTCTTAGTTTCACACCCTTTACAGTTTTTCCATAGGTTACTCAGAGTGGGGGCCCCTCAAGATTCCATGTCCTTTATGAACTGGAGTGCATCCACTCTAAAGGGGAAAATCCTTACTGCCTCATCGTCTTGGCTGTCTACCCCGCCTTACATCCTGTAACTTTATCAAGGGGGCTGAGGGCGAGGGAGAATTCATTTGATCCAAAGTCCCCCACACACATTAAAAAGCACAGTGCCATACATAGATCCTGGGGCATTCCACAGGAGACCTCCTTCTAAATTAACATTAAATCATTAATCACTATTCTTTGACTTCAGTCATTCAACCAGTTCTGAACCCACCTAAATATATCATCATCTAGTCTATACCTCTCCATAGCATGAGAGGGTTTATCAAGTGTCTGCTAATATCTAGTTAAACAACATTTACAACATTCTTCTGATCAATCACAAAAAATTTTAGTCTGTTACAACCTATTCTTGATGAATCTGTGATGGCTTTTTGTGATCACTGCTTTCTTTGTAAATGTTCACTATCAAAATCTTTAAGAACAAGTTCTAGAATGCCAGCCACATCCAAAGAAAGAACTATGGAAATGGAATGCAGAATGAAGCAGACTTTTCTTTTTTGGTTCGTTTTATTTTGTTTTTTTTCCCATGGTTTCTCCCATTCATTATAATTCTTCTATGCAACATGACTAATGTGAAAATGTGTTTAATAGGAATGTATGTGTAGAGCCCATATCAGATTGTATGCCCTCTTGGGGAAGGAGGGGGGAGAGAGGGAGAGAAATTTAAAACTTATGGAAGTGAATATTGAAAACTAAAAATAAATAATTTAATAAGTGTGTGTGTGTGGGGGGGGAATACCCATAGGGAAAAAAAAAGAACACGTTCTTGAATTTTACCAAGAATTAAAGTCAAGCTCACTGTCTTGGAGGTCGCAGCTTAAATATTATGAGCCAGTTGTAGCACCCAGAGAAATGTAGTAGTGTACTTCCAAGGTGATAGCTGTCCTGCTTCCATGATTCACTTGCCTTCCTTTTTCTGACATTAGATTTTACAATATGAGAACGAACAATCCCTAAAATGTCCTTGCTTGAGACAGTAAAGTCTTGTAAGACAAGCAGGAAAAAGAGGAAGAAGAAAAGGAAGAAGTGAAAAAAACAGAGGAGGAGGAAGAGGAAAAAGAGAAAGAAGAGGAAGAGATAACCAGTTAATTAAAGGATCTGACATTTATATAGCACTGTACAGCTTCTAAAATGCTTCATGTATCATCTCATTTGACCAAACTGTTGATTAGGTTAGATAGATGACCTCTGAAGTCTCTTCAAGCTTAGTCTGTGATTAAAATCTCTGAACAGTGACTTATGGTGCCAGTATGAAATGTATTTTCATAAATTCACTAAATATTTTAATTTGGGATGAAATCAAGGTGTTGAAAAGTCTTAAAATGATATATATTTGGGTTCCTCAAACTTTCTGGAGGGTGGTATCCTTATGCTTTAAGAAAGGACAGTGGCTTTTCCTAAGAATCAGAGGTTGATGGCTAATGTATTCCAAATTCTTCAGTATATAAAAGACAGCTTGATGGAATGCAAAGAACCCTGGATCTGGAGTTCCAAGGCTTGGGCTGACAGAATCTCAAAGGTCCAAACAACTGGAACAAGGACTCCTGCTAGAGCACACCTGGTAAAGGTTCATCTAGCTTCTGTTTGGAGAACTCTAGTGAGGGAGGACACAACAGCTCTCAGAACCATCTAGTGCAGATCCTTGCTATCACCCTGAGTAACCGTGTGATCGTGGACGAGTAACAATCTTTTTGAGCTTTAGTTTTCTCACATGTACAACATCAATACTTGCATTGTGGCCCTCACTAGGCTCTTAAAGGGAAATCTTGAAGCACTACACAAATGTGAGTCATTATTGATATATTCGAGAGCAACCGTTTCAATCCTGGGGTCTGTTCAGGTTTCAGGATGGAGGCTCTATTCAATTACTTAACCAGGAATACTTCCAAGTAGAATTACCCAGCCTACAGTCACTCAACCTTAGAAGGATCCCTTCCTTGTTGTCAGGTACCAGTACACCTGCAAGGAACAAGTAGCCCAGAAACCTGCCAATCACTCTAGCATTCAAATACAGGAGCCTCAAAGGTCCACAAAACTAACAGGAGATTAACGGCAATAAAATCACTAGCACTGTGCCAGAGTCCCCAGCTCCCCAATCTGTGAGCTCAAGGGCAAGGAGAGAGTTTCCTCATTTGGAAGGACCTGCTCCTCAATGACTGTCTTAAATACCACATTCTTTTGATGTTCTGTGTGAACTTAGACTTCTTAGTGATCTAAGAAGCCTGCATGGTATTGTCAAGAGGAAGAGCCATCCATCCGCCTTGTGAGTGATGAGGAAGTCAAGGGTTTTTGGAGAGGAAGTGCAGGTTTCAATTCCTTCAACCACAGATATAAAGAAAAGCTAGAATGAGAATTGTACCCAAATGGACGGAGAGGAATGTTATTTCTGCTTTAGCTTCTCTTGGTGTTACTGCTCTCTTGCCACTAGATGGGAGTCATGCCTAATGCAGCTGTTGCTGCTTTCTCTTAAACTCAACAATAAATTAATTTTGTTTCATTATTTGCCATGACCCACTAATTCCCTTCCAAATGACTAGCTTTGTGCTTCAGTTAGCTTGGTTCTTGGAAAGCAAACAGAGCCTCTCTCCAGGTTCATGCCCCAAGCCTTTCCCAGCTTGGTAGGACATATTACAACTCATTCTGCCAGTCACCTCCACCCCTGAAGAGGTAGCATCAGAGCAGAATTTTTCCAAATGGAAATAAAATATAGGGTGAGAGAGGGAGTTTTCATCAAGAGACGTCAACTTTGACAAATCAGATGTAAATGGCTCTGGATTTGGATTCAGGAAGAACTGTATTCAAAACCCTCAGATACTTCCTAGTTCTTTGCCTCTGTTTTCTCATCTGTAAAATGAAACTGCTGGATGTGAGGGCTTCTAAGGTCCCTTCCAGCTCCAAATCTAGATAACTATGGATTTTTATAAATGCCATCATCTTGATATCCTTAAATAATTGTTATTTAAATGGATCTTTTTAAAGCTTGGATTTTTCTGTCCAGTATTGTGTATATTTAAAACAATATTCTTCCAGACTTAGTAAAATTACCATCAATCTTTTGCAAAATTCTGGATAATTTTTAAAATCCCTTAATATTTAAATGATTGATTAAAATAGTTGTAACACATGTATATAATACACACACATATGTATATGTAGGGCTGTCTAAATATATAGATGTGGCTTGTGATTGACATGTATAGATAAGCTCTGAGATCAGATCTGTCTCACCTCATGTCCAAAGAGACTGCTTTTCCTCTTTTTTAGGGAGTAGCAGAAGGGCCATGCCAATAGAACAAACAATTGGGCTGAAGGATGTGTCAGGTAGGGTCCAAGACCATTGGGGTTGGGTGATATTTTTCTCCAGTCTCCAAGAGGAATATATGCATAGATTATATCTGCTACCCCTAAAATTCTAGGGGTATGATTTTCAGGGGTTCAAAGGAAATCTTCCTTTATGATTGCTATGAAAGGGGGAGATTAGAGCCATCAAACACTGAATACCACCATAAATAGTACACAGCAAGTAAATTAATTTATCTAAGAAAAACAGCAAACAGAAGTCGGGAAAGTTATACAAATTCGTTGTTCAGTCATTTCAGTCCTGTCAGATCCTTAGTGACTCTGTGGTTTGCCCTTTCCTTCTCCAGCTCATTTTACAGAGGAGAAAACTCAGGTAAGCAGAGTTGAGTGATTTGCCCAGTGTCACACAGCTAGTGTGTGCCTGAGGCCAAACTGGAACTCAGGTCTTCTTGACTCCAGGCCCTGCACTCTTATCTACTTCGTCACCTAGCTGCCCTATAGCACCTAGTTGCAAGTTAAAGTAGGTAAAAAAAAATATGAAAGCAAAAACAGACCAAAAAAAAAAAAAACCCAAAACCATAACAAAAAAACCTCTTCAGTTGGCAATGAGAGAAAACACCTCAGCTGAAATCAAGAGGGAGAAAAAAGATGATCTCACGACAGGGAGGTCTGTTTTTAGCAGTCTGTAGATTTGCAAGTGCCAGAGGTCAAGGAATATGATAAGAGGCTTGCCCTTATTAGCTATGGCTTGGGGTCCCTGGTCTACTTTTCAAAAGTTCTCTCTCTCTTCCTCCTTCTCCTCCTCCTCCTCTTCCTCCCTCTCACTCTCTTTTCCTCTCCCTCTCTCTCACTCTGTGTCTGTTTCTTTGTCTATCTCCTTTCCCTCCCCTTTCTTTATTTTCAAGAGGTTCTCTCTTCAAGTATCTCTGCAACCAACTGATTTATGTCCCCATATGCTCTTCATTCTCTTAGTCAGTTAGGAGTCATGTCTCACTCTGAGTCTCAGTTTCCTTCTCTGTGAAATGAGAGGAATAGATGACCTCTAAAATCCATTAGAGCTTTAAATTGATCCTATGACAGTGTAATTAAAGTTAGCCAGATAAATTGACTTGGAGTTGAGGCCTTTAACATCAGTTAATCAAATACATATAAATAAAATAGCAATTGATCAAAAGCCATTTATTAAATTATGTCACATATACAATGATTTTGTTTTCCAAATAAAAAATTGGGGTCTATAGTTTTAAAAAGGGAAATTCCTTGATCAACCTCTTATTACAATATACCTTGCTTTCTTGATATTAGAATTCTCCTGTAAATTCTCAGACATGTATGACACTGTGACATAGTTCACTCTTCTCTTCAGAGAGGTGGAAGACTATAGGGATAGAATGAGGCAAAAGTTATTAGACATAACCAGTGTATTGGGGTTTTTTGCTTAAACTTTTTTAAATAAGGGAGAGAGGATGATTGGGAAGTGTCAGTGATATTTAAAAAAGCATCAATCAAATATTCATTTTTTAAAATATAGTCATTGTCTGAATACCTTGAATTGTACTTAAGTACCTAAGTTATAAGGACCTGGTCTTCATCCTTAAAAATGTTATAGTTTTCTTGAAGACCCTTGAAGACATTAGGATCTGAGAGGATACATGTTTTTTCTCTTCTTATTAAAATGTAAATAATTCATCATCATATAGTCTCTTACAGTTGTCTGAATGTATTTTACCTTTTTTATGTTCTCTTGATGCCTGCATTTGAATTTCAAAGGTTCTACTCAGTTCTGGCCTTTTCACTGGGAATGCTTAGAAACCTCTATTTCATTAAAGTTCCATTTCCCTCTGTAGGATTATATTCATTTTTGCTGAATTGGTTATTTTCAGTTTTAAAAGCCTTTATCTTTCACCTTTTGGAATATCATATTATTAGTTCTCTTCTTATTTGAGGGGGCAGATGCTAAATCTTGTTTCTGGCAAGACTATAGTTTTTTGTTTTGTTTTTGCCTAAAATCTCTGGATTTTGGCTATTATATTCCTAAAAAAAAAAATTGGGGGAGGGTGGCTTATGTCAGGCAGTGACCCATAGATTATTTTTATGTTTACTTTGGCCTCTGATTCTAATAGATTTGGGCAATTTTTGTTTACTATTTCTTAAAATATGGTGTCTAGGCTTGAGTTTTGACTTATTCAGGTAGTCTGATAATGTGAATGTTATGTCTCCTTGACCTTTTACCTGAGGAAGTTCTTCTTCTTCTCCTTCTCCTTCTCCTTCTCCTTCTTCTTCTTCTTCTTCTTCTTCTTCTTCTTCTTCTTCTTCTTCT
>NW_027187349.1:18203856-18227425 GCF_028583685.1 Petaurus breviceps papuanus
CTTCTTCTTCTTCTTCTTCTTCTTCTTCTTCTTCTTCTTCTTCTTCTTCTTCTTCTTCTTCTTCTTCTTCTTCTTCTTCTTCTTCTTCTTCTTCGGAAGGCAGAGCAATTGGGGTTAAGTGACTTGCCCAAGATCACATGGCTAGTAAGTGATAAGTGTCTGAGACTGGATTTGAACTCCAGGACTGGTGCTCTATTTACTGTGCCACCTAGCTACCCCTGTTTTCTTTTTTTAAAAAAAATCTTTTGAGGGTTAGCTAGGTAGTACAGTGGATAGAGCACCAGTCCTGGAGTCAGGAGGCTCTGAGTTCAAATCCAGCCTCAGGTACTTACAAGTTGTGTGTCTCAGGGCAAGTTACTTAACCCCAATTATCTTCTTTCCCATCTTCCTCCCCCAATCTTGATTTTCCTTTAATATTTTTTATACTATGGGGTTGTTGCTCTCTGTTTGGCCCATTCTAATTTAGAGGGAGTTCAATTCTTGGGTAAGGCTTGCTACCATCTCTTCTATTATTTCTTCTTGCCATTCTCTTTACCCTGGCTCTCAGTTCTTTAAACATTATATTTTGTATCTCTTGTTTTATTTCTTACAAGGATTCTAGTTCTTGAGTTTGGTTTACCCTTTGGACTTCTCTCAGTTCAAGGTATTTGGCATTTTCTTCTGTTTACTCATACCTCCTCCAACCTCAATTTCTGAATTGAAGTTTTGTATTTGAGTTAGACTCTGCTCCCATAATAGCCTTAGAATTATCTCTTAGGTAAATCTCTTATCTGCTCTTAGATAGCAGAATAAGTCCTGCTTCTTACTGGATGGTTAAGACTACTAGACCCTACATTCCATAGGAATTATTGGGTTTTGGCTCAGTTCCCTAGTGACTTAGATATTTTACTTTGGCTCCTTCTCTGTCTTTTTCTTGATTGGATGTTCTGAGATGGGATTTGGCTCTGATTTTGCCATGAGATGGACAGGTCCATCCAGATGTTGTTGATGACAATAGTAGCAGGCTTCCTGGGAAATTCTAGATACTTGGCTTCCCAGGTGCTTCCTTGGACCATTCTCATGTTATGACTCAGGCATGGATTATCTGCATGCTGGATTGTCTGTGCACACTGGGCACAGAAAAGATGCTTGGGTTCTGATCTGGTCCTATGCCCTGTGATATCTTGAGCAGAGCTGTCCATGAACTGAGCCACCTGGGTGCTGAGCTAAGCTGCCTAGGTGCTGGTCTGGACATGTCTCCTACTGCTCCTAGGTAAGGCCACCTGAGACTCGTTGCTTGGGTTTAACCATACTGCCTGGGTGCTGGTCTAGTGCCATTTTTTGTTGCGCCTTCTTTAAAGAGACTTGGCTTCTGGGTGTTGAACCACTTGGATGTTATGTGCTTTGCTTCTTGGGCACTAATCTGGCCTTAGGTCTTGCTGGTACTAGCCCACTCTTGTTGCTGATGCAACTGTGATCAGTAGCTCTGGTGAATATCATAGCTGCTGCCTCATTAGTGTCCCAAGACTTCATGTCCTTCTGAAGCTCACAAGCATCACAAGGATGCCTAAATTTTTCCATCTCAAGACTGTTGCTCAGTCTCCATATTGGGGAAGAAAACACAAGGAAAGAGAGGTGGTCCCCATATGAGGAACAGGCTTCCATAAGTAGGATTTGTGCTCACAGTTATATGGGACTGGGTTAGGGATAAGGTTTCCATCATTTCCCTATCCCACTCTCCAGGATACAACTTCTATTAGTCCTCATACTTCAAAGCCAGAAAAGAAGAGGAGTGCTAATGGTCAGGTTGCCCAGTCAGTAAGTACACAGAATACCAACATAGCAACCGATCAGGGGAACACAACCTAGTGATAAATCCTACATATCCGGAAGCAAGCAGAAGATATCAGCATCTGGTTACATTTCCCTAAGATCGCCAGGATGGCATAGTCACCAGACCTGGCCACTGAGCACGATCTAAAAAGGTCATAGGGAAAGGTACACAAAGGAAGCCTACCTACCATACTCCCCAAAACTTTTTCTAATAGTCTTTCACAAAATATTCCATTGTTATTTCCATGGTTCCTTTTTGTGTTTAGATATCTTTTGTGCTTAGCACAGTGGATACACAGTAGATGTTTAATAAATATTGATTGATTGATTTTGAGAAACTCTTGCAAAGTTCTTTTTTTAGTCTTGATCATGTATTTTAGTTCACAATTCTGATGTTAGGTTTTAGCATTTGAAATTTGAATCATTTGTAGGCTATCTACTATAGACATAACAATTTGGACGCTCCACAAAAATTCTCTCTTGCTTCATCTCACTCATGCATAGGCTCACTCTGCTGACTTCTCTTCCTTCTCACATGCTGCTGGCCACCTTTCCCCTCTGCCCTTGCTTTTTATTTCCCCTATATATGTTGTCTTCCCCCATTCAAAGATAAACTTCTAGAGGATAAAGAATGTCTTATTTGTTTGCACCAGAATATCTAGTGTTTAGCCAAATGCCAAAGATGGCCATACTCTACACTCACATGGATCCATAGTGTTACTGTTTTGAATATGCACTCCTGTGGTAGATCTGTGCCTGCCCCAAATGAAATACAAAATCCTGAGTTTGGTATTCAAAGCTCTCATAACCTACCTGCCCCTCCAACTTTACAGTGTCCTTAGACACTTACTCCCCCCACCTCCAACACACACATCTACACTTGCATATTCTTCCATCCACTGATGTCCCATGAACAAAACACTTCATTTCCTGACTCCAGGCATTTTTCCTAGCTGCCTGTCATGCCTGAACGTTCTCTTTCCTCCTCTCTGAATCCTGGCATACCTAGCTTGCTTTATGTCCCACTTAAAATCCCTCCTTCTAGAGGAAATCTTTCCCAATCTCTCTAAATTCTAGTATCTTCTGTCTATTGATTATTTTCTATTTATTCTGCTTGTTTTTACATTTTTTTTTCCTCATGTTGCCTCCTGCATCAGATTGTAAGCTCCTTTAGAGCATGGACTGCCTTTTGCCTTTCTTTGCAAATCCCCAGTGGTTAGCAAAGTGCCTGGCACTTAATAAAGGTTTATTGAAGGTTATGCTAGAACTAGAATTCTGCCAGGTTCTGGTAACAGACAATATCTGCTATCTAAGAAGGAGACCAATTAAAACAGAGGCCCCACACCAGCATGCTAAAAAGATCTGGCTGCTAACTAATAGGTTCTTTAGACATGGTAACCCAGGAAACAGATAAAAATAGAAATTGACCCTTGGTCCTGGGCAGCCCCTTTCTGCTTCAGCCATGAGGCTGGATGAGCGATAGAAAAGGAAGCAGAGGCGCGATCACATGTTCTTTAGATTCAGCTGTTGGCACTCATGATGTGAGTTCCTGGTCTCATGACCCATAAGTAGTCATACTATGGAGGAATTGAATGAAATCATCCCAGAAGGCAAAGGGAAACTGAAGCTAAATGTAAGGACTGACTTATGTAAGGCTTTCCTTGGAGAGACAGATAAAGGAGATGTAGAGTTGGTTCTATGTGTATTTCAGGACAAGAAGAAAAATTATCTGAGACTGGGTCATCTCAAATTGTAGTGCCCGAGATAAATATTTTCCAAAAGGCTTCTATGGAAATCATTGCAGCATATGAACCCTCTTACTGGAGTAGGGGAGGGCATAAAGCCCTCAGCCCCCCGGGGAGGGGTCTTTGCTGTTATAGATGAGAGGAAGTATGGTATGGTGGATAGAGTACCTCATTTTCTGAGTACATTTTATTTTATTAACCTGCCATGTTAATAAGAAATAAATACAGTGGACCAAATGACATTAGTGTATCTACTATGTGAAACCACAAAGAGGGAAAGTCGAAGAGCGAAGCCATTTCACTAAATTAAGCCCAAACATTTATTAAGGGCATACTATGAACACACAATGCTAAGTACTAGGGATACAGTGCTGAAAACTAACATAGTTCCTTTGTTCAAAGAGTTGATATTCCGGGAGTGGGAAGTTTGGGAGCACAGGAAATGAGAGATGTATACTGATAACCATTGTCCACATTAGACTATGATTAAGTACCCAGGAGGAATCAGAGCATGGCGGCATTAGTATTGCCTTTTGTATTTGACTAGGATTTTGTTGCCTCTCCAGTTGACTTTGATACAGAAATCATTGTACGTATCATTCTTTCATCTCTGTTTTTATTACTTACATCACTGTACCCTCTCCATGTTTTCCTGAATTTTCACACTTGTCATTAAGAAAAAATTACTGTAATATTCCACTGGGAGCCAGCATTGGGTTGCAGGTAGAGGCAGTCAAATATTCCCGAGTTCAAGTCTTGCTTCTGATATTTAAGACCATGGGCAAGTCATTTAACCTCTTACTTCTCCAGGCAACTTCTTAAAGACTATGATCAATCAATTAATCAACTAGAATTAGGAGCCTACTAGGTGCTAAGAGCTACGTAGGCAATGGAGCTACAAGCATAAAGAATAAAATACATTAAAGAGAATTGCTGATGTGCACTGGGGGAGGGGGTTTCTGCATTGGGAGTTCCCTACATTGATGAAATCACAGGTCAGAACTAGAAGAAAAAAAATTCCACTATATTTATCTATTTATATAATTTAATCAATCTTTAATCACTGGACAATTGTTTTGTTTCCAACTTTTTATCATCACAGATGATAATTGTGTGAATAGGTTTTTAGTTTCCTTCAAGAATCTATTTGGGTGTCAGTCTCAGAAGTGGAATCTTGTGGTCAAAGGGATTGTTAAGAATTTAGTCACTTTTTTTTTTTGTAATTCCAAGTTGCTGAACAAATTTACAACTCTTCTAGCAATTAGTGAACCTATGTCACCTAAGGGTTGTTTTAATTTGTATTTCTCTGATTATTCATTTTTACAGGAATGCATGTTAGCCAGACCCTCAGGAATTTTTTTTGTCTTATGTTGAGCCTAAACTTACTACCTCTTTGCAATTTCTACCCTTTGCTCTTAGTTCTACTATCTGTAGCCAATGGATTAAGTCTGATCCCTTTTTCCAGGTGATAAGCTCATTGTACTTGAATATAGCTATCATGTCCCCTGATGAATCTTCTCTTTTCCAGGTCAGACATCCCCAGTGTAAGTGATCCTGGCATGGCATGGACTCCAGTCCTTAAAGCATTCCTTAAATTCCTTAAAACATCTTCTAGATGCCATCCAGCATGTCCTTCCCTAAAATGGGATGGTAGGGATTGAATGAAATTAGAACTGCATTAGATGCAGTTTGACCATGGTAGAGGATCTGGAAGAAGAGCCAGAAGAATCTAAGCTATAATATCAGGAATCCAGGGACCTGGGCTTTATAAACCCTGCAATAATTACTATGAATTATTTGAAAAGTGCAGATGTTATGGGAAGGGGGTTGCCTATCTGACCGCCCCAAGAGTATGTTTTCTTTCTAGGCGCAGGGTATTTTCATAAAACTAGATAACTATATAGATCTCTGGGATGACAAAGGGCCATCTACTAGCAACCCCAAGTGTTATTTTCCTTTGGATGAAACTAACCCACACGCCATCTGTGATTATGCCCACAAAGTGGCGCTATAAGTCTGAAGAACTGCGGGGCCCTGAGGAAAGGTAAGATTGTCGAATTGTATTGACTGTTTTGTGGGCCCTTCTGAATCCTTTGTGCACTTTCTTTATTTTCTGTGGAGCAGAATAAAGGTTTTCCAGTGTCGGATCCTGGATCGTTGTTACCTTGAATGATTATCCTGAATCTGGGGGACCCTCTCACAGGGCACCCTGTATTTATGGGGACCTAAAAGTGAGTTGTATTCTGAGGGGGCAACACAAGTCAAAGAGTTAAGATTGGCTGGGGGACTGCCCCTTGGGAGCACAGGATTTGCTGGGCCATCCATGGCTCTAACAAATGGTAAAAAAATAAAAAAAAAGTCCCTTGTCGCTTCCCAAATTTTTCTGAAGCTCCATTAACCTTTGGATACCCTTTCTTTTTTCAAGATGGATAGTCTGATGACACAAACACAGATGTTTCTGATGAGGAAGAGGAGGAGGAAGAGAGGAACATGGATGTTAGAAGAACTCAAAGATCAATTTAGACTTTAAAAAGACATACAGAAGATAGAAGCAAGATCAAGGAAGTGAATACAAAAGAGTGGTATATTCTGCAAGAAATATGTTAGCACTAACCTCTCAGTTCCCCAAGCATCCCTTATCTCTAAGATTAAATTGCCGAGCAATTTTGAGGCTTCTGGGGCAGCTAGGCCATGCAGTGGATAGAGTGCTGGACCTGGAGTCAGGAAGACTTATCTTTATGAGTTCAGATCTGCTCACAGACACTTACTAGCTGTGTGACCCTGGGCAAGTCACTTAACCCTGTTTGCCTCAGTTTCCTCATCTATAAAATGATCTGGACAAGGAAATGGCAAACCACTCCAGGATCTTTGCTAAGGAAACCCCAAATGGGGTCACAAAGAGTAGGATGTGACTGAAAACCAACAATTCAAGGCTGCATTTGTAGAAGGTAGAAGCTCCCTACTCTAATAAAATGACCATAGCTATTGGGGGCGGGGAGGGGGAGATGAATAGTGTTAGGAGTGCTGAAACCTGGAATGAACCAAGACTTGTGATGAATTCTAGGGACAATAAAAAGGCCTTTTAAAAGCCTTATTTGGACAAGAAGAATTTCAAAGAACTGCCCTTTTTTACATGGATGCAATGACAATGATAGATGCTAGAGAGGCACTGGAGGGGTCTTTAAGCAGAAAGTGAATTACCACGTGTCAGGGATGTCACAGAGGAGATGCTTGTTTAGGTAAAGGTTGGACTAGATAAAATCTGACATCCCTTGAAAATATGAGATTGTTATTCTGTGAAAGGCATTGGTCCATTTGCAGAAACCCAGTGTGTTACTATATGCCCTCAACTCTTTTTTTTCCCCAATTAATTAACAAGTTTTTATTAAGTGATTACTATGTAGTAGACCCTGTCCTAGGCATATGCAGAGGACATTGCAACAGTAAAAACCATAGGAGGAAATGTGGACCTATTAAGGAATATTCCTAAGCACATATATCAAACACCATCATGATCTGGTGACTTGAGTGAGCTATGGAACAGAAAGGCATTGGAAGATTTTATTCTTATCTGGTTGGGACATATAATAGGGAACTTGAATAACATATCTCTCAACTAAAGGTAATTTTTTTAAAACCCAGAGAATTCAGAAAACAAAAGTGTATCAGAAATTTGAGATTCCCTCAATTGGTAATTGAAAGCAAAGGTTACAAGTTTCAGACGATACAAGGAGTCAAAGCAGAGTAAACAAAACAAAACAATTTGAACAACAATGACAACAACAATTCATCAGTCAAACAGAAACTTTATTACAGGGGCTTGAAAAGTAAAGAAATTACTGGTGAGAGGGACCCTACCCCCCACTCCCACCTTGGACAACTTCTGCTTATCTCCATGCTTATAAGAAATCCAATACAATGAAAACATGCATTGGGTCAAACAGAAAGCCATGTGCCGTCAGTATAATGAATGAAAGAAGTATTATGTCAAAAGAAAAGACAGAAACTCTAGCTTTACTTCAAAACTAGAAAGCAATAGGGCCAGATAAGCTACATAATCATTGGCTCAAACAGTTCTCAGTAGCACATGGATTAAGAGCAAAACACTTTCTTAGCTTCCTCTCAGGCATAAGCCTGATCTCATCTTTCTTAACAGAGGGCATGACATTTATACTAACAAAAGATGAGAACAGTATTCAAAATACAGGTCATGTCCTTTAAACAAAGTGTTTATAGCTTGTCTCACAAGAAAAAAAAATTATAAACACAAGGAAACAATATATTATTTGAGGAGAAAAAGGGCTTGCTAAGAGGTCCCAGGAGTATGAAGATCAACTTATCCATTTGGTAATTACTGAATCTGTCACAAAAAGCACTGTGACACCTACACATCTGTCACTGATGCCCACAAGTCTTTGATTTAGTTGTACATATGTGGCTTGTTCATGTATTGTTCATGTATACTCAAGTATTTCGTGGATGATATAAAGTATTTGATGTTTACATGGAAAACTGTTTCCCTCAACTCTTTAAGTGGTTATTGAGTTTTTTATACCATCCAGCATTTTGGGATTTTCAGTGAACAGTGTATATCTTCTGATACAAAGGACTGAGGACCTTCTTGTTGGCAAGCTGGAGGAGTAGTAGGCAAATCTAAGCCAAAATATGTGTGAAATTTTCCTTGTGCTCTTACCATGAGTTATTTGAACAGCACAGTTCTTATGGGGAGGGGTTTGCCTATCTGGCAGCCACAAGTATGATATTTTTCTGGAGGTGTCCAAACCCCCATGAGACATTAAGACTCTTCCACTGTTGCTTGTGCACTTTTTACTGGCTGACTGACCTCTAAATCAACATTAGGCCAGCTTGTGACAACCTACCAACTGTAATAGTGATAGAATTTGAAGATCCTCTTATACTGGCAAATAAACAGGAACACAATTGTGTAAAGTATTGGGACCCAGAACTTTTGAATCCCACAGTGGGATGGACTTCTTGGTATAACAGGAAGGGGATGGAACAGGGAAGAACTAATATCTTATATAAGGAAAGGCACAAGCTGGAGAGTCAGAACTTCTTGGAGCAAGCCACATAGAGGCTGAGGAGGAGAGGCCCAGACTGGAGAAAGTGATTTTGATTTTGAAAATGGAGCTTATGGTGGCAGAGTTTCTTCTGAGGGCCAGCCAAAACTTCTGCTGAGAGCTTCCGAGAACCAGCCAGAGCTGCTGAAGACTTCCAAGGGCCAGCCAGAAGCATGACTGTGACATTGGTACTTTGTCTGTTTTGTGTCTATGTTAATTTCCCAGGCAGAAATTGAATTGATGAGGATGCCAGCAATGTGAATGGATGTTATTGTGGCTTTGTTAAGCCTTGTCTTCCCAGGAACAGAAACTGTGAAGGACTTGAGGTGGATTAGATACTGTGGACTTCAGTATGGAACAGGAACTGCACAGAGAGTGAGACAAGGAACTGGGAGCTGTCTGCTTTTGAACTCAGGTGGCAGTTGGTTAGTTTTGGGCAGGAGCTGGGACCATGGAAGAGGAACCATGGAAGCTGAGAGCCTGCCTCGAGTCAAGACGAAAATTCCTTAGGTATTTAATGCTGACTGATGAGATTGTAACTTACTAGTGACCTAGGGGTGGATGGCCTTTGTACTTTGCACTACTCCTTGAGAGGGTACTTAGTAGTGACTGATGATATTGTAACTTAATTGCACCCATGAGTGGAGGACTTTGACCTTTGTACTTTGTGTCAATTAAGGAGGCTTGCCTCCTTAAGGGTGATTGGATTAAGGATTTACTAAATGAATGTTATCCTTTGTTTAAAACTATGTGACCACTTTGGTGAAAGCTATGTGGCCATTTTAGTGATAAGTTGCAAAGTTATATCATTCCGAATGCTATACTTTGTTTTCTGTGAATGTTTTGTCTTAATTTGTTACTGAATAAATAGAGAGTTCACTACACTGTGTAATCAGAACTTGGAAAAGTTCTTTGCAGCAGCAATCCTCTGGAAAGCTGCTCATGCTTGGCTTTACACCAACCAAACTAAATAGCCCTTTTCTATTCTAATTTCAATTATGAAATAATTTAAGAACTCACATTTATATAGCATTCTATCATTAAAAAATATGATGTAGTGCTCACAGAAACTGTATGTTAGTATTATAAATATTTTTGTCTCCATTTTATAAAATAGAAAACTGAGAGGTTAAAAAAATTAGAATCTAACAATGAATGTTAGAACAGGAAGAGACCTCAGAGATCCCTGTGTCCAACCATTTTGTTTTACAGATAAGGAATCTGAAAACCAGAGTGTGGAATGACTTGTTTCTGGTCCTATGTACGGCCAGTAAGCATTGGAGGTGGGAGTCAGACTTAAGTCTCTGGATTCCTGGACCATTATGTTCTGCACTATACCAGTTGTCCCCAAAGTCAAGAAGTTAGTAATGGGAAGAGCTGGGACTCAAAATCTAACCAAGTCCAGTTCCTTTTTCCATATGTGACATTGTCAGCAACCAACTGTGTTAGAGGAGAGAGAGCATCTCAGTGACCAACTGTGAATTGTCTGTAGAAATATATTATTGTGCCTGTTTGGTTTTCAAGTTTAAAAATAATCTATTCAATTTCATTAAATTTTACAATTATTCATTGAGAATCTGATATGTACAAGACACTGAGCCAAATGCTAGGTAGTATTGTGAAAATAATAATAATAAAGAACATTTCTATAGCACTTTAAAGATAGTAAGTGCATTACAAACTATTTCATTTTATCCTCTCAACAACTTTGGAAGTAGGTGCTATTATTGTCTCCATTTTGCAAATTGAGGGAACTGAGGCAGATACTGACTTGTTCTGGGTCACACAGATAATAAGTATCTGAGGCTGGATATGGACTCAAGTCTTCCTGGTTCCAGGTTTAGTATTCTATTTACTGAATCATTTAGCTGGCTTTGTAGTCAGAAGACTGGGTTCAAATCTAGCCTCTACCACTGTGTGTGACCTTGACCCACAGAGCATCAATATAATCAACTTTAGACTAGTAAAGGGATATTTTGATTGTTTATTAAGTTGTCACAAGCTGGCCTAATGTTCGATTTTATGACACTTGAAATCCCTAAATCCTGATTTCCTCATCAATGAAATGAGAGGACTGGACCAGATACCCTTTGAGTTTCCTTCCAGCTCTAACTCCCTCCCTTACACAATGATAAATGGGAACTTTATTTCATTTCATTGGTTTCTTCATTGATAAAATGGGGTTGGAGTAAATGAAGTTTCTTTCCACTCCTAAATCTATGATCTTCCAGTAGATACCACGAATAAGAAAGAGAACCTAAAGGAAAAAAGGAAAAAAACCCCATAAATGTCCATCTTTCCAGTTCATTTTGGAAATTTTACTAAAAAATGAAGGGGGGAAAAAAAGCAAATATTTTAGTGGCCAGGTGTGTTGACCTCAAATTGAAGGCCAGAATAGTGATTAATGATGTCAAGGCTGTAGTATATACTTCACTCAAAGTTGGAAATCAAGTCCACTTCAAGATATGTGCCTATTCCCTTATTCACTTTTACCCATCCCATTTTGGGTTTGGAAGATTCAAGGTTTCCAGTATCAGTTTTGGGACAGGTAGGAAAATCTCACTATAGCTAGTTTTATCATAAATCCTTCATTTATGACTCAACTAGGTAATAGGAGAGGCAGGCTTTCCTCAGGGAAGAAAGGACAATCTGTAGCATTGCTTGCTGTCTAGGCTTTCTTTTAGGGAAGAAAATCAAAGCTAAATAGAAAGGATTTTTTTTTCCTTTGGTAAATACTCTTTTGTGGCAGCATGATTTAGAAGATGAAAATCTGGATTCTTGGGTTCTGCCCAACTCAGACCTTATGTGAAGCAGGAAAAAATATATTACCCATGTAAACTTGGGCAAATAACCTAACTTGAGGTGGTCTGACCCTTTTTCTCATCTGTAAAATGAAGAAGTTGGTACATCAGGGGTTCTTAGTCGGGGAGGGGTCTGTGGATAAATTTCAGGGGGTCTGTGAAATTGGATGGGAAAAAATTACATCTCAATTGATTCCATTTGTAATCCTATGTATTGTATTTTATGCATTTAAAATCATTATTCTGAGAGGGGTCCAATAAGGTTAACAGATTGCCAAAGGGGTCTATGATACAAGGGATTAAGAACTCCTGGTAGATTACCTTCCTATCTGGAAAAGTTTCTTCTCTTACACTTTATAGAATCACGACACTATCCCACCTTTACTCCTTTAACACATTCTGGTCTATGCGCTAACTTGTCACAAAGGATACTTCCCATCTCTATGCCTATGTACTGGATGTCTGCCAAGCATGGCATGCTTTCCCTCCTCACTTAATCCCTCTTGGAATCTGTTTCCTTCAAGACTCAGTTCTAACACCTCCATTTGCATAAAATCTTTCTCAACTAAACCAGACCTTTTCTGCATTTCTGGGCTGCTAATGCATTCCTCTCCAAAGTAACCTATATAAATAAAAATATACATAGATGTATATATTGACTCCCATGTTAGAATGTAAGCTCTTTCAAGGCAGAGGTTGTTTTGCTCTTGTCTTTATGATCGTAGGACTTAATACATATATTAAGCACACAGTAGGCACTAAATGCTTAATTGATCTCCTCCTTAGGCTTAGTAGTTGCAGCACAGTAACTGAGTGAAAGGTCTACACGTAGAGAATGGAAATTCTGAGCTATGAATGTCACAAGTGGAGCAGGGTGAGGCAATTTACTCTTCTATGAGGCAGACCGGGCAAATTCTTGATACCAGGCCACAAGGTTGAGTTTCCAGGAGTGGCAGGCCATCACAGGTCCCTGTCACTCTTCATTACATTAATACGTGAAGGATCTGAGTTGACTTTGTCAAGTGGGGAACTCCCTGTGTGACTTAGTAGACAAGACCTAGGGAGTTGCCTGGGTCACTGAGAGGGTTAGTGATTTTTACCTGGATCATAGTGAAGTTAAAATATCAGAGGTAGGTATCAGAATATCAGAACTCAGATCATCCAGCTTCCAAATCCAGCAAACAATCCATCACACCACAGCTGCTCATATCTGGCTATCTCTACTCATTAGAAATATAGACGGTATAGGCTACTTGGTGGGTCAGTTGTCAAATGCTAATTTTGTCCTCTGGAACTATGTCATACTTAGTATTTTGCTGAGGACTCCAACTGGAGTTAAACATTTCTTTGACACACTAGATATTTCATCTTTGCTCATGTTCCCTGGAATGCCTTCAATTTGCCTCCTTCTTTATCCCCCATCCCTAACCATCTCCATCTCTCAAAATCCCTCGCACCCTTCAAAGCCTGGTTCCAAAGCTATCTCTAATATCTTTATATATTTTGCATTATAGTTACCTGAGTAGAGGTCGTCTCCCCACTAGAATACATCACGAGGGCAGGGATGTGATCTTATCAATCAATCAGTCAATCAATAAACATTTATTAAGGGTCTACTATGTGCCAGGTACTACTATGTGCTAAGCACTGGGTATACAAAAAGACAGTCGATGCTCTCAAGGAGCTTACAATCTCATTTAGACTTTGTATCTCTTCTTAGCACCTCTCTCAGTGTCTGGGTGTTCTGAGTTCACTCAGTAAATATCTGTTGATTTATATGGAATGAAATATCCTCCATGAAAACTTCTGTGATCCCCTAGTTGGAAGTGATTTCTTCTTCCTCAGACATCCATGAACTTTTTCCTCTTCTCACAGTTATTAAATGTGTATTATATTTATCTCTATTACATGTATTTCATTTATCTACATACATATCTTGTTCTCCCTACGTCCCAACTCCCTTATATATCCCAACTCCTTCAAAAGTATATAAGCTCCTTGAGAGCAGGAATCATGTCTTTTTTCTTTGTGAAGTGCACTATGCTAAGACCACTTAGAAAAATACATACTCATTTTTTCTTACTAAAAAAACAAGAACCATTGCTCATAGTGGGAAGTTACTAGTGAATGGATAAATGAATTTGGGTTCATGCTGCCTATGACCTATAATTCTAGGCTGCATACATGCATAGCTCTTTCTTTCTCACTTTATTGGAGTGGTCCTTCGAGGTGTATGAGTCATCTTGTAAAGACTAGACTAGTTCTGGAATCCTTTTAAGATGGGGGTCCATGAAATCAGAATTTCTATATAATTGATTTTCTTTTATAATCCTGTGCATTTTATTTTATACATTGAAAAACATTATTCTGACTATTGTACTATAAGAAATGGTGAACAGGCTGATTTCAGAAAAAAAGGAAAGAAAAACTGATGCAAAGTGAAGTGGGAAGAACCAAGAGACCATTGTAGGCAGTAACTGCAATATTGTGTGGGGATCACCTGCAAATGACTTAGCTTTTCTCAGCAATACAACAACTGAAGACAATTTCAAAAGTCTTATGATGAAAAATGCTATCCACCTCCAGAGAAAGAACTGATGGAGTCAGAATACAAATTGAAGCATACTATTTTCCTGTTTCTTTATTTTTAAATTTTTTTGTATGTGTTTTCTTTCCTAATATGACTAATATGGAAATATGTTTTGTATGATTGCACATATATAACCTATATCAGATTACTTACTGTCTCAGAAAGGGGGGAGGGGAAAGAGGGAGGAAGATAAATCAGAACTCAAAATATTAAAAAAACGAATATTAAAAGTTGTCTTTACATGCAATTGGGAAAAAATAAAATATTATTTAAAAAAAAGTAAACAAGAAAAGCATTATTCTGAGAAGAGGTCTATAGGCTTCACTGGATTGCCAAAAGGGCATTAACCAAAGTCTACACAAAAAATGATATGAACCCCCTCTAATCTAAGGGGATCAACTGGCCTGTGGTAGAGGCTATAGAATGCACATTTTGGAATTCTAGATCTTTCTGAATGCTTCCTAGACCAGTGTAACTTATGGAGGAGGAGTAAAGGGGCTGTAATCAACTGAGTATCTCTGGAATTTTGTGAACCAGAGATGACTCAGTGCTAGTTTAAACCACACGGGATTGTTGCTTATCACAGTGGTGGAATTTCAAGACTGGAGCTGAATACTCCATTTTCTGGTTTGACCAGAAATTGGATATAACACTTTAGAGTTCACAACGTACTTTATATTCCCTATTTCATCTGGGCCTAATAACAACCCTGTAAAGAAGGTAGTAGTAATAATAATAATAATAATTTGCAAGCATTTTTATTTGAATTTTACAGATAACGAAGCTGATACTCAGAGAGGTTGCCACTTTCCCATGATCATGATGGTAGTAAATGTCTACCTAAGAATCAAATAAAGGACAATGGAGAGTCACAAAGTGGGCACGAGCAGGTTGTGACACACTTCAAACAAGTTATTATTTAGGAGAAGTGGCATAAAATATACTAAGTCCAAAAATGTGTGATTGAGAAATTCATCACCTGGTGAAAATTTACTGATGGACAGACAGCCTGTATGTTCTACTAGTATGTAGAGATGTAGAGATCAGGCATCTAGATGGGGTGATGGCTAGAATGCTGGACCTGGAGTCAGGAAGACTTGTGAGTTCAAATTCTTCCTCAGACATTTATTATCTGTGCAATTCTGGGCAAATCAGTCTCAGTTTTCCTCATCTGTAAAATGGGAATAATAATAATAGCCCCTATCTCCCAGAGTTGTTATGAGGACAAAATAAGATTTTAATATGCATATTAAATATAATATTCAATAACATAATGTGTGTATCATATTCATTTATACTTTCTATACAGTACTTTACAAATCTTAAAGTACTAAATAAGTGTTAACAATTATTATTGTTTTTATTATTAGAGAAGACCCAGAGCATATTGGGTGGGACTCCTTAAGGCTAACCAGTTGGAAGACAAGAACAAATTGTCATACAGGATGCATGGGCATAGATGGGTTATGATTGACTACAAAGAAAAAAAGATGAAACAGCCTCTGTCCTCAAGGATTTTACATTCTATCTGGGGAGACAATTTTGTCTTTGGATCTCTAACACTAAGCACTGTATCTGGCACTTAATAAATTTTTGCTGATTGATTGATTATATCCTTGGAGGGATTTCCTATCAATGAAATCATAGATCCACTAGAATGCTGGAATGCTGGAAAAGGTTAGATTTTTAGGTAGCTCCATTTGTAGCCATGATCCTTCTAGAAGGGACTAGGATAATGAATTTTTTGGAACTGTTGCAAATCAAATAGAGATCTATATTTATTACCCTTCTGTAGATAATTGTGATATCTCAAAAATTTTGTAGCAGAGTTCCAGGAAAGTTTAATTTTAGGAAGGTTTTAGTCTGGTTTATCAAATCACCTAGAGCAAGCTGTCAAATATTTTTGTCCTACAAAGCCTCCTTTGCTATTAATGGAACTTGGTTCAAATTAATTCTGAGATTAAAAAAAAAATCTCTTAACAATGTGTTAAGGAATTCCACTCCAACAAAATGACTACCAGATCTGTAGTTATATAATAATACAATGGAAAGGAGCCAAGTACTATTTAAAAAAAAAAGCTGAAATCAGTTACCCCTTTAAACAGATTTCCTCCATTTGATTTAAAAAGGATTTCCCTTTTGCTGCCAGGTTTCATTAGTGTAAAACATGAGATGCTTAGCCTGAAATCATTAATGATCAGTAGGATCCCCAAAAGAAATAAAATAATTCATGGCTTCCTTTTTGCAATGAGCCACCTTAAACTATGCTCTTGAACTTTGGGACCTGTTCCAGCACTTGGTCAGAAAAACTCTTGGCAGTACAGGAAGTAGTGATTGTGATTAACCAACCCATGTGGCCATTCTTCATTTGGGTAGTGTGGCTCAGTAGTTCAGAATGACATGTTTCCAGTATAATATTTCAGTTTAAACATTAAAATGCTAGGTACATGTCCCTTGGGTACTTTTCACAGTAATATCTTAGTTTTAATGGATTGATTCAATTCCTTAGATAATTATAAGGTAGAAACTCCCCTTGCAGTTTGACCTTTATGAAATAGCCTTCAAAATATTCTGCATTTCTTTGCAGTTCGTAAGGAGTTGCTTCTGTTTATGTCAGAGGTCATCTCCTTCTGGCAATGGACAATGCCTCTGTGACATTAGAAAATATAAAATATCTATGTACCCAGAATAATACTCTCTGAATATTCTCCTTCTACCTAATACATGTGGACCAGGGTATTTGGTTTTGTTTCTTTTTGGTAACTACTCCTTAACAAAATACCAATTGTTTCTCAGTCTTCACATGCAATTGACTTTGCCACAAATGAAATTTCCAAACAGCCTCTTGATTTATAGTCAGGGTGACATATTTGGATTAGTGAATTATTCTGTATGCCAAAACCCAGCAGTGATAAGCTATGTATCATATTTACATCTAGTAAAAGAATTCATACAGGAAGAAAATCTGAGACTTAAAGAGAACATTAACCCAATTTTATAATGTGAATAAATTATAAAAGAGAGCCATAATGATATGCTAGAAATAAATAAATGTGAAACATCTCTATGAGAAGAAAACACAAATCACCAGTGTTCAAACATATGCCTAAAAGGGAAAATACATTAGGCATATGCTTTAAATGCCTGTTTCTTATTAATTAAAAAAAGGGAGACATTAAAACTATTTGAAAACATGATGAAAGTCCTGTGAAGAACTGAAATCTTTCAGGTTTACTTAGTAGAGCTGCTCCAAGGTAAAACACATGAAGAAAACACTATGGTTAGAGTAAATGTTTTCTCTTTGACCTCTGGTTCTTTACTTGGGAATCCAGGCAAAGCAGTTGGAAAACAAGAGAATAGACTGTGAGCTTTCTAATTCACTAGCTGCAGAAATATATGAAGTAGTAGGAAAATTAAGCTATAAGTGAATTTTAATAATAGTATAAAGCAATTTTAAAATTAAAGAATTGGTTTGACAGACTATTGAAAACTCAGATTTTTTTTTTTTTTTGGCCAGGGCATGAGGATGAGGAATCTTGAGCCCATGATTCCATCAGTGGCAGGACTCCTAGTATAGAACCTCCCTTTACTGATGGAGATCAGCCATGAAAATGTAACTTGAAATCTTTAAGTTGGAGGGTGGGAGTGGGGGGTTGGGATAGGGAGGTGGGAAGGACTAGGAAGGTAGGTGACTTGACCTGCCTATAGGCACATTGCTAGTATGTGTATCAGTGGCAGAACTTGAAAGTCTGCCTAACCCCAAGATAGCCATTCTATTAACTACATCACACTGCTTTTTAGATTATGAAATTTAATGGAAGCAAAAATGGCAATTCATGGTATAGCACATAGACTTCTCATCTTTTTAAGACTTTTCAAATTGTTAACATATATATCAAGTAAACAAAATACTTTTGGGTTTTATAATAAACCTAAACTCATAGCATAATGTTGGATTCTATTTTTTTTTTACATAGTAAAATATTGTTAAGCCTTATTGTTTTTGCAATACTCTTTGATGCTCTGATGGACCTGTGATATTTCAGGCATGGGTAAAACTTCTAAAGGTGCTGATAAAACCTATCTATGCTTACGTATCCCACGTGACTCATGTCCATCTCTCTGTTCTGTAGGGTTCCAATCAATGTACTTGGAGTATTCTTCTAGACCAGGGGCTTGTAACTCGGGGCTCATGAACTTTAAAAAAACTTTTTGATGGGGCAGCTAGGTGGCGCAGTGAATAAAGTGCTGGCCCTGGAGTCAGGAGGACCTGAGTTCGGTTCTGGCCTCAGAAACTTAATACTCATACAAAAAAACTAGCTGTGTAACCTTGGGCAAGTTACTTAACCCCAATTGCCCTCCAAAAGGCAACCCCCCCCAAAAAAACCCTAAACATTTTGATAACTGTATTTCAATATAACTGGTCTCCTTTGTAACTCTAAGTATTTTTTTTTTTATTTTAAATGATTAAATGAGATATTTTTTTAAAAAAAGCACTTAGCACATTGCTTGGTACATTGTGGGAGTTATATAAATGTTTAGTCTTCCTCTCCCTTATTTTATGAATTTAAAAACATTGTTCTAAGGAGGGATTCCTAGGTTTCAACAAACTCTCATAGGAGTCTATGACACGAAAAAGGGTAAGAACCCCTGTTCTACATCTCTTGAGATTTCCAGTTGGAGCACATAGCAGTCCAGGGGTTATCCCTCATTCCTGATATGTGACTGACCCATCATCTTTTCCCATCAATCATCTCCTTAATGACACCCTCCATATCACTATGCTGCTTCTGTACAGTTCTGCACTTTAATGTTTCAGCCTACTCATGCCCACCATGTGCCTCTCCACTGTCCTTTGGGTGACATTTTTTTTAGAGATTGGGATTTTCATGATTCTCAGCTGTACAGTTACAGTACTACTGAATTTCTTTCTTTTTTATTGTTATAAAAATACAAATTTCTTCTTCTGTAGTGGTGGCTTTCACCTTGTATGCCAATTACTCATGGACTTTGTTGAAACATAGTAAATTTTAATATCATAGATGCCTACAAATACACTTTGAGAACTTGTTTGAAGTTTCTAGTAGGAAAGTTGAGTTCCTTTATAACCTTGACCAAAGAATGGTATTGTTCTGTCAGGGAAGGTTGGCCTTTTCAACTAAATGTAAAGTTCTGAAGGGGAAGGCAATGGAGTGGTGCAGGGACCCTTCAGCCAATCTGTCAAATCAACTTAATCAGTTCTGGCATCAGTGGGAAGATAGGCATTTTGATTAGATACCTTTCCCACCTGTGTAAGAGGCTCAAGCTTCAATACTTTGTGTAATATCTTTAGTTTGTTTGTATGATTCAGAGGAAATAGTTTTATTGCAGAAAGGATTCTCAAAGGAAGTTAGACTCATTACGCTAAGAAACCCTAAGGTAATAGTGGGATGAATGAAATTCTCCCTTCCTTTCCCCTGTCCTTGGGTTTTCATTTTGTATGGAAACATGTAGTGCAGTTTGGAAATTTATAACCTTCAAAGAGAAAAATATTGTCCTAAAAATGGATTCCTGTTCAGAAACTTCTAAAAAAAAATCACACCACATTTCTTCAGGAGGTAAGCCAGTATCTTCCACTGATGTCTGTATACAAAGCATGATTAGAGGTTTTAGAAGACAGTGAATTTTAGATTATTATACAGTTCAATGAGCCAGCATAGCACTGTGGTTTAAATTAAGCTTCCATACCCATACTAAAATCTCTGATTCAGTGACTTAGTTAAGCTGAATGTTAGGATTGATATAGTTTTAGTAGAACTATTTGCCGTTTTTGGTAAACATCAAAAGTAGCAGATAGGGAGAGAGCGGTCATGGCAGTGAAGTTAAGTGATTCACAGTGTCACTGAGGACTCTGAGTGACATTAGATTTAAAATAGCAGAATAGGAAAGAATCACGAATTTGGAAGGAAGTATTAAATCAGCACTCTATAACCGTTCTATTGAATGATATACTTGGAAATTTTTTAATGTGCCACAGCACATGTACTTTGAAATGGGGGTGCAAGTATATATGGTCCTGCTGGTTTCAGTTTGGGGCACAAAATTCAGTAACTGGGCTATGGGAAGTATCTCAAATCTGTTGCATTAAGTCAGAATCTACCCTAGGCTAAGTGCTGATATAAGAGAGCTTAAAGAAGCATATGGATTAATGTGGGGAGAGATTCAAGTTAAATGGGCACAAAAGCAGTCTTTGAAGGGTAGGTATGTGAGGCAAGGTACAGCTTGCTGTGAAACAGCTTAAGATCTTCATAATATGATTAAACCCTTGTTGGCTTCTCCTCTCCCTCCTTTTGTTGACACAATGGTCAGGAAGTCCTGGGTTAACTAAGTGGGTTTCAATGTAATTTTCTTAGCAGGGATGTAATTAATACTAAAGCTTACCAGGGAGCTGCTGACTGGACCAGTTAAACTAGCTGAGAGTAGTTAATGATTGTTCAATGAGGTAGTGGCCCTGTCTCCAATGTTGCAGACAACCCAAAGGTAACCAAAAAAAAAAATCCTAAATGCAGAAGAGGCTTCATGGACACAATGCTTAATTTGTGTGGTCTGGTAGGTATCTAGCTCACAAGTTTTTTTCTCCCTCCTCCTTACCAAAAATCCAACCAGCTTGCTATTGGAGAAAATGGTAGAACATGCCAAGTCTTGATTTTAAACTGCTCTCATTTGGTTGAAACTTATTTCACAACACCACAAGTGGACTTTTGAAAAAGGTATTGATTGGTTTTCCTTGTATAGTTTCATATAGAACGTCTAAAATTAGAACATTTCACTTAAAAAAACCAACCTACAAACTGATACACAAGAGAGGTTTAGGACTATGTTCACTTTTTTTTGTCACTGAAGTTTAAACTCTCTTCTTGGCTTTTCACTACTCCCTCTCCTCCATTTGGAAATTTTAGGGACTTTGAAGGGCTCTAAGAGACAAGGAAAGAAAAGGTAGTTTGATACTGGAAGAAAGGGACTAGATTGAGATTGACTGACCAGGGTCCACAGCCTGTCTTCACCACTCAATACCTTTGTGACCTTAGGCATGTCGCTTAAACTCTGAACCTCAGTGTCTACTATCTGTAGAAAGAATGCTTCAGATGATCTTACCGTCCCTTCCAGTTCTAGATTGTACATGTGACAAGTGAGTGGCCACCCATAATGGCATGAGCACTGAATTTGGAGTTAAGAACTTCTGAACTCTGAGCACTGCAGTCAAAAGCCATGAATCCAGAAGACTGAAGAAGAAACAAACCACTTATGTCCCTCAGCGAGATGATCTTAAAGGGGAGAACTTAACAGATTTTCATGCATGGCCAATGTGGGAATTTTTGTTGGACTATTTTTTCCATTTTTTTCTCCCACAATTTGGGGAGGGCCCAGTGGTACATTTGTATAAATACATTTTTTTTAATATAAACGTGTATTTGCATAAATGTATGTAAACATAAATTTAAACACACACACATACACTTTAAGTCCCTGGTTTTGGTTGTGTGACCAAGGCCAAGTCACCCAATATTTCTGAGCCTCAGTCTCGTCATCTTCAGACTATAGGAATGTAGGGAATAACCTTAGAAAAATGCTTTGTAAACCAAAAAGCTCTCCCCATTAAGAGGACTTCTGACGATCCTAGGAGGATCCTAGATGGACGTACTATTCATGCTCACTGTTTCCCAGTATTCAAAGAGCTAGGCTATGGACACGGGACTAGGCTTGCCAAGCCACGGAAGGCATGGCCACGAACTCTTGGGTGGAATTTGCAAAGATGAAAATGTAGGCTTGTCGGTGGGGAAAGCCTAAAGAGAGAGCTGTCCAAGAGCGGCGCCTGGGGGCGGTGGGCTCCCTCTCCACGGAAAGCCCGGACGCCGAGCCTCGAAGGGTGAGGATCAGGCGTGGGGCTGGAGGGGCTTTCCCTTCAGGGTGGCGGGTCGGTCCTTTCCAAAGCCGGAATTTCGGGCTTCTCCGGGGCCGGGGCATTTAAAATATGCAAATACTAGAAAGAAGCAGCGCCCGCTGAGCACACGCTCAGCCCCAGGAAGTTCGGGAGGCTTCTGGCCGCCGTTTTTCCCAAAAGAGGGAGGTGTGAAGGGCGTGTGGCTTCGCCGCTGCGGGTTCGGAGCCCGAGACCGAGGTCTGGGTGGAGGAGAGGGGCATTTCTTCCTTTCCTCCATCCGGCCGCTCCAAGGCAGCGGGGCGTGCCCCGAGGACGACGCCCACTCCCAGCTCAGCGCAGCGGTCCGCTGGGAGCCCTGGGCTCCGGGTCCGACGGGGCGCGGCGGATCCTCCCCGATCCCGGCGTGCACCGCGACGCTCCCGCTCCATTCCCCCCTCCCTTCGCTCTCCCCCTCCCAGTGCTCCAGGGGGCGGGGACGCGGCGGCGGCGGCGGCTTCTCCAGTCTGGTCTCGGTCTCACTCACTCACTGGGGAGCCCGGTGGCGGCGGCAGCCTCGAGCCGGAGGGAAGGACTGGCTGACGGCACTGCCAGCGAGCGGGTGGACAGACCGACAGACCGACTGATCGATCGCCCGCGCGAGGCGCCTCGAATACCGCCATGAGCTGGGGCACGGAGCTGTGGGTGAGTGCGGGGCGAGCCGAGCTGCCGAGGGGCGCGCCCCCTCCCCTCCTCTCTTCTCCCTTCCTTTCCGCCCGGGGCCGGACTGAACCGGACCGTGAGAGGGGGCTCCTAGCCACCGTGGGGGCGCCAAGGACTGGGGGCAGGGGCCTCTGGAGGAGGGAGGGTCCCGCTCTCTTTGTGTGCGAGCCCTGCTCGGGGCCCCCGCGCTATTCGCCTGCGGGGGATCGCGGGGACTGGGGAAGGGCGCCTTGTGGCCCCCGATCACGGCTTCCGCTCTCCCCTCCTTCCCGGGCCCCATCTTGGGGGGCGCCCCCTCCCCTTTTACTCCCGTTAGCCCCCTCCTCTTCCTCTTTTCCTCCCCCCCGCCCCTCCCTCCTTCCCTCGCCCCCCTCCTCTCCTGTTCCCTCCCTTTTTGCTCCTTCTCCCCTTAGCCCCCTCCTCTTCCTCCTTCCCTCGCCCCCTCCTTTCCTAGTCCCCCGCCCCTCCCTCTTCCCCTTGTCCCCTCTTCCTTTAGCCCCCTCCCTTCTCCTTTCCTTTACCCCTCGCCCCCTCCCCTTTCTCACCCTCGGGGCGGGCCAGGGGCAGCCAGCGCCCCGGCTTCCTTTGTATCTCGGGGCTGCCTTGGGAGGGGAGGGGCGGGACCCTATTGTCCCGAAGGAGAGGTGTTTGTGTGGGTGGGAGGCTCACCACCTTCCTCCCCCGGGCAGGGGAGACGGCGCAGCGGCTGGGCGGGCGCGGGGCGCCCGAGCCCCCCACCCGGGTCCCCGTGGGGAGAGCGGAGGGGCCGCGCGGCTTTGTTCCCAGGCCCGCTCTACACGCCCATTTTTTCCTTGTGCTCGGCTCGCGGCTGGCGCGGGCTGTGGCGGCGGCTCCCGGGCTGTGCAGCCGAGCCCCCAAGGGGAAGAAGCGCCTACTGTGTGTCGGGCGGGGGGGGGGGG
>NW_027187349.1:18227525-18375109 GCF_028583685.1 Petaurus breviceps papuanus
GGGGGGGGGGGGGGGGCGGTGGGGGGGGGGGGGGGGGGGGGGGGGGGGGGGGGCCGGGAAGGTCTGACCCGGCCGGGGCCCGCCCCCGCGCAGCCGGGGCCCCTGCCTCTCGGGGTGGTGGGGCGAGTGCCCAGGTGCGCGCCGGGGGCGGAGCGCGCCTGGTCCCGCCCCTTTTCATTGTCGCACCTGTGCAACCCTGCTGGGCTTGGGCTACGTGGTCACCGGGCTGGAGTGGCCTTTCTCCTTTGGTGGAGAGGTTTCTTGGGTGGAACAAGTGGTTCGGGGTTTGTGCCCTTCCTGGGAGCGGGCTCAGTACCATTTGGCCTTCCTTGTGTTATGAGCAAAGTATTTCCTTTTCTTCCCTCTTCTTGCATTATTAGATTTCTTTCATTCCAGTTTTAAAATCATATACATTTTGCCCCCCACCCCCCACGTACTTTGGTGAGCAAGCCAAACAATTTATGAGAGGTAAGCCAGTAACAACAAACATAGCCCTCTGGGGCACAGATGATTGTTTTCCTTTCGAAATTTTTTTAAGAAGGAAAGGTGTTATAAAAGTATTTTGGCCCACATTTAAAGATTTTCTTGAAAGGATTTTAGGGAAGAATATATTAAAACATACACCTCCCTTCTCTCCCCAAAGTAACCTGTTGAAATTTTAACCTATTGAACAAGTTTTTCAGTCGACTAAGAACAGAATTCTGTTTTTGATTACCATTTCTTCTGTAATTGAAAAACTACTTTGTATTGCTGTACAATTGTGTAGAAATTCTCTCTTGAACCGTGCTGACAGTAAATGAAATAAATTTGGAATAGTGAGAAATAATCTTTAATTGCATTTCCTATTAAAATGCAAAGCAGTTCATTTTTTCAAAGCTTTAGTGATTTGAAGATATGTTTGAAATAGTTATTGACTAGCTAGCTGTTCAGTCTTGTAAACTATGTCAAATAGAACCTGGTATTCCATTTTACTAGAACTTCTTTTCAGTATTTTTGAATCAGACTTTTAAAACATAAAATTACAGAGTCAGATACTTCTGAGAAATGCATTTTACTCCTGCCCGGGATCACATGTTGCCACTTATGCTCTTAAGAAAGCTGAATTTGGGAAAATGTTCTTCGAAATTTTAGATTCATAAGTTGTCTCATTTATAATCATAAGAATGACATTCTAAAAATTGAGTTGATTATATTGTATTGGGAAACGGTGGAATGTACTCTTTATATTCGTTCTTAGACATATGTGCTTATTTTTATTGTAAAGCTATTGTGCTTTATAAAAATTGACAGCAAAGTTACATAGTAGAACCACTTAGTGATGTATTAGTCCAAGGCTAATATATTTATTAGGGGCAGCTGGGTGGCACAGTGGATAGAGCCCCAGACCTGGAGTCAGGAAGGCCTCAGTTCAAAGCTGACTTCAGCCACTGTGTGACCCTGGGCAAGTCACTTAACCCCCCTTGCCTCAGTTCCCTCATCTGTAAAATGAATTGGAGAAGGAAGTGGCAAAAAACTCCCAATATCTTTACTGAGAGAATTCAGACTCAACAGAACAACAAAATACCTTTATTAATCATGGTGCTTAACAGATGTTTGTTGAATAAATGACCTGGTCTGTGATATCTCTGATTTTTCCTAAAATGGAAGTCTAATTTCTGACATCATGGTGTAACAGGTAGAATCCTGGGTTCTGGGTCATACAACTAGTATGTGGGAGAGTCAAGACTTGAACCCCGACTATGAGGCTTCTTATCCACTGAACTGTGTTGCCTCTCTTTGTATACCTTAAATTGTTGTAGAAATAAATGTTCAACAGACTATTGCAACAATCCAGGCAAGAAGTAATGAGTCGATTCTAGGTTGGTGGTCATGGTATTAGAGGGTAGAAGATGAATGGGAAAGAGATGGTGAGGAAAATTGGGTTGATGTGATTTGGCAACCAGTGAGATGTGGGGGCTTAGGAAAATGGAGGAGTCAAAGATGATTTTGAAGTTTTCAGCCTGGAAAGATAGAGATGTTATTAATAAAAAGGAGTCATGCTCTTTGGTTCAGGAGTATCTCCACTAGGCCTGTACCCCAAAGGGTACAGGGAGGATACAAGGAAAAGGGAGGGTGTATGGGGTGTTCAGAGAGGACTAGTGGGACTAGTGCCTCTGGTGTAAGGGCTGCTCATCTACCTCTGGTGTCCACTTGTCACTTAGTTCTTTCTCACCTGTGACTCTAAGAAACTGTGGCTTCACCCTGTAAAATTAGATGGGCTAAATCAGATTGAAGTTAAGTGACAGGGCTTCCAAGTGAGTTAGGGGGATTTCTACCCTAAGCACTTGAAGACTTTTCCTGGCAGAATGGGTGGATGAGAACAGTTTGTTTTCAGTGGCTCACGATGGCTGAAGCACAGGCCATGGAGTTCTTAGAGTGTGGTCAGACATCAGAGATGCCAAAGTCATCTACTGTATCCTGGGCCAGTTTGTGTTCTTCACTTTGTCCAGCCCTTGGACTTTGATGACTCTAGAAGAGAAAGGGAGACTGTGCAACTGTGCCTCCCTTAAATCCAATTCAGAAGCAAGTCAGGACATTATCTTGTGATGTCACTAGTCCTCTTCCAGAATGACAGCTATGTGCCAAGGCATTGCAGCAAAAAAGGGGAGACTAAGGGCTGCCTATCAATTGCTCGAACAAATTTCAGTGCATGAATGTAATAGAATACTATTGTACCCCAGGAACATCAAGAAATGATGAAAGAATGGCTTTCAGAGAACCTGGGAAGACATTTATGATCTAAAGTCAGTGGAAGCAGGAGAACAATTTATAGTGTAACAGCAGCATTTTTGACATGAACAATTTTGTAAGACTTGATGCTAATCATCTCAGACCGATGAAGAATAATACTTCCTAACAGAGAGGTAATAATGGGCTCTGATATGCTTAATGAAACATTATTTTGGACATAGCCAATATGGAAGGGAAATGCAGGGGGATGGGAAGCGAGTAAGCATTTAGATAGCTACTATTTATATGCTATCATATGTGTTCCGGACACTGTGCTAAGCACTCTACAAATATTATCTCACTTGATACAATTAACTCTAAGGGTAAGTGCTTTTATTAACCCCATTTTACAGGTGAGGAAATTGAGGCAAACAAAGGTTAAATGACTTGCCCAGGGTTACACAGCTAGTGTCTGAGGCTGAATTTGACCTCAGGTCTTCCTGACTCCAGGCTTAGTGTTCTATCCACTGTGCCACCTAAGTGTCTTTAATACTGAAATTTGTTTTGCTTGATTATACATATTGGTTGCAGGGGTTTTGTTTCTCTCCCTTTTTGGGTGGGTGGGTGGGAGAAAAAAAATGCTTGATATTGGGGGGGGGGGGAACCCAAATTAAAAAAGGATCAGGAGGAGAATTGAGCTTTAGAGGGAAGATTGGATTTTCATAAGCTTATAGATTTAGAGTAGAAATGAACCAACTACCTCAATCTGCAGATGATGAAACAGACCTGTAGAGATTAAGTGACTTGCCCAGGTCACAGAGCTTTTAGTTTAAGGTTTTTGAGGACACATTGTCTTATCAGCAGTTGTGTATGTGAGACTGATGAGCAGGAGAGAGGTGAGAGGTGGAGGTAGTGTTTTGGGAATCCTTTGCATGGAGGTAAGATGGTTTAAGCCTGGGTTGGGGAACCTTTGGCCTTGAGGCCACATGTGGCCTTCTTAGGTCCTTGGGTGCAGACCTTATGACTGAATCCAAGTTTTATTAAGGAGATTTGTTCTGTAAAATTTAGACTTAGTCAAAGGGCTGCACTTCAGGACCTAGAGCAACGCATGTGGCCATGAGTCTGCAGGTTCCCCATCCCTACTTTAAGCTGTAGCAGATGGCCAAGGATAAAATCTTGGGGAATTACCTGGGGAGAGGGGGTAGGAGAGACAAAGGGAGATAGAGGAAATCCAGAATAGTCATTCTTGATTTTCTTGCATCACTCTCATTTCTCTTCCCAGTTTTTCCTCTATTTCTCTTACTTGATTTTCAGAATCCTTTTTGAGTTCCTCCATGGCCTATGACCAATTCATATCTTTCTTGGAGGCTTTGGACGTAGGAGCTTTGACTTTGTTGTCTTCTTCTGGTTGTATGTTTTGATCTTTGTTACCAAAGTAAGATTTTATAGTCTGATTTATTTTTACACTGTTTGCTCATATTCCCAGCCATTTACTTGACTTTTGAGCTCTTTGTCAAGGTAGGACTCTGCTTTCAGAGTGGAGAGTGCTCTGTCCCAGTTTTCAGGGGTTTTGTGCAGCTGTTGTCAGAGGTACTTCTAAGCACCTGTAAATTCTCAGTCCTTCTAAGGTGGTATGATCAAAGGAGAAGTGTTTACTTCTCTTCTGGCCTGTGCACTGGTCTGTGAGTGACTACAAGCACTCTTTTCTGCCTCGGAACTGTGAGGAGGACTCCTTCTCCACAGCCGCCACAAGCTCTGCCATGCCAGTGCTCCTCACCCCAGGACTGCCACCCAAGACTTCAGCCCAGATCCAAGTAGGGAAAAACAAAAGAATCCTCTCTCAGTGCCAACAAAGAGATTCCTGCAATTGCCCTCTGATCAGCCGCTTGATCCCCCCCACTGTCTATGGGCCTGGAGCTCTGGAAGCAGTAGCTGCCACTTTGGCATCTACTTCCTCACCCTACCCCCCCCCCCCCCCAGGCCTTGGGTCTGGGGCTGAACCACACTCTTCTCTCACCCAGGTCTGACAGAGTTTCCCCACTGACCTTCTACTTTGGCTTTGGCATTTGTGAGTTGAGAAGTCTGGAAACCTCCACAGCTGCCAGTGATTCAGTCCCCTGAGGCCTGCTCCAGCCAAGTCTGTGTTGGTGTGGGCCACGCTGGACTGGGCTTCGCTCCCCATAGACTCTTCTTGTCGGCCTTCCAGGCTGTCGTGGGCTTGAGATGGGTTTCACTCTGTCATTTTGTGGGTTCTGTAGCTCTAGAATTTGTTTAGAGTCATTTTTTTTCAGAAATTTGGAGGGGTTTGGGGGAGAGCTCAAGCAGGTCTCTGCTTTTACCCCACCATCTTGGCTCCACCCCACAAGCATCACTAGAGCAGTCACTTTTATAGGTGGGAGGACTGATAGGGCCCTGTCAGAGAAGACAAGTTTTAATGACTGCCAGAACTGATCATCAGTTTCTGATACTTCAGACAGTTCAAGGAATATGAGAACTGAGAAGAAAGGCATTTGCATTTGGAAAATGGGAGGCCCCTCATGACCTTTGGGAGCATAATTTAGTTGTAGTGATAACTGGTTACAGATGATAAGAAATGGAGGAGTTGGTGATAAGGTGGTGTGTACAGTGAGTGTGGGCCAGTGATGTCAAACTCAGATAGAGACACATCTCTGCAGGCTGCATATTGATTTAGAAAACTACAAAATAAAGTAATGTTCTAGTGCTTTTTATTTTGTTAAACATTTCCCAATTACATTTTAATCTGATTCCTATCATTCTAGAGTTTTTCAGGCTATGGCTTTGACCTCTCTGTTTTGGACTATTGTCTTTTTAGAAGTTTGGTAGTGAGGGACAAGACAGCAGTTTTAGAGGTTGGCACCATCAAGGGAAGGTGTTTTTTAGGTTTGTAGACGCAGGGGTCGGAATCAGTGGAAGAAGGAGAGTGAAAATGCTAGTGAGTGGGCGTAGTTGAAAAGAAAAATAAGGTACTGGAGTGGTCAGGAGGGAATGGGAGCCCCTGAGCACTAAGAAAGAATGGAAAGAGACTACACAGTTACAGAGTTGGAAGAAGCCTTGGAAACAACAGCACTTCCCCTATCACTAGCCCTACTCCAGCCTGTAAAATAGCTTCATAGCAGAACCTGGTGCTTTTGTTAGTGGAAGCGGTGTTAAAGAAGATGCCCTCCAATCTCTTCTGTTACTGTGACCCAAAGACAAAGTACCTTCCCATGTGACTTTCACTTGAAACCTTCTTTGTATGCTGTCTCCAGTTAGAATGGGAGCTTGTTGAGAGGAAGCGCTGTCTTGCCATTTTATTTCATCTTCAGTGCTTAGCCCAGTGCTTTTTTTTTTTCTTTTTTCATTAATTCAGTAATCTGCACATATAGAAGAAAGAACCAATGCATGGCAGTCAGTCTGATAGTGTCCATTAAGTACCTGCTATATGTCAGGCACTGTGCTAAGTGCTGGTGATAAAAAAGAAAAGCAAATTCTCAAGGAGCAGAAACATGTAGACTGTGTACGTGTGGGATGTATGCAGGATAAACTGGGAAGTTTCAGAGGGAAGGCATTCAAGCTTAACGAGGCTTTCTTTCAGAAGGTGGGACTTAGGCATTGGATAATGCCAGGGAACTAGGAAGTGGAGATGAGGAGGGAGAGGACTGTCCTCTTGGAGGACAGCCAGTGAAAACACTGGAGGGCCATTTGTGAGGCACAGCAAGGAGACCAGGTTACTGGATTAGATTGCAGAATATGTGGGGGGTGGGGTTAAAGTGTAAGAAGACTGGTAAGGGGAAAGGGCCAGGTTATAAAGGACTTTAAAAGCAAAACAGATTTTATATTTGAACCTGCAGGCAATAGGGAGCCACTCCATTTTATTGAATAGGGGATGTGTAATATGGCCAGACCTTCATTTCAGGATCAATTTGGCAGTTGTTTGGTGGATGAATTGGAATGGGGAGAGATTTAAGCAGAGACCAACCAGCAAATTATTGCAGTAGTCCAGGTGTGAGGTAATGAGGGCCTCATATAACAGTGAGGAGGCAGTGTTAGAGGAGAGAAGGGGGTATATGCAGATCTTCATTTCTTACACTCAATAAACATTTAAATGCCTACTGTGTGGTAGGCACTGGGTACACAAAAAATGAAAATGTCTCTACTCTGAAAGTGTTTGCATTTTCTCTGGAAGACAACATATATAGATTTGTACAGGTTAAATAAAAGGTAGAGGGGTGGCTAGGTGGCACCGTGAATAGAGCACTGGCCCTGGAAACAGGAGGATCTGAGTTCAGATCTGGCCACAGATACAACACTTATTAGCTTTGTGACCTTGGGCAAGTTACTTAACCCCACTTGTCCTGCCTTCCCCCCCCCCAAAAAAAGAACAAAAAAATAAAGTAGAAAGGGGAGCTATAATCAGTTGAATAGGTTAGGAAAGGCTTCTGGGTAGTAGTAGTGTTTGAGGTGAATATAAAGATAAGTGGCTGAAGTGAGGCAGGCATGACCCCCACACATAGGGAAGAGCTAATGTGAAAAGTAGTAAACAAGCTAGGTTGGGCATTAGAGTGTGGGAAGAAGAGTAATGTGGAATAAGACTAGAAAGATAGACTGGTACCAGGTTGGGAAGGACTTTAAAGGCCAAAAAGAGGAATTTATATTTAAAACTAGAGTTAATAGGGAAAGCTGGAGTTTATTGACAGAAATAGTCATATCTACATTTGAGGAAAATCACTTTGGCAGCTACAGGGAGAGACTAGAGACAGGGAGACCAATTAGGCCTTTGCAATAGTCCTGGCAAGAGGTATGGAGGGTTTGAATTTGAATGGTGGTTGTGTAAATAGAGAGAAGTAGTTGAGAGTTTGAGAGCTATGGAGGTAGAAACAGCAAGTTTGACAACTTTTGATGGATACAATGAGGTGAGGGAGAATGAAGAGTCAACAATGATGCCAGAGTTACAAAATTTGGAGATTAGAAGAATGGTAGTGCCCTTAGCAAAAATATGGAAGTTTAATATGGCGTGAGTTTTGTCCTGGACATGTTGAGTTTGAGATGTCTCTGAAACATCCAGTTGGAAGCATCCTCTAGGTAGCTGATGATTTGGTACTGGAAGCTCAGGAGATCAATGGGGGTTGCAAATATAAATCTTTGTGTCCTCTTTACAAAGATGGTAATTAAAGGAACTGATGAAGTCACCAAGACAGTGTTGAGAGAAAAGATGGGGGTGGGTCTGGGGTAGGAAAGAGTCTTTATATACACCCACGGTTGGTAGTATGTTGAACAAGCAAAGGAGACTGAGATGGCATGTTAGATTGGTGGGAGGCCATCCAGTAGAGTAGTTAACCTTCCTGGGTCTCAGTTTCTTCATCTGTAAAAAATGAGGGATTGGGCTAGCTTACTTCTGAGGTTCCTTTCAGCTTTAGATAATATGGTGCTGTGATCTTATGTGTGTCTTGAAAACCCAGACTGGAGCGAGTGGTCTTCAGTGTCAAGTATATCAGAAGTCAGGAAAAATGAGGACTGACAAAAGACTTCAACATTTGACAGTTAAGAGATCATTGATAACTTTGGAGTGATCAGTTGCAGCTCAGATTGGAAGACAGATTGTAAAAAGTTTGTAAGAGAGTATTGTCAGAGGAAGAGGAAGTGAAGCATTAAGCACAGACAGCTTTTTCTAGGAGTTGGGTTAAGAAAGAGGAGAGGTATAGGACAACAGCTTGAGGTGGAGTCTAGGGACGATTTTTTGAGGGTGAGAGAGACTTAAATAGGGAAAGTATGAGGAGTTTGGGAGAGGTCAGAGGGTGGAAATAGAAGGTTTGATTGTAGGGACAATTCTAGAGAGGACAGAAGGGGATAGGATGGGATAAAGAATACCTGTAGGGGGTCTGTGTATTTGACTGCTTTCAAATCAGTCTACTTATGCTGTTGTCTAGCTCTTCTCTTCATTATTTTACAATGAAATACTTTAATGACCACTATGCTAAAATGGACGGACCTCCAAACTTTAGCTACTACTCTGTGTATCCTCTAGCTACAGCCTTGCCAATGAATCTGTCAGTTTAGTTAGTAATCGTCAGAAAAGGAAATAAAATGAGGCATTCTTGATGAAGCCATACTGGTTCTTTGTAATCAATTTCCTTTTCTGTCTCTTGTCCTTTTTCATATCTTGTTTTGGAATTTTCACAGAAATAGGATTTAAGGTTATTCACCAATTACTGTTTGCAGGCTTTTTTTGTTTTGTTTTTGCTTTTGAAACTCAGGACAATACATTCTGTTTTTCAGACTTGTGATAGCACTCTCTTTTTCTCCACTGTTGCTCCGTGATTGGATCTTAGCTCAGCAGTTATATTTTCCCGCTCTTTCAGTCCTTGAGGGTGTTGTTCATCTGAGCCAGATGACTTGACTTCATCTCTCCTTGCTATCTTTTTACTTATCTTGGTTTTCAGCTCCGATAGTCTTTTCTGGTTCTCTTTTTGGTCCAAAGGTTATTCTCTTTGGTAGAGAAGTCCATTGTCAGTTAGTATTGCTTTGTGCAGTCCAAATTGCTGGCCAGTATGATCCTTTTATCCTCCTTCCTGCCATGAAGCTTTAAAAAAAAAGCAACCCAATGACACCGCCTCCCTTGCTGATCTTATTCTTTTAGAATTGTGCCAGACTTTTGTATTCATTCCCTGTTGCTTTTCTTTACTTCTATCTTATGTACATATCTTGCTTAAATCTAAGTTGGTTGATAGCCCAATGTGGTGGACCCTAGTCTAATTACTAGACTAGGTTTGAATTCTACTTCTAACACTTTTTACTTGGGTGACTCTAGGCCAGACAAGAGATGGAAAGATTGAGAGTCAGTATTGTGAATCATGGAAGGAGGATATATAGTGTCATAGAAGTTGATAGACTGTGGTGATTAGGATGAAGCAGCATAGAGTGAAAGAGAGAAGAGGTCCTTGAGAAATGGTGGTGTGGAGCAGTGGTTGGTGAGAAGCAGTATTAAGATGGGAGCAGGCTGACTTTTCTGGCCCACTGAGTCTTTGCCAAAGGAGTGGCTTCTATTGATGAGTGCTGGCTAGCGTATAAATACCGAAATAGGTGTGTTCTCATCCATTTAGAGGTTCCCTCCGATATGATGCAAATCAAAGCATATTCTTGCCTACTTCTCTTGGCTGACCCATACCCATGTCCTACTGCAAGTCCCTTTTGGAGGGGTCACCCCATTGAGAGGATATCAATGGCACATACCCTGACTGTCCATCTGTCATCTCTTGCCCATAACAGTTGACCTGCTCATCTTTCCATTCCTTGAAAATGTCTTTTACTCATGTTCTTTACCTATTGCGGCTTGTATAAATTATATCCATCAAATGCTAGCATAATTACTTCAATACTCAGTTCTGTCAAAAAAGTTTCTGACAGTAGGAGAATTTATCCACCTTATCTTCTGGTGGTAGAGGGGAAGTTTTCTTATCTTCTATGGTATAGGAGGACACATTACTTCACCTTGCAGTGCCAGAAAGGTAGAGAATCCAGTGCTTCTGTACTTGGTAGGCATAATAGGCAATGTTTTTTTTTTTCTTACCATAATTGAATTGGTAGTCTATAATCATTTGACAGGGTCTTCTGTTGAAGAATGTCAACACGTCATTCAACAAACATTTGTTAAGTGTCCTGCTTGCACAAACCTCTGTGCTAGGTGCTGCTCCTGGAGGTCTTGAGGTTAAATTGCTAGCATTATTCAGTGATTTATGCTTTTGCTTTCTTTCGCTATTATGTTTATATGAGATAAAGTGCTGTTTGTTTAATACCACCTCCCTGTTGTTTAAGCTTCTACTCCTCCATGAGTTAATATTAATTCTACACCAAGTTATTATACCATTGCTTTATTTTTGTCTTTAGTAGGAAAATGCCTTATGTTGTTTTGACAGCTCGGTGGAACTGTGGACTTCTAATTCTCTCTTCTAACTTTTGGACTCATAAGTTGATTTATTCCTTGTTGTAAAGGAAGTTTATTTTGATATATCATAAATATTTAAGAATATTTTTGAAGAATCAACTCCAGCATTGACAGAAAGAAATAACTTGCCAAGTTTTTAAGTTGCAAAATTACATTTTAAAAAATTATGTATTGAGTATCTCTTTGAAACTTTTTTTTAATGCTGTATAACAAGGCTTGCAGAATTTGCTTGGTTCTTGAAACTAGTTCCTAAATTTAAAGGTACTCAGTGATTTTTTTTTTTTAATTTTGAAGGAAAGAAAAACAAAAGAGAAGGGAAAGGTATTGGCTTTCATCCTCAAATTTAGGTCTTGATGACATTTGACATTCCCCCTCCCCCCATCAGTTAGTTGCTAAACCCTGTTAATTCTACTTTGACTGCACCTCTGGCATCTAACCACTTTCTTCTACTTATGCTACCACCACCACCACTATAACTACTACTACTGCCACCATCACCACTATCACCACTATCACCACTATCACCACTACCACTTCTGCCTGGAGTATAAAAGTCTTGCTATCCCTATTTCAGTCCTAGTCCTTTCAAACCATCTGTTACGTTGATCCTGAAATAGCTTTCCAAATATATAGGTCTTAGCTTATATGCCATTTACTCTTCTGTTCTAGCTAAGATGGACTATTTGTTCTTTGATCATATTTTAATTGACATTCTGTTTCCTATGCATGGAGAAGTAATATGGGACAGTGATTCAAAACAAACCACTGACTCCAGAGTCAGAGGACTTGGGTTCCAGTCCTGCCTTGGTCACTTTCTACTTGTGTGACCTTGGGCATTTCACTTAACCCACCTGGGCTTCAGTTTCCTCATCTATAAAATGAGGTTGAATTAGAGTCAGACATTTCTTCTAGCTTTAGAGCTTTGAATCTCTGTGTCTGGATTTCTCCATATTTTGAAATCTTTCTGTTCTTTAAGATCCTGCTTGGGTGCCATCCTCTCCGTGAATCCTCCCTTGATTCTCTTCCCCTCCCGCCCAAAGTGATTTCTCCTTCCTCAAATATCTTAATAGCTGATTTTCTAGAAGCTTTCCTTTGATTTTCATATATTTTGTATCATATTTGTGTATATGTCATAGCCCCCTTATTAGATTCTAATCTCCTTGAGGGCAGGGGATCAGTTTTTCACTTTTGTCATCTAGGCTTCTATAGCTCAGTGCCTGATAGGTAATAAGTAGATGCATAAGGTGTTTGAATTTGTTAAAGGCTCAAAGAGGGAAATGGACACATTTATCTCTAGGATATTTCCTGTTCCATATTAATAGGCTTAGAAAGTATTTGTGGCCAGGTATTCCTTCCCTCACCCAGTTCATCACTTACTTTATTCTTTCAGCTTCTTGAATGCTTTCCAGGGAAATGTGGCCCAAGCCAAGACTTGAGGCAGTTGTGGCTGCTGAGCCTGAGGAGGGCCATGAAGTCTGCAGTGCTGTTCACCTTGAATGGGACTCAGCAGTATGTCAGGATTCCAGTGGTTGAAGTATCTGTCATTTGATTGGTGTGGGAATTAATTCCACAAGTGTAGATCATGACACCTCTATACCTTAGTAGGCTTTTGGGATGAGTTACTATAGATAGCTAGACCATCTAGTATATTAATCCTTTGTGATTCCTTGTTAGTAAAAATTTTTTCAGCATGGCCTACAGTGTGTATATTTACTTATATACATGCTTCATGGTGCATACCTATGCATGTTCCAAAACTTATACAAAAGTAGAAATTAAAAAAGGGTAAGATTATTTGATCCTAGAGTCAATAGGGGAATGGCATGGTCAGACCTATACTTTAGGGCAATCACATTGGCAGCTCTATGGAGGATGCTTTGGAGAGGGGCGACTAGGTAGCATGCTGTTGCTATTGTTCAGGCAAGAGGTAATGAGGGCTCACTCTACCCCACCCAAAATTTAAAAAGGGAAAAGCAAATTTCCTACCAGTTACTGCCTTTTGAGGGCAAAGCTTGCCCTTTGAGGGTACCTGCCTCATCTAGGAGGTGATTGGAGGGAGGGTCAGGAGGTAAGGGTTGTACCTGCCAGAGAGCATCAATAGGAGTGTTCCATGAGGAGAGATTGGAGATTAAGGGTGCCTGCGTTGGAGGCATTTCACTGTGGAAAGGAGATGAAATGGACTCATCTTCCCACCCAGATTGTTTGATTATAAAAACTTAGGGATGGACAGTTCAGGGTTTGGAGATGAGTGGTGATGAGCCTCTCACATTTAGGCTATCCTTCTACTATTCCTCATTGATACATAAAGCCCTTTTAACTTGGTGTGATAGTAATGGCAATTAAAGATTCCCCTGTATTGGCTTGGTTTTCAAACTGATTGTGTTAAAACCCAGACCTTGTTAATCCCACCTGTGGGATGGACTTGTTGATGTGAAAAGAGAGTCCTGAACTGGGAGGAGCTGGTGATGTAGATTTGGAGAGACAAGAGAGAGGCAGAAGGACTTTTTGGAAGCAGCACCTCGTGGAGGCAGAGAGAGAGACTGATAGAATTACTGGAGGCCGCTTTGAATTGCCCTGGACTTTTGAGACCTGCCCCCTGAGCTGCCAAGGACTGAGGAGACATGGCTGTTTTGCTGGTACTTTGTCTGTCTGTTTTGATGTTCTTTTGCCAGATTTGTCCACTGGTGAAAGACAGTCCTGTCTTTCAAAGTCCTTTCCAAAGTCCTGGAACCTGGCTTTTGGTTAAGAAGCCCTGAGACTGTCCTGCAGACAGAGAGTGAATACTGTCCACTGGCGAAGGACAGTGCTGTTGTTGCAGGGGTCTGGAGACTGTCCTGCAGACAGAATGAATACTGTCCACTGGTGAAGGACAGTGCTGTTGTTGCAGGGGTCTGGAGACTGTCCTGCAGACAGAGTGAATACTGTCCACTGGTGAAGGACAGTGCTGTTGTTGCAGGGGTCTGGGAACCTTTCTGTTGGTTCAGAAGCCCTGAAGAAGGATTTTCTGGTTGTATGTTTACAGAAAGCCTGGGAGAGGGTTTTGCTAATGTTTTCAGGGGTTCTAGGACTGTTCTACAGAGGATGAATTGATGAAGGGACTGGCAATGTATCTTGTGGCCTTGCTGAGCCTTGTCTTCCCCAGGAACTAAGATTGTTGAGAACTTGCCTCGTGTCAAGATGAAGAAAAGACCTCCATTTGGGTATTAAGTGCTGTGTTTCAACTTGGTGTAACTCTGGGGTAGATTCAATTGAGATCCAGGGGTGGGGAACTTTTGACCTTTTGGTGCTCTGTGATTGACAAATGAAGGTACTTTACTTATGGTTTTTTTTTTTTTTTTAAGCAATTGGGGTTAAGTAACTTGCTCAAGGTTACACAGCCAGTTATTATTTCTGGGTGTGGTGCTGAGTATCTGAGCCCGGATTTGATCCAGGTCATCCTAGACACTGGAGCCCATGCTCTTACTCGCTGAGCCACCTGGCTGCCCCTAAGCAATTGGGGTTAAGTAACTTGCTCAAGGTTACATGGCCAGGTATTTCTGGGTGGGTGCTAAGTGTCTGAGCCCGGGATTCGATCTCCAGGTGTTCTCAACACTGGAGCCGGTGCTCTTACTTGCGTGCTACCTGGCCGCCCCTACTTTACTTATGTTTGGAAACTAATCTCCATTTGAGAAGAGGGGCTTTGTGGTGGACTAAATGAAGGTATAGCCTAGGGGTGGAGAAGTATTTAGACCTGGAACTTTGTAATTGATTGAATGATTGGAAGGTCCTGAGGTGGGGTAGTCCTTGGAGATTATTTGGTAGTCCTTGGAGATTATTTAATCACATTTAGTAAATGCTGTATTTGGAATGATGTCATGTTTTGATCTTCTCTGTTCTTGGTTGGTCACTGAATAAAATGGAGAGCACCTATGCTCGTATTCTGAACCTTGGGAAGTTGCCTTTCCTTGGCATTACAATACACTTGGGAGAACTTACCATAAATTGTGCTTCATTGGCTTCGAGTCACCACCACACCATGATTTGGCATTGGAATAGTATTTGGTGAAGTTTTCAGGTTATTATAGCACCATGAAAAATTCATGAACAAGAATAATGAAGTGTAATTATGTAGTTTTATATAGAACTACATAAATGTAGTTTTTGCATTGTGCTGAAAATTCTTAACTCTCTAATGACCTAATTAGGAAGTTGCCGTGGTGACATAAGCTCAGACTTTTGTGTGGCCTGCCATAGTGGGATAATGTCAGGTAATGCAAGACTCTTATGTAGCAGCTGTTTTGGTAATATGGTGTTCATTGGCCACAGTTTCTTATAGACTTGGTGGAAGAGGAATATAGAATGGTAAAGGAAAAACGGTAATACCAGATCTGCTCTCTGAATCTCACAGTAGCTAACATTTCGTACTACCTTCAGTAAGTTTGGGTATAGATATAGTTTTGATAGCTTACTGAGACGATTAAAAATTTGATAGTTCTTTTACTCTTTGTATAAATGATGCAAAATATTGTAGTATATAAGTTTTTTATTAGAAAAAACATATACACTTATTTAGATTTTTCTAGTTTTAATAGCCTATTGTTTTGTTCCTGTTTCCAAGAAGTGAGAAGGCATTGATTGTGAAGATTTTATCTTTAAATTAAATTTGGAATTTTCAGAAACCTTGCTGAAATAGTTAAGCTAAGATATTATCTATGAAAAAATATAGATATTAGTGAACATATTCTAACACAGGGAGCTATTTTATATAATAAATTGGAAATATGATTTATATCTCTTGGTGTGACATTTTCTTTCATATTAGTCAAGCTTAAAAACTTTGCTTTTATAATTGAAGACTTAACTGGTCTTTTTTTTAATGGTGATAGATTTTAAAGTACTTGTTAGAAAAAAGGAAACACTTACTTCTATATAACAGTACTGTATAACTGTTTTATTATTTATTTTTTAGTTTGATTATTTTATGGACTTAGCATTTTGAGAACAATTTAAACTGGATGGGAATTTAGCTGGTTTGGACAAAGACTGCAAAGTGTTTGACTTCTTCTCCCTTAAATGAGTGCAGTAATTTGTGTAGGATAAGATAATTCTTTATGATTCTAAAGACTTTCTGAGAAAAATAGCATCAAAATTATAGTGAGGTTAAGGTATTTAGGGAATGTATATTAGAAAATTGTAATTGCTAAGGGAAAAAAAACCTGTCAAATAGCTTTGTCAGTTAAAACAAAGGGAGTGGGTGTGTGTTTGTGTGTTTGTGCTTACATGTATGTGCATGTTTTGGAACAGTCCTGGACTTTCTTGGGCCATAAAATAAATTGTCAGCATTTTTCTGCTGTTTGCCTGAAATCGTTACTTACCATGAACAGTTTGGTGAGTAGCTTTTCAAGTTAGGCTAGTATAACAGATATTTTACTAATTTGCTTTGAATGATATAATCCAAAGCTTTACTGTGATGGGATATCCTAGAAATGATGATAAAACTAATATTTAAGACTTTGGAGTTATAAGTTATGTATAGTATTAAGAAATAGAAAAAATAGAAAGAAAAAATTCTAATTACTTTTCTCTCTGAAACTCATGATATTGAGAAGATACTATAATTGTTTTCAGTTTTTCTCTAACTGGCTTTAAGAAGTAAAGTTATGATTTGTGATAGAATTTTAATATTTATTTTGAAGAACTTTATTTTTTAATTTTTCAAATGCTTTATTAACTTCTGATTTACATCATTCATTTCCGCCAGATTTTGAGTTACCAATTTTCTCCCCGTTTTTCCCCTACTCACCACCCCAAAATAGCAGTTCCACAGGATATCCCCTCCTCCAATCTGCTCTCTCCCATACCCCTTTCAACTTTTCCAGTGGATCTCTATGCCCCAGTGCCTGAATATTTTATTTCCCAATTACATGGAAAATAGTATATATATTTGAATATTTGATTTCAAAACTTTGAATTAAAGATTCATTCCCTTCCTCCCTTGTCACCCACCCCCACTGGGAAGATAAGCAGTTCAGTATAGGTTGTACATGTGTGGCTAATGCAAAACAATAACATGGTAGATATATTGTAAAAGACTGACTATATTTCCCTCCCTCCTATCCCACCTCCCATTTGTTCTATTCTCTACTTTGATCCCGTCCCTTTTCAAAAGTGGGTGCTTCCAACTTCCCTTCCCCCTAGCCTGCCCTACCTTCCATCATTCCCTCTCTCATCCCCTTCTCCCCCCCCCCCCACACTCTCCTGGAGGGTGAGATACCCTATTTAGTGTGTATTTCATTCCCTCCTCAAGCCAAATTCAATGGGAATAAGGTTGACCCATTCCCTTTTGCCTTCCTATTCTTCCCCTCCATTGTAACCATTTTCCCTTGCCTCTTCTATATGAGATAGTTTACCCCATTCTGTCTCTCCCTATCTCCTCTCATTATATTCCTCTCACCTCTTAATTTCAGCTTTTAAGTATCATCCTTTCCTGTTAAATTGGTCCTGTGCCCTCTATCTATGTATACCTGTAAACATATATACACACATTCACATAAGTATTCATATGCCCATATACCCTCATATATAGACATATATATATATATATATATTCCCTTCAACTACTGAGAAAAGTTTCATAAGTTACAATTATTGTTTTTCCATGTAGGAATGTTAATAGTTCAACTTTGATAAGTTCCTTATGATTTCTTTTCCCTGTTTACCGTCTCATGTTTCTCTTGCTTCTTGTATCTGAATGTCAAATTTTCTATTCAACTCTGGTTTTTTGAGCAAGAATGCTTGAAAGTCCTCTATTCCACTGAATGACCATATTTTCCCCTGAAACATGATACTCAGTTTTGCTGGGTAGGTGACTCTTGGTTTTAATCCCAGCTCCTTTGACCTCTGGAATATCATATTCCAAGCCCTTTGATCCCTCAGTGTAGAAGCTGCCAGATCCTGGGTTATAATATTCAAATTGTTTCTTCCTGGCTGCTTGTACTATTCTCTCCTTAATCTGGGAATTCCGGGACCTGGCTATAATATTCCTAGGAGTTTTCTTTTTTGGGATCTTTTTCAGGAGGTGATTGGTGGATTCTTTCAACCTCTATTTTGCTTTCTGGTTCTAAAACATCAGGGCGGTTTTCTTTGAGAACTTCCTGGAGGATGATTTCTAGGTTCTTACTTTGGTCATGGCTTTCAGGTAGTCCAATAATTTTTAAATTATCTCTCCTGGATCTTTTTCCAGGTCAGTGGTTTTACCAATGAAATATTTCACATTGCCTTCTATTCTTTAATTTGTTTGGAGCTGTTTAACAGCATCTTGATTTCTCATAAAGTCATTAGCTTTCATTTGCTCCAATCTAATTCTGAAGCAATGATTCTCCTCAGTGAGCTTTTGAGATTCTTTTTCCATCTGGCAAATTTGGCTTTTTAAGGCATTCTTCTCCTCATTGCCTTTTTGAGCCTCTTTTGCCATTTGAGTTAGTCTATTTTTTAAGGTGGTATTATCCTCAGTCAGGCTGTTGATTCTCATTTCGTAATTTTCTTGCATCGTTCTCATTTCTCTTCCCAGTTTTTCCTCCACTTCTCTTATCTGCTTCTTAAGTTCCTCTATGCCCTATAACCAGCTTGTATTTTCCTTTGAAGCTTTTGGTTCAGGAGTTCTGACTTCACTGTCTTCCTCCTGTTCCATGCTTTGCTCCTTTTTGTCCCCCAAATAGGAGTCTAATGTTGGAATCTTCTGTCTGCTTTGTTTCCTTTGTCTGGTCATGTCGCCCCTCAGTTACTTGACCCCTGGGCTTTTTGCCATAGTAGGACTCTGCCACCAGACAGGGGAACTTTCATCCCAAATGCTGGGGTTTTCTCAGCTGCCGGAGGTTTTAGATGAGTGCCCTCTCTGAGGTCTTCACATGCTCTGGCAAGCTGGACACACACCCCAGGACCTCCACCCTAGACTGCAGTCCATATCCAAGAAGGTTAAAGCAAGAGCGATGACCCCTCAGACTGGTTCTTGGTCCCCCTATACTCTGCAGGCCAGGAGCAGAAGCTGCCACGTGGCTGGCTGTGCTGGCATCTCAGAGGCTTCTCGCCCCGGGGGGCAAAAGCCACGCATTCCCACTTACTGGTCCCAAAGTCCAGACTGCACTGACCTCTCACTTTGTCCTTCACATCTATGTCTTGATAAATCTGGAAAAGGCCACAGCTGCTGCTGATCTGGAGTCCCTCTGGCCTTGGGCTGGTCAGCCCCGCCCTGGGGCTAAAGCCTTGGCTTGGGGCTGGGCTCTGCTCCCAGAGTGCTGTGCTGGCCTGCTGGGCTGTCCTCAGCGGGAGGTTAGCTTCTCTGTGTCATTTTATGAATTCTGCAGCTCCAAAATTTGTTCAGAGTCCCCTTTTACATGGATTGGGGAATGTGGGAGCCGGAGCAGTGGGGAGGTCCTGCTTCTATTCCGCCATCTTGACTGCCCATTTTGAAGAACTTTAAAGAAAATATACTAATATTAGAGTTGATTGTTTTTCTTGATTAAGAACTGTTTAACAAATGGAATAACATTACAGTTGCCTCATTTTTCTTCCTTCTAGTGTTGTTACTTGTGGAAATTCTAGTGTAGCCTTGGTGGAAACCTTATGGATCCAGTGATATGTGTCAGTAATTCCAGCTATATAAGGCGAAAGGGGGGTAAAGGGAGGGGGGCATGTGGAATATTTAAAAATAATGAAAACCTTTGGTTTTTGTTTAAAACATGATCTTCTTGACCCTGAATTTTATTGCAGAATGCAGTCAGTTTCCATAAATAAGACATTTTGGCTGTTTCTTTTACTCAAAATTTTGTTCCAAGAATACTAACAGCAGTATGATAATTCTTTTTTGGTGATGTAACATTACAGACACTGTTGTGGTACTTGCTTAGCCATTTATGTTCTAGATTCAGTGTCACTTGTTTTGTTATTAGAAGTATTTTTGGTGTTTTTTTGTCTTTTGTCTTTTTCACAGTGTTTTGTACTTCTTACTTAAGTCAGGAATGTGGTCTCATTTGATCTTGGCATGGTTGTTTCTTGGCTGTTAATCATTCGTTGGCATAAATGTGCTGTTAAACAAATTCACTTTATAAATATATTAATTTGACAAATATTGATTGAGTGTGAAAAAGCACTGATCCTATTATCTACTCATTTTACTTTTCCATCTCCTTGCCTTTTGTTCATTTCTGTGTTTTGTCAGTGGCATTAGGAAGAGGACCTAGGCCCTTACCATCTTACATTTGGATTACTATAATGACCTATTACCTTTTTTTTTTTTCAATCTTTCTCATGCTTTATTTACTGCCAGGTTAATCTTCCTAAAATAATATTTTAAAGATATTGTTATGTACATTTCAATTCATCAACCATTTAATACCTACTCTGTGCAAGACAGCTTGCCCAGGCAGCTAGGTGGCACCATGTATGGAGTGCCAGACCAGGAGTCAGGAAGAGTTGTTCATAACTTCCTGAGTTCAAATCTGTCTTCAGACACTTAATAGCTGTGTGATCCTGGACAAGTCACTTAACCTTGTTTAATTCATTTTCCTATAAAATGAGCTGCAGAAGGAAATGGCAAACCATGTTTCTTTGCCAAGAAAACCCCAAATGGGGTAGCAAAAGAGTTGGACATAACTGAATTATAAAAGCAACAACAAATTTTTAAGGCATTGTGCTAGACTTTGGAGTGAAAAGACAAAAATGAAACCATCCCTGCCTTATATTTGATGGAGGGAACACAGCTTGTATACAGATGTGTACATATAAAGAATTTTAAAAATTCTTAGCTTGGCCCTTTATAATGTGGCTCCCATCTACTTTTCTATATTATTATATCTATAGAAATAGATATATATTTCTATATTATTCCCCTTTGTGCACTAAGTTCTGTTAGAATGTCCTTATTTAGGAGGTGACATCTGATGGATGCTTTGAAGGTACATAGAGATTCTATGAGGAATTGTCAGGGAAGTACACTGCAGGCTTGAGGCACCACCTGAATGAAGGCACAGGGATGGGAGATGGGAAATAACATGTATGGGCTTGGTAGTGCAGGCCAGTTTGACTAGAGCTGAGTTTGTGAAGGGTGGAAGACGAAGACTTCAAAGCAGGTAAGAGACAGATCCTGGAATTTTAGATTTTGTCCTAGATGCAATAGGAAGTTGTTAGAGATTTTTGAGTAGAGAAATGACATGGTTAGATCTGTGTTTTCATCATATCAGTTTGGTAGCTACGTGGAGAATTTTAGGAAGCTCTTAGACTTTAGACCATTAAGTCCATCCTGAACTATGATAGAGAAGCTGTGTGAGTGGAGAGAAAGGGGACAGATGTGAGAAATGTTGTGTGGATAGATTCGACAAAACTTAGCAACTGATAGGTTATGGAAAGGGGGACAGTAAAGGAGAGAGAAGAGACAAAGATGACCAAAACGTTGAAAACTTGGGTGACCAGAAGAATGGTGGTATCCTTACCAGAAATAGGCAGGTTTTGGAGGAGGAATAGTTTTATGGGAAAGGTCATGAATTCTGTTTCGGACAGTTGAATTTAAGATGCCAAAAGGACATTTGTGTAGGGATATCCAGTAGGCATAATGTGGGACAGAAATTAGGGCTACGTATATAAATTATAAATTAAGGAGTAGTCTGTATAGACATCCTTGAATCCATGAGAACTGATGAAATCAAACAAGAGCTTATACAGACAAATGAGAAAGAGGACCCAGGACAGAGCCTTGGAGGAATCCCATATTTACTGGGTGGATGAAGGATGATAACCCAGCAGAGGGGGTCTGAGAAGGAGTAGTTAGACAAGAGAAGAACCTAAAGATAGTTTCATGGAGACCAAATAAGGAGAGAATGTCTTGGAGAAAGGGGATGGCTAACAGTGTAACTGTGGAAATAAAAGTTTTTCAGAAGGGGAGATCACATCTTCTACTACAGGAGGAAGTGAATGTAGATGAACTTTTCTAGGAGTTTGGCTGAGGAAAGGAGAAGGAACAAAATGACAGCTTGTGGGGAAAGGTAGAGTCAAGTTCAGGTTTTTTAAGGATGGGGAAGAAAGTAGAATTATTTTGTAGCCTGTGGATGAGGAGCTAGTGGATGGGGTGGGGAGAGATCAAGGGAGCAGGCTCTTGAAGATGTGAAGGGAGATTTGTCTTGGAAAGAAGAAGGACCACATTGGAGCAAAGAAGGGTGAGTATTGGGAATGATGAGGATTTTTAAGGTATGAAGTAGGACAGAGGAAGGTACTTGTGGCAGATGGATTCCACCTACTCAGTTAAGTTACAGGTGAGATCTTTTGCCAAAGACAGGGGAATTGGGATGTTGAGAATGTGGTGGTATAGGAGGTTAGAGGAGAAAGGAGAAGTATAAAAGGCCTGAACTTGGAATAGTTCGGATCCAGTCAAGACTAGATAGCATAAATTTATAGTGAATCCAGTTGACATATTTGCAGCACTCTGTCCAGGAATATTTAGCAACATGTAAGAACAGTGATGGTGTATGTTGGGAGTAAAAGTTGAAGTTTTGGAGGGCATGACTGCCATGAAGATAAGTTGGTAAGGGAATTCAAGGACAGTCGATACCGTGTAGTTGAACTGACTAGGCATTAGGTCAAGATTGTAAAAGGGAAGTGAGTCCAGAGCTGCAGGAGTGATGAACTCTGAAAGCAGGGAAGGGTAATCAGTAAGTCAAAAAGCATTTACTAAGCATTTATCCAGGACAGGCACTGTGCTAAGTGCTGGGAGCACAAAGATAGGCAATAGTTCTTGTCCCTGAAATTTGGTTATCAGATCACTCTCCATACTAGGACCTCCAATCCCTTGACCCCTCAAGTTTTCTTGCCAGCTTCTGTCCTTCCAATGAACACGCTCTCCTTACCTTGTATTCATCACTACCTTTTTTCATTTTCCTACATGTTCTTAGATTTTTTGGTTTTTCCAGATGGATTTTTTTTTTGTTTTATAAAGCATCCCTTTGATAGTTTGCTATTGTGTTAATATTATAAATTGCTTTTGTATTGTCATTTTTATTACATTTGCACAAGTTAGCTACAAACACTGAACATTTCTCTAGCTATTTAAGTTCTTTATTTCTTTAAAGAGCATTTTATAATCAAATCTTAATTACAAGTATTTTGTGTGCTTTGGTAGATTAAACTCCCTTCATCCCCATATTTTATGTATTTTGTAGTTATTTGGAGTGGGATTTTCTTTTCTATTATTGCCTCTTAGATTTTGTTTTATAAGAATGCTATAGATTTTTGTGGCTTTATTTTGTAGCCTTCAATTTTAAGGGAGCTATTGTCAGATAGTATCTTTGCTGTTTCCCTTGAATTTTCTAAATAAACTTTAATGTAATCAGCAAACAGGAATAGTTTTTATCACTTTTAATTTCTCTCTCATTACTGTTGCTAGTATTTCTAGGAGGGAGAAAGAATATTCTTGCTTTATTTCTATTTGGGTGTGGAGAAAGGGAACAGGTATTTATTAAGTACTTGTACTTAAGTGTCAGACACTGTGCTAAGTTCTTTCCAAATATTATTTTATTTGATTCTTATAGTAACACTATGAAGTAGATGCTATTATTTTCTCCATTTTACAGATGAGGAGACTAAGGCGGACTGAGGTTAAAGTGACTTAACCAGGGTCATACAACTAGTCTTATCTGAGTCTGTATTTGAACTCAGGTCTTCTTCACTTGAAGCCAGCACTCTTATCTACTGCACAGCCTAGATGCCTTAGTGGGCACTAGCTTCTAGTATGTTCCTGTTGCATATAATTGCTTTTGTGATATTAAAAAAAAGATCCCTCAATGCCTGTACTTTATAGAGTTTTTAAGCATAATTGATTGTTGTACTATATCAAAGAATTTTTCTGGCCCAAATGAGATAATCTTGGAGTTCCAGATGTTTTTGTTTTTAATGTTATTTGTTTTTTTCTCTGATGTTTAACCATTCTTGTATCCCTGGTATAAATTCAACTTGATCATAATGAATGCTTTCTTAGATGAAATACTGTAGTCTATTTGAGAGAGAATTTATTTAAAAATTTTTAATTGACATTTCATAGTGATATTGGCCTATAGTTCTTTATATATATATATATATTTTTTTTTTTTGGTTTAGATATTAGGGGACTATATTTGTCTATAAAAAGGAGTTTGTTAGAATGTATTCTTTCTCGGTTTTTGAGAGCCATTTGTATAGAGTAGGTACTAATTATTCTTTAAAGTTTGGTAGTATTTTCCTGTGAACCAGTCTGTTCTAGGATTACTTTAGACTTAGATAATAGTTCCTTTACCATAAATTCTGTTTCTTTTTCTGAGAGTGCATTATTTAAGATTGTTGAGATTCTGTTAGTTCGGGTGTTTTATATTTTGGAAGGTGATATTTTATTTCTTTTGTATTCGCAGTTTTTTTAGCATATAACTGCATAATAGGTTCTGATAATTTTTAAAATTATTTCTGGCTGTGTTGTGATTTTCCCCTCAATCATTTACTATTTTGTTGATATGATTTTCATCCCTTTTTAATCATAATGACTAAAGGTTTACTACTTTTTGTTAGACTTGTCAAAGAACTAGTTTTTGCTTTGTCTGTCATGGTCTTTCTGGTTTCTAATTTATCCATTTCTCTTTGAATTATCAGTATCTCTCTTTTGTGCTTATTTTTGGTTTGTTTGTTGGGTTTCTTAAGTTTTTAAAATGCATGCTCGCTTAGTTGACCATATTCTTTTCTGTTTTGTTAATGTGTATTTCTGGTAATAAAAATATTCCCCTGCCTTAGGGGCATCCCAGAGGATTATTTTAGTGGCATCCTAGAAATTTTGCTGTGTTCTTTCATCATCATTGTCTTCTACATAATTATTAATTGTTCTATGATTTGTTCTTTGACCCATTTGTTATTTGAGGTTTCATTGTTAAGTTTTGGTCTGTGTCTCTTGCTTATACTCCTGGTTGATCAATATTTTAATTGTTGTGGTCTATTAAGCATATGTGTTTTTTTTTTTTGAAGGGGGAAGGCAAGGCAGTTAGGGTTAAGTGACTTGCCCAAGGTCACATGACTAGTAAGTGTGTTAGGTGTCTGAGGTCAGTTTTGAACTCAGGTTCTCCTGACTCTCGGGCCAGTGCTCTGTTCCCTGCACCACCTAGCTGCCCCTGTTAAGCATATGTTAACTATTTCTGCTTTTTTTTGTGATATCTCTGTGGCCCAATACATGGTCATTTTTTTCATAAGAGTTTCATGTGGTATTTACAAATATATACATATTCTGTAGTTGTCTCACTTAGAAGGTACCATAAATCTTTCAGGTGAAGCTTCTCCAGTCTTTCAATTCTGTATTTTCCCTTTTATCTTTCTCTTAGATCCATCCAAAAAGAAGAGAAGTGCATTAATGTTTCCTACTGTTACTGTATTACTGTTTATGTTTTGTAATGCAGTTTTTAATTTATTAATTTAGATTTTTATGACATTTGAAGTATATAAGTTTAATACTGATACTGGCTTGTTGTCTATAATTCCTTTCAACATGTTATTTTCTTGTTTATCTTTGATGGTTATAACTCCTCTTTTTCTGGATTCAGCTGATGCGTGGTACATTTTGTTTCTTGCCTTTCACTTATATTCTTCGTCTTTGCTTTTTTTTAAAGATACATTTGTTTGTTTTTTGCTTTTTGGAGGGCAGTTGGGGTTAAGTGACTTGCCCAAGGTCACATGGCTAGGTTTGTGTGTGAAGTGTCTGAGGCCGGATCCAAACCCAGGTCTTCCTGACTCCAGGGCCGGTGCTCTATTCACTAAGCCACCTAGCCTCCCCAGATATGTATCTTATAAGCAATAGATTGTGGCTTTTGTTTTCTTATCCAATCTGTCAGTGTCTTTCATTTTTATAGCATTATTTAAAATTCCTCCCTCCCTGGAACATTATAGCCAAAATCCAGAGCTTTCAGGTTAAAGAAAAAATATTTCAAATAGCCAGGAAAGAAGAATTCAAGTACTGAGGACCCACAGTCAGTATCACATAATTTAGTGGCTGCCTCAGTGAAAGAATGGAGAACTTGGAACATAATATTCTAGAAGGCAAAGGATCTAGGCTTACAACCAAGAATGACTTACCCAGAAAAGCTGAATATACTGCTATGTGGGGGGGGAGAAATGAATTTTTAATGAAATAGAGGATTCCAAAGCATTCCAGATGAGAGGACCAGAGCTGCATATAAACTTTGATGTTCAAACAGGAATCAAGAGAAATCTAAAAAAAGTTAAAACAGGAGGGAGAAAGAGGAATTAGAGAGGGCAGATTAAAAGAGATATAAGTTCTAAGCAAAACAAATTCTAAGTATATACAAAAATCTATCTTGCCTTTTTTGAGATTGCAAGGAATGGGAATATGAGGGGGATACCCTTTGATTTGGGAATGACTGAACAAGTTACGCTATATAAATGTAAGGGTTTCCCATGTTCAAAAGGATGGTTTGAAAAAAACTTGGCAAGACTGAACTCTATATGATACAGAGTTAGGTCAGCAGAAACTGGAGAAAGATTTATAAAATGACAATATGGGAAAGACACAACTTTCAGAGACTTAAGACAATAATGTGGTAAAAACAAACAGTTTTTGAAGACATCATTATGACCAACTATGGTTCTGGAGGACTCATTAAACATGCCCAAATCAGTGTGTTTCATGTTATGTATGTATGTGTATATGTACATGTATGCCTATTTATGTGTGTATATGTGTATTATACATACACACATTTAAAGAAAATATACAAATTTCTACATTGACCATGTCCAAAAGGAAAATATATGTAAACACACACATATTTTCTCCTTTTGGACGTGGCCAATGTGGAAATTTGTTTTGCTTGACTATATAGATTAGTAACAGAAGTTTTTTGGGTTTTTTTGTTCTCACTTGTTGTAGAGAGAGAAGGTGAATTTTTGTTGATTGAAAAATAAAATTTAATATAAAAGATATATATATATAGTGTTAAATTTAACAAGATAGTAAGAAAATTGTGGTGTAGTTTGTATCTACAAATACATTTCAGTTATTCTTTCATTAATCTGTCCCTCCCACCTCCAAACCCCTGTTTGAAAAAAAGCAAAAGCAAAAAATAAAGCCTTCTATACAGAAAACACATTTCCACATTTGACTTTGTCAGAGTATGTCTTTTTCTGTATTTTAAGTACATCACCTCTCTGTCAGGATGGGAATGGTGTTTCATCTTCATTCTTTTGGACCTGTGGTTTATTGTTTGTTTTGATCAGAGTTTTAAAGTGTTTTGAACTTGTTTTTCTCTACAATAAGATTATAGCATAAATTGTTCTTCTAGTTCACGTTGCTCTATATAAATACATAGAAATCTTTCTATTTTTGTCATTTCTTATGGAATACTGATATTCCATTATATTTCTATAACAGAATTTGTTTACCCATTCCTCATTAAGAGGACATCCCTTTGGTTTCCAGTTTTTGGCTACCATGAAAAAAACTGATGTAAGTGTTTTTGTACATACAGATTCATTCTCTCTTTGAATTTCTTCCCCTTTTTTAAAGCTATAGGATATATAGTTAGTTACTTATAGCTGGGTCAGAGGGTATTCACAGCTTTGTAACTTTCTGGGCATAGTTCCATTTGCTTTCTAGAATGCTTGTACCAATTCACAGCCAACTCAAGTCATTTCAACAACTCATCATTTTCCTTTTTTCATCTTTGCCAATCTGGTGAATGTGAAGTGGAATCTCAAAGCTGATTCAATATACATCTCTCTAATACAGCTGTAGTGATTTATAAAACTTTTTTGTATGGTTGTTTGTGGCTTGCATTTTTTCTTTTGAAAACTGTTCATATCTTGTCATGATGTTAGTTGTATAGTCTTAAATATTTGAATCAAATCCTTATTTGTCTTGTATGTTGTTCAGTCATTTCAGTTGTGTCCAACTCTTTGTGATTCCATTTGATGTTTTCTTGGCAGAGATACTGGAGTGGTTTGCCATTTCCTTCTCCAGCTCATTTTGCGGATGAGGAAACTGAGGCAAAGAGGGTTTAGTGACTTGCCAGAGTCACATAGTAAGTGTTTGAGACTGGATTTGAACTCGGGTCTTTTTGATTCCAGGCCTGGCACTTAATCCACTGTGCCATCTAGTTGCCCATGTATTTTGTAGAAATCTTTATTAGAGATACTTGCTGCAAAGATTTTTTCTCAGTTATCTGTTTACCTTTTAATTTTTATATTAGGTTTATTGTGCAAAAATCTTTTGCCAGCAACTGATGTTGTAGGATGGACGGTAAACAGAAGATTAGGGCTAGGAGATCATAATTAGGCAACAATGCTGGTTTAATGGAGTAGTATAGTTGATTATATATTTTTCTTGTTTATACATGGAAAGTTTTACAGTGAACTTCAGGATCACCAGTTTCTCATGGATGCACTCAGCTAAACATAGATATCAGCAAAAGACCTTGACTACCAGTCCGCTTCCTGCATGCCCAGACTGCTTGTGGGAGACACAGCAATATTTCTTGATACTGATTGCCAAATATGCTTCTTTGGGAAAGATATGGCACACCTGTCCAGAGGGGACTTTGCACCCTCCTGGATTCTAACAAGTCAACAAGTCCTTGAACTCAGAGCAAGTCAGAAGTCTCTGGACTCAGACACAGGCTCAAGAATCCATTAGACTTGGCCCCCCACAATTTTTTACAATCATTTTGTCTTGTTTGATTCTTTCTGTTGCACATTTAGACATGAACTCTTTCTGAAAGTTTTTTTCCTTGCTCCTATAATTTGTTTTTGATGTGACCTTATATGTATTCTTTTGGAACTTATCCTTGTATGTGGTGTGAAGTAGTTGTCTGAATACATTTTCTGCCAGACTGCTTTCCCAGGTTTTCTAGTAGTTTTTTGTCAAATAAAGAGTTCTTCCTCCAGTAAGTGGGGGGTCTTTAAATTTGTTAAACAGTATACTACTCTGTTGGTTTGCACCTAATTTGTTGCACTAATTGATCTTTCTGTCCTTTAAAAAAAACAGTATCAAATAGTTTTAATGATTATTTCTTTGCAGTAGAATATGAGTTCTGGTACTGTTTGATGCTCCTCTATCCCATTTTATTATTATTATTATTGTTTTGAAGGGGGGAAGGGAAGGCAATTGGGGTTAAGTGACTTGCCCGAGGTCACACAACTAGTAAGTATTACGTTTCTGAGGCCAGATTTGAACTCAGGTCTTCCTGACTCTAGGATCGGTGCTCTATTCACTGTGCCACCTAGCCACCCCATTTTTTAAAATTATCCTTGAAATTTTCGACCTTTTGTTCCTTCATGTGGATTTTATTATTATTTTTATAGCTTTGTAAAATATTCCTTTGGTAGTTTGAGACTAGCATTGAATAAGTCAGTTAATTTAAGTTGTACTGTTATTTTTATTATATTTAATTTTCCTAAACTATTAGCAATTTGTATTTTTCCAGGTATTTAGGTTTGTCTTTTTTTTTCTGCAGAATGTATTATAGTTGTATTTTATATAGTTACTGGGTGAACCTTGTAGCTGCTATAGTTATTTAGGCTTTTCCTGTTAGAATGCTGATGATCACAAACACACACACACTCACATGTGTGCACGCTCATTTATTTATTTATTTTATTTATTTTATATCTGGCTTCCTTATGTAAGTATCACTTGTTCCAACATGAATTACCAGGTGTAAGTAGTTGTTAACTGTTTTGCTAATCTTGGGTGGTCCTCAGTTATGTCTTACATATAATGGGGCAGCCATGTGAATAGAGTGCTGGCCCTGGAATCAAGAGGATCTGAGTTCATATCTGGCCTCAGATACTTATTAGCTAGTGACCCTGGGCAAGTCATTTAACCCTGTTTGCCCCAGTTTCCTCATCTGTTAATAAGCTAGAGGAGGAAATGACAAACTGCTCCAGTGTCTTTTGCCAAGAATACCCCAAATGGGGTCATGGAGAGTCTGACATGACTGAAGTGACTCAACAACAACATGGACCCTAAGAATGGATGGATGGATGAAAGAATTTAAAAAACATTTATTAGGTGCTCATCTGTGCTAGGCAATGGGGATGTAGATAGAAACAAGCCAGCAAGACAGCCTTCCCCCTCAAGGGAATGGTGGCCAAAGGGGGTGTTTTTTGGATAAAGCGGATGGAGGCACGGTGATTATCATGCTGTTGTGTTGTTCAGTCAGTTGTCATGTTTATCACTTTATGACCCCTTTTTGGGGTTTTCTTGGCAAAGATACTGGAGTGGTTTGCTATTTCCTTCTGCAGATCATTTTATAGATGAGGAAACGAGACAAACAGGATTAAGTGACTTGTCCAGGGTTACACAGCTAGTAAGTGTCTGAGACCAGATTTCAAATTAGGTCTTCCTGGCCTCAAGCTGCTGCTCTATCCACTGCATGTCTAGCTGCCTTGATTATAATCATAGGGCAATTGATTGACTTGTCCTTTTGAGGAATGGTGGTGTTGATACTGTTCTCAGAGTTAGTTGAAAAGCATGGTGGAGGGAGAAGGGTACATATATAGTGACATGGCATGAAGATGCCTAGGCAGTAGCATGGTAGATCTGGTTACAGGCTAGAAATGATGAATTCTGGTCCATGGCTAGCCCAGTGCCTCAACCTGAGGAGAGCCTGAGTTCTGGGTGGGGGATGGAGGCGGGAGTACAGAAGTATGTCAGTCAGTTTGAAGAAGGCCATGAACACAACAGACCTCTCCATAGTTGTTCTAAGTTTGACAAGTGGCTGCCTCAGGCCTCTGAGCAGGGAATCACCACTTGTACTCTTCTTTCTTTATGCTCCCTTCCTGGGTGTTGAACATCTCATCTGATGATCTCTTTGGTTCTAATATCTCATTTTTTGAGACAAACAACCTCTTTAAACTCAGAGTATCCACATCTCTCATCAGAAAGCAGCATTAACATTGTTTTTATGATCTTAAGTTTGTGTCTGTCCTTTTCCTTCTTTTCTTCTACTCTTCAGCATCCTGACAAAGGCAGGTCCCCTTTCTTATCCCCTGATTGAAGTTTCCTTTCTGTTTCCTTTAGGATCACTTTATATCTCTCACTGACAATCTTGGAATATGGAGAAGTGCTCTTTGAGTGCCTTCTCCTTCAGGAGGGAATCTGCTTATTACTGAACCACACATAACACTTTTGACTGTGGCAGAAATGTATGTATTGTAAATAGGATGCAATTTATTGTAATTTTCTCTACTCTCCCTAATGACCAATAGAATTTGAAGACTCTAGTCAACCAACTCTTAGGTTGAATAGCTCCGTAGCCACACCCATCTCCCTTTCAGCCCTGCCCAAAGCTCCTGTCTGTCTGTCCCACCTGTTAATGGATTCTATAAATTTGCTTTACCTTCTAATTCTCCTACTTTTCTTCTTTGTTCGCTTTGTCTTGCACCACCTTCTCCTTCTTGAGTACCTCCTCAGCTTCTCCACCCTAATCTTCCTAGACCTAGATTTTCTTTAATCCTTTTATAAATTCCTTAAGTGTCCTTCAGGAAGCATTTATTAAGGGTTTACTAGATGCTAGGCACTGTACCTAATTAGCCCTGGGATTACCAAGAAAGGTTAAAAATACTGTTCTAGCCTCCAAAGAGCTCATGTTCTAAAGGGGGAGACAGGTAAAAAATGTACATCTCATAAAGCATGAGTGGAGTGTAATTGAAGAGGAAAGGTGCTAACAAGGGGATGGAGAAGAACGGGGTGGGGGAGATAGAAACCAGAGAAAGGCTTCCTGAAGGATATGGGGTTTGAGTTGAGTTTTTAATGAAGGCAGAAGGTACAGGTGAGGGGAGAGCTGGCGTTCCAGGCATTTGAAAGAGAGTACTGTGTGTGGGTAAGGAGCAGCAAGTTGGCTAAAGTAGCTGGGTCTTGGAGTAGTCAGAGGGTAGTAAAGTACAACAAGGTTGGAAAGGTAGGAAGGTACCAGCTTGTGAAAGGCTTTAAAAATCTAAAAAGAGACTTTAAGAAGTTTTGATCTTGTAGGTAATATGGAGCCATTGGCGTTTACTGGGTGATGTCAGATTTGTGCTTTAGGGAAATCATTTTGGAAGCTGAGTGTTAGATGTAGTGGGGAGGAACATGAAGCAGGGAGACCAGTGAGCAGGCACTGCAGTAGTCCAGGCATAAGCTGTTGAAGGTTTGTTCCAAGGTAGCAGCTTTTTGGCATAGAGAGAATCAGGCATATATGAGAGATGCGAAGGTGGTTATGGCCAACATAACAATACTTAGCATTTATGTAGTGCTCACTACATGGAGGATGAACACTCATCAAGGTCAGCTACCACACCGCTGGTAAGTTTTTCAACTTGAAAAGGCTACAAGCCAAGACCAAGGTGGAGGGAGTGTTGGTGCATGATTTTCTGTTTGTAAATGATTTTGCACCTAGAGCAGCCTCTGAAGCTGAGATGCAACAAAGTATGGATCGGTTCTCTGCTGCCTGTGCTAATTCTGGCCTAACAATTAACACCAAGAAAGCATAGGTGCTTCATCAGCCAGCACCACACCATCCACACGTGGCACCATTGGTTACAGCAGATGGAGAAGGGATGTACACATTGATAATGAGGTTGACTCACTCATTGCTAGAGATAACTCAATGTATGGGAGTCTCTGAAGCAAAGTGTAGGAGAGAAGAGGTATTAGATTGACTATTAAACTGAAGGTCTACAGAGCTATTGTGCTGACCTTGTTGTATGCCTGTGAAACCTGGACAGTCTACCAGCACCAGTGCCAGGAAGCCGAATCGCTTCCATTTGAATTGTCTTAGGAAGATTCTGAAGATCACCTGGCAGGATAAGATAACCAGATACTGAGGTTCTTTCTTGAACTAAACTGCCAAGCATTCAAACTCTGCTTCAGACAGTGCAACTCTGATGAGCTGCCTATCTTGTTCAAATGCACAACGTCCGCTTGCCAAAAAGACTATTTTATGGAGAACTCACATAGAGCAAGTGTTCACATGGTAGTCAGAAGAAGTGATACAAGGACACTCTCAAGGTCTCAAGAACTTTGGAATTGATTGTGTGACATGGGAGACACAGGCACAGGACTGCTTAGCATGATGTGCCCACATCAGAGAAGATGATGTTCTCTATGAGCAGAGTAGAATTGAAACAGCTCAAAAGAAATGAGATACACAAATTTAGAAAATCCACCCCAAATGTTTACATGGGCTATTTGTGCCCAACCTGTGGTAGAACATTCCGAGCTCGTATTGTCTGACCAGTCACAGTTGGACACACTGAAACTTGACAGCAGAGTGATGTCACTTTGTTCCTCTTAGAGAGTGAAGGACAACAACCAGCAACATCGTGTGCTAAGTGCTTTATGATAATTCTTATTTGATTCTCATAACAACCCAAGAAGGTAAAGTGCTATTATTATCCCGACTTTACAAATGAGGAAACTAAGACACACAGTGACTTGCCCAAGGTCACACAGATTATTATCCCTATTTTACAAATTAGGAAACTGAGGCTCTTGCCCAAAGTCACACAGGTAGCCAGTGTCTGACACATTTGAACTCAAGTTTTCCTGATTCTATGCTCAAATGTTCTGTCTACTGTCACTTAGCTGCATATAACAGAGAATATAGAAAGGTATTTAGGAAAAAAGCAAAAAAAAAAATTAGCACTATAGAAAAAATAAACTGAGAAAACATCAATAACTACTTATCTATACGCCTGAATTTATCATCTGTATATGGATTCATGCATATCCAGGCCATGTAACAAAGATATCCTTGCTGAGGCTATTAGAAGAGAACAGACATGTTTTCTCAAGTGATATTCCATGTCTTTACCATCACACGGTTGATTGAAATAGGTAATGTACACATGATCTCACTTTGCTTTTTGTTTGTTTTTGGTTTTTTTTTTGTAGAAAAACATTTGATTTAATAAAGAAAAGTACTACTTTATAGGCTCTCCACCACCTAATAGTCTCAGTGTATGTCAGAATTAAACAAGATTCCTTAAAGGATTCTACATGTTAGATAAATTTATTGACTACTGCTCCTTTTATAAACTCCTTAATTGTCCAAGAGCAAGCATTTATTAAGTGCTTACTAGGTGCTAGGCACTGTGCTATTCATTAGTATCCTTAGTATCAAATGAGGCATAAAATAGGAAGATTTGTACTCGTCAAAGGTGCTTGCTGCTGTCTTATGGAAGATCCATATCTCCAAATGCTTGTGTTCATTGATAACATCATCCCTAATTATATTGGGACCCAGAATACTTCAGAACTTCCCAAATGAGATCACTCAAAAAACTTTGCCCTAAATAACCACACAGGAAAAACCAAATGGATGAAGAAAACCAATTACATATCAAAACTGTGACATTTAGTTGGAACCTATAGAGAGATCATTCAGCAGTATGCATATGTTGAACAATGACTGCAAATGGATATTAAACTATGCCTCAAATTAAACTGGAAGAGATGAGTGGTCTGGATTGACTTCGGGAAATTGGGAAGTTCTTTTAATCCCGAGTCGCCTTGGCAGGCCCATTTTTAATAGGCAACTATGTGGTACAGTATTTTCTGGGTTCAAAGGCATCCTCAGACACTTAATCAACAGTTGTGTGACTCTGGGCAAGTCCTTTAATCTCTGTCTAACTCAGTTTCTTCATCTGTAAAATAGGAATAATAATAATAATAATAGCACCTTCCTCCCAGGGGTATTGTGAGAATAAAATGAAATATTTGCAAACATTTTGCGAATCTTAAAGAGCTATATGCTAGCTATTGTTATTTTTTGCTTTTTGAAGGGCAGTTGGGATTGTGACTTGCCCAAGGTCACATGGCTAGTAAGTGTGTCTGAGGCTGGATTTGAACTCAGGTCCTCCTGACTTCAGGGCTGGTGCTCTATTCACTGCGCCACCTAGCTGCCCCTCCGCTATCTATTATTAAGGTTATTAATATCAACATTTTCTTAGTTTGGCCACAAGTCATGGATCCCTGAAATCTTTTAAGAATTAAACGTGTATCACTCATAGAGCAGTGGAGAAGCAAATGGTGGGCATAAACAGACTCATCATATAAATAGACAGGGCATATGAGCAAAAATGAAAATAGGCAGTAACTAGTAAGAAAAACATAAAAATGAGGAGTAAAATCTCATGTAACTTAGCATTTAACAAAATAGAACCAAATATGTTGAATAAAAATAAGCCCCAAATGTCTAGGTCTATCTGAAGTTCTCATACCTTTGACTTTGTTTTATATATATGGTAGTATGTATATTTTTGTTTTGTTGATCAGTCTTTGCAATACTAACTTGTTCTTCCAATACATCCTTTGGAATTCAGAAGTATTGCTTCTAAATAGTTCTAGAAAGTTCTCAAGTTCATTATTGTTAATGTGAAATGCCTCTCTCTTTTTGGAGATAGCGTGAAAATTGTGCCAAGGATGAATAATATCTAATAATGTATATGGATAGCTACATAGATTCCATATTTTGAAAAGAAAACCAAGAACAATTTTATTTCTTAAATAATTTCTCTCCTTTTAAAATGTCTTTGAGAGAATAGTTTGCCTCTACCAAAATAGGTGTTGGCTTAGTGAAGTGTCAGAAGGGCAGGACAAAAGCAAAAAGTAAACCATAACTTTCTAATTACTTTACCACCTCTGCCTCTTACTGTGGCTCCAGAAGGCAGCCCTAGGAAGAATGGGTATAAATTAGAGGCATGTGTTGGCTTGATTAAGGAAAAACTTCCTAATAACTAGGCCTATTCAAAAGCAGAATGGATTAAATTTTCCATCTAAAGAGGTTTTTAGGTAAATGTTAAATTACCACTTTGAGAATGTTGTAGAGGGGATTCTTTTTCAGATATGAGTTGAACTAGATGGCCGCTGAGGTCCTTCCACGTCTGAAATTCTATAATTCTATGACGTCACAACTTTTCTGGGTTTTAGTTTTCTCATTTCTTAAAAAAATGAGTAGACCCTTCTTTATCAATAATCATTTGACATCGCTATATGTCAGATTATCTTTGACTAGGGGTACCAAGCTTTTGGGTTTCTTGTGCCTCTCCAACAACACAAGATTCCAATAATGAACTGAGGTTGTAATACTTGCTTTGTTTTTTTCCTTCAAACAAATGGCTGTAAGCCTGAGACAAAAGAATAATGTCTATATGACTACTGCTGTTCAGGCCTATGCCAACTTAAATCCTTTCCTCTTTTGTGCAGACATGCATACAAACTTCTTTAGAGTACTCTTTTGTAGAAAGAGATAGAGAAATGTCTGGAGACTTAAATTCCTTTGAACTTTGCTATGATTAAATAACTGAATTAATCAGTGGAAGATCATTATTTCCAAAATAAAGGTTGCTTTTGGTAGACTGGGACTCCTACTTGAATAGTCTTACTCTGTTCTCCCCTTTTTTGAGTATAAAAATATTGAGGATTATGCAGTTAAACATAGTTGGATTATATTTATGTGTTTGTGTATGTAGTAAGTGAAAAGCAGTGTGTCATATTGGTTAGGGAGCTAGCTCCTGAGCTAGAAAGACTTGAGGATCTGACTCTGACATATATTGACTGTAGGACCCTGCAGAAGTCTTTAAGAAAGAACCTCTCAGTGCCCCCAAGCAGCTCTCTAATAATATAAATTACAAAACATTTGCTGCTCAGCATCAGTGAAGGAAGATTCTCACCAGAAGTACCCTGTACCAAAGAAATCATAGATCTGGAAAGTAGTAATTTTCAAGGTGTAAATAGGGATGAAGTTTGTGTGCATGGGGGCATATAGGTAAAATAGATTTGCTACAGAAGCAAAAAAACAGCCCCTGCCTTCAAGAAATTTGACATTCTTATGGGGAAAGACTGCATGTGGTGGGGGTGGAATAAGGAGACAAAGTGATTAGAGTATTAAGCAGAGCCAGTAGGGTAAATGAATGAATGCAGTCATTATAGCCTCATATTCAAATAGGTCATGCCAGCTCTAATATCATTTTTTTCTTGTCACCTTTCTACATCAGATTGTATTCCTGTTTAGGACATTTGTTGAATATTGCTGACCCAGTGAACTGGTTAGTTATAATGAATAAAAAGTTAATTGCTCTGGATGGTTATAGAATCAATGGGCTAGTAGTTAAGATAGAGCTGCAACTCCATGTTCTACCGTTTGACAAATATAGAGATCTGGTGGGCAAAGTGGAAGGTCAGAGCTGTTTTTATAATAATACTGAGATGTTTTCATTTCTAACATGTTAAATATTAATAGCTCTAACACACATAAACTAAAATGCTTTGTGGACCTCAGTAATTAAAAAAAATTGATCCTGAGACCAAAAAGTTTGTTGCTCTTATAGTAGTAATAATGTGTTGGGGATTCTGGGTCATGTGGCCAATAAGATGGAGAACTAGACTTTCGTTTTTTCTCAGATCTTCATAACCTTTCAAACCTCAGAACAGGAGGGGATGGTGCAGGAAATATGTTTAGGCTTGAACTGGAGTTTATCTCCATGCTCTAATTTCTTCCTCTCTCTCAGCCTCAGAAACCTAGGTTCCAAACAACAGAAATCACCCTCTGGCTGCAGTGATGTGACAACATTCTGAACTCTTGGGCCAGACAACTGATGGAACTAGAGGGAACTAGACAGCATTTTGTGTGTGTGTGTACACCCCTGTGTGTGTGTGCATGTGCACAAGCATGCCCATGTGTTGGGTGGTAGTGGTAGTATGGCACTCCATTAAACCTGAGGGAGAGAGCCCAATACCCAGCTAGGTCCAATTCTGTCCACCCAAAAGGCACTTGGAACACATAACCTAGACTGGTGAACTGTAAATTGCTCACTGTGGGAAAGAGACTGAGACACTTTAAGATCCAACCCCCAGGAAAATCACTTGAAGGAGTAAGTTAGATTGTGAGCAATAGGGTAAAATAAGGAAAAAAGACTGAAATTACCAAAAGAAAAAACCTCAGAGATCTTGAACACGAGCAGACAAATCAACAGAGAAAACATTACCAGCAGAAGGAAATATGGTTTCCATATCATTTAATAAGTGAGTTCAGGCATTTATGAATGCCTAAAAAAAAAACCCTAGGAAAATGATCCAGTACTTGATGATGTGGAATTTGAGAAGAACATGGAACCAACCACAAGAACCTGTTCCAGAGTGGTTTAAAAGAAAAATGACAAGAGCAGAATTTATGACCTGCCCAGCAACAATAATGGGCAGAATAGAAAAATTTGAATCTGTGATGTCAAATCTTATAAATAGAAAAAAGAGAACAATCATTTGGGAATGCAGATACACAGAAGTAAAGATGATCTAGAAGAAGAGAAGCAAAAAACAACATTAAAAGAAAATATGTTTTCTGTCTAAGGACATGCTGATCTTGAAGACTTGCTGTGTAGAGACAACCTAGAGATTATATGTCTCCCAGAAGAACGTGATAAGTTGAAAAACATGAACATCACTGCAGGAAAGAGCAGAAGAAAACTTCCTAGAACTTTTGAACACAGAAAATGAATTTGTGGATTTTGCTCTAGGAAGAAATTCTCCAGGGACTCCAAGACACTTAGAGGTTAAATTTGAATAATTCAGAGACAAAAAATTCTGCAAGTGGCCAGGAGAAATACCTTCAAATACAAAGGAAAAGAAATTTGAATAATGCAAGAATATTCTGCATCCATCAGAAAACTGGGGAGGGAGTGGAAAAAATGTATTCTAAAAAACAATGGAGCTCTGAGTCCAGCCGGAGATGATTTATCCTTCAGATCTGTGCTTAAGTCTAAATGAAAAGAGATAAGCTATTCAGTAATAAAGATGTGTTTGAAGCATTCTTAGAAAGAAAACAAGCCTAGACAACTGAAATATGGGAGGAGTAATGAATACCGCAGCCAAGAATGAGAGTAAAGACTAGTAAGAACTTTCTAAATCTACAGAGAGCCAGGCATGAAGAAAGGAGGCAGGTGGAGTTAATAGTAGAGAGACGGGTTTGGAACATTATGGGCAGAACCTACAGGTCAATCAGTTTTTTGGGGAGAGTGCATTTCAAAATGGAGAGTACACAAAAGAGGGAATGGGAGCAGAAGGATAAAGAGGAGTGTGTGATATCCCTAGGTCAGATTAAGGGAAAGGTAAAAACCCTGTCTTCTCTCAGGAATAGAAGGACCTAACTGGGAATAGGTGAGGAGGAGGGAAGAAGGATTGAAAGGGAGTAGAGAAGAGGGAGGCCTTATTTTGGTGGGGTTAGGGTATTCCCTTGGTCATGCTTCTAAAGGTGAAGACATGTCCTATGATGGCAGATTTGGGACCTTATGCTTGATGTTGTCTGGGGATTTGGTCCTTTAAGATCATCATACCTCAGGAGTAAGGGAGTTTGATACCCTATGGTAATTGGCATCTGGGGGAAGCTTTCAACATTCATTTCCACAAGATTTTGAGTTCTAAATTTTCTCCCCAACTCTCCCCTAACCCCCACTCCAAGATGGCAGGCACACTTGTAGTACCTTACCTTGATTAATGCGAACAAGACCCAAGTAATAATTTTAGAATGGACCCTTTATTAAAAACTGTAGCTGATCAGGCCACATGGTGGGCTAAGCCGGCACCACCCACCCATGTCTCAGGTACAGCAATAGCAGTAGCAGCGGGCTACCAGCCCTGATCTGGGGCAGAACCTTAGCTTATAAAGGGGGCCTTACGTAAGCAATGATTGGTCAGTACACACCTTGAAACTCCCCCAGAAGCCTGCCCACTTCTATGCAAGTGAGCTGACTGGGGAAGAGGCGGAGACCCAGTGGGGGAGGGTGGAGCTGACCTGGCAGTCTGCTCACTCCCTTGGGGGAAGGGGGGTTGTGGGGAAAATCAGGCACAACATTTCCCACTTCTTTTGTTTGTGTGTCAAACCCTTGAAACCCTGGCCAAATCATATAGGATAGTCAGCTTTGTTCCCAAGGGCTGGTAATGGGGACCCATAACAATTAGCAATTTAACAGTTAATAGGGACTTCCTATAACCAAAGCCATAGTCTCAAGGAAGAGGAGGGGGCCACATTTTTTTCACTGGTCCTCTAGTTGAATTTCTCCAGGAAAAAAGCTGTGCCAATAGAGGTCAGGTCCGGCTGGGAAAGCTGTCTGCATCTGATGTCGTCTTTTTCAGATTCTAAGGCAATGATCTTTTTAGATGACTAGAGTTCAAATGTACAATACAAGAACTCCCAGAAACACGACTTTACATATGAAGGTCCAGTTTTCTAACCATGCAAGACTAGATTCAAACAAATAGTTCAGTTTTCTTAGCCATACAGGGCTAGGTTCAGTTAATACAATGAGGTTTTTCTCACAATTTTACAAAATGACATAATTACATTGTCAGGTACATGTCACCAAGATAACCAAGAAAACTTACATAAAAACTATACAAGAATCATAATTAACATATGATTACTTGTATCCCAGTGATCTATTTCATTTAAGCAACACTTTTAAATCCCAAATGCCTCATGTAGTTATAGAATCTAAAAAAGAGTTTTGCTTCTCCAGTTCAGATCTAGAGATGACCAGATAATTTTGACTTAATATAAATTAGTATAATTACTTAAGATTTTGAAACTACAGAGGATTTTCAGTTTGTTGGGGCCTCCAATTATGTTGGGCATAAAGGAGTGAGACAGAAGATCCCAGAGATTAAAATTGGAAGTGGGTTTTATTGCCGCGGGACTGCTGGGGTCTCATACCCAAATCAGATAGTAAATTGGCATAAACAGTATGCCGGACCTTTAAAGAGTCAGGTTACGTAAGCTGAAACTACAGTCCCTTCCCCAAGTCTGCCCTCTCTTATATCCCCTCACCCCCTCACCCTTAGTCCCTTCTCCCTTACTTTCTTGTAGGGCAAGATGGATTTCTATACCCCATTGCCTGTGTATCTTATTTCCTGGTTGTATGTAAAAACAATTTTTTAACATTTGTTTTTAAAACTCTTGAGTTCCAGATTCTCTCCCTTCTTCTCTCCTCACCCACCCCCACTGAGAAGACAAACAATTCAATACACATTATACATGTGTAGTTATGCAAAACATTTCCGTAGTAGTTATATTGTGAAAGACTAACTCTATTTTCCTCCGTCCTGTCCTACCCTCCATTTATTGTTTTCTCCTTTGATCCTGTCCCTTTTCAAAAATGTTTCCTTCTGACTACCCCCTCCCCCAATCTACCCTCCCTTCCATCATCCATCCCCTCCTTGCCCCCTTTCCCCCTACTTTCCTATAGGGTAAGATACCCAGTCTATGTTATTTCCTCCTTAAGCCAAATCCAGGGAGGAAATTGTGAAGTAAAGGGAGGAAAAGGTAACTAGGAGGAGGGTGTAGATTAATGGTGAGTTGCATAATCAGCAATGTGGGGGAAGGGAAGTACCTGCCATGGAACTGTGTCCTATCTGTCACCTGCAGGAATTGGCATTGTTCTGGTAGTGAAGCAGAAGAGAGAGGATAGAAGAGAAGAATCCACAGGGTAAACGCTATAAGGCAATGGCAGAAGCTGCCTAGATCTAGTGAAGAGCTCAGGAAGAATATCTCAGAAGTTTTGATTCTGTGAGAAATAGAGAATAGAGAGAACTAGATGATTATAGGGGTAATAAACCAAAGAATGAGGGTCTAGCGTAGACAGAAGAAGGATAATGAAGACCCTAGAGAAATTTTCTCTGGAAAGGGATGTTAAAAAATGAAATTTTAAAAACTAATGAGCAGGTAGACTAGTTGAAGGGGAGAAGAGGAAGGAGCAATCTATTTGCCTGACAAAAAAAAAGAGTGTAAGAATTGGATAGCCAGATAAAAGCAGGAAAGAAAAAAGAATTCATATGTAAAACTCCAGAAGGAAAGGGTTAACTGATGGGAATAGGGCATTGGTGGTTAGAAGAAAACCAATGAGAATAGGGTCACCTTTAAAAAGATTAAGCTACACAAACAAAACCAATGCAATCAAAATTATAAGGAAAGCAGAAAACTGGGAAAAAACTTTAGCAGCAGGTATCTCTGAAAAAGACCTTATTTCCCAAATATGTAGAGAACTACATAAAATTTATAAGAATGCAAGTCATTCCCCAGTTGCTAAATGGTCAAAGGATATGAACCGGCAGTTTTCAGACAAAGAAATCAAAGTTATTGTCATGTGAAAAAGTGCTCTAGATGAGTTTTGATTAGGGAATTGCAAATTACAACAACTCTGTGGTACCACCTCAAGCCTATCATATTGGCTAATATAACAAAAGAAAAATGATAAATTTTGGTGGGGATGTGGGAAAACTGGGATATTTGAGGCATTGTTGGCATTTGTGAACTGATCTGACCATTCTGGAGAGCAGTTTGGAATAAAGGGTTATAAAACTGTACATACCTTTTGATCCAGCAATACCGCTGTAGAGTCTATATCCCAAAGACATAAAAATGGGGAAAGAACTTATTTGTATAAAAAATATTTATAGCAACTGTTTTTGTGGTGGCTAAGAATTGGAAATCAAGAGGATGCCCATCAATTGGGGAAGAGCTAAACAAACTGGGGTATATGCTTGTGATGGAATATTACTATGCTATCAGAAATTACAAGTAGGGTCATTTCAGAAAAATCTGGAAAGAGACATGAACTAATGCAGGTGAAGTGAACAGAACCAGAAGAATGTTGTACAAAGTAACAACAGCATTGTTCTATGAACAACTGTGAATGACTTAGCTGTTCTCAGCAATTCAGTGATCCAAAACAATCCCAGAGGACTCATGATGAAGCATACTATCTGCCTTCAGGGAAAGAACTGATACCCTCTGAATACGGACTGAAGTATGCTCTTTTCTTCCATCCTTTTTTCTTTCTTTCCCTTCCTTCCTCCCACCTTCCCTTTCGTCCCCCTTTTCTTATCTTGTACAAAATGACCTAATATAAAAATGTTTTACATGATTGTGCATGCATGTATAGTCTATGTCAGAGTGCTTACTGTCTCAGGGAAGGGGGGAAGAATAGAATTTGGAAGTCAGAACTTAAAAAAAATTTAAAAATTGTTTTAACATGTAATTTGGGGGGGGAGATTATTTTTAAAATAAAACCCTTAGACACAGGATTTTTTTTAATGTCAGCAAAAGAGCCTATTTAAAACTATAAAAGCAAGTGTCATATGCAGTGGCAATACACTAGAACTGTTTCAGTAAATATGAGAGTGAAGCAAGGATACCTATGTCTTCCTTGCTATTGAATATGGTTCTGGAAACGATTCCAATAGCAGTAAAATAAGAGGAAGCAATTAAAGGCATTGATAGGTGAACAGGAGATAAAACTATACTTGCTGTTGATACTTTGACGTCCTTTAAAAATTTTAAGGAATCGATATGATGATAATACTTAGAGAATCCTAGAGAATCAAGTAAAAACTGCTTGAGACAATAAATAAATTTGGCAAAGTTGCAGGATATAAAATAAACCCACATAAATCCTCGGCATTCCTATATATTTCCAATGAAACTCAACAGCAAGAAGTAGAAAGAGAAATCCCATTTAAAGTTACTGTAGACATTATAAAATATTTGGGAATCTACCTGCCAAAACAAACCCAGGACCTGTATGATCATAACTACAAAACACTTCACACAAATAAAGTCAGATCTAACTAATTGGAAAAATATCAATTGCTCATGGCTGGGTCGAGCTAATATAATAAAAATGACAATTTTACCTAAATTAAATTATATATTTAGTGCCATACCAATTAATTTACCAAAAAACTACTTTATAGAGTTAGAAAAAATAGTAACAAAATTCATCTGGAAGAATAAACGGTCCAGAATATCAAGGGAATTAATGAAAAAAAAAATGCTAGGGAAGGTGGACTAGCTTTACCAGATTTCAATCTGTACTATAAAGTAGCAGTCATCAAAACTACTTGGTACTGGCTTAGGAATAGAGGAGTGGATCAATGGAATAGATTAGGCACACGAGATTCAGAAGTCAACGACTACAGTAATGTATTGTTTGATAAACCCCCAGACCCTGGTTTTTGGGATAAGAACTCACTATTTGACAAAAACTGCTGGGAAAACTGGAATATAGTATGGCAGAAACTGGACATAGACCATTATCTAACACCATATACCAAAATCAAGTCTAAATGGGTTCATGATCTAGGTATAAAGGTTGATACTGTAAGCAGTCTGCTAAAACAAGGAATAGTTTACCTATCAGACTTGTGGAGAGGGAATGACTTTATGATGAAACAGGAATTAGAGAACATTATAAAATGTAAAATGGATAATTTTGACTACATGAAATTGAAAAGTTTCTGTACAAATAAAGCCAATGTAACCAAGATTAGGAGGGAGGTGGGAAATTGGGAAAGAATCTTTACAACCTATGTCTCTGACAAAGGACTCATCTCTAAAATATACAGAGAACTGAGTCAAATTTATAAGAATACAAGTCATTCCCCAATTGATAAATGGTCAAAGGATATGAACAGGCAGTTTTCAGAGAAAGAAATTAAAGCTATCTATAAGCACATGAAGAAATGCTCTAATTCACTATTGATTAGAGAAATGCAAATCAAAACAACTCTGTGGTACCACATCTCACCAGTTAGATTGGCTAAGATGACAAAACAGGAAAATGACAAATGCTGGAGAGGATGTGGGCAAACTGGAACACTAATGCATTGTTGGTGGAGTTGTGAACTGATCCAGCCTTTCTGGAAAGCAATCTGGAACTATGCCCAAAGGGCTATAAATACTTTCATACCCTTTGATCCAGCAATACCACTCCTAGGGTTATATCCCAAAGAGATCATAGAAATGGGAGAAAGACCCATATGTACAAAAATGTTTATAGCAGCTCTTTTTGTTGTAGCAAAGAATTGGAAATTAAGGGGGTGTCCATCAATTGGGGAATGGCTGAACAAGTTGTGGTATATGCATGTTATGGAATATTATTGCGCTATAAGAAACGGGGAGCAGGCGGTCTTCATATTTACCTGGAGAGGCTTAAAAGAACTGATGCTGAGTGAGAAGAGTAGAACCAGGAGGAATTTATACACGATTACAGACACAACATATGTGTGATGACCAACTTTGATAGACTGGACTCTTCTCAACAATGCAGGGATATAAGTCAATCCCAAAAGATGCATGATGGAGAGAAAAACGTGCATCCAGAGAAAGAACTAGAAAGAACTAAATTTATATCCAGGTGGAAGCAAAATACCTGATCTTTCTTGTTCTCTTATTTGATTTTATGTCCTCTTTACCATTTTTCATTCCAGCTGGTATAATCCATCCCTATAACCTGACCATTGTATAATGTGAAAGTATTTACAGATCCTATACTTGATTATAAGACGCCATGGGGGGGAGGGGAAGGAGGGGGACAAAATGTGAAATTCAAGGAATTGTGGAATTGAATCCTGTAAACTAAAAGGAAACAAACAAATTAATAAATTAAAAATTGAATTAAAAAAAATTTTAAGGAATCAGCAAAGATAATAATTAAGTAAAATTGCAGGCTATAGAATAAATCCTTAAAAATCAACAGCATTTCTGTATAAGAATAAAACACAAGAAGCAACAATAGAAATATTGTTAGAATAGAATGTTAGAAACAATATAGAAATAATCTAAATAACTACAAAATGCCTAAAATATTTGGGGATTGACATGCTAAAGCATAGATAGACTTTTATAGATTCAGTGCTCCTAAGATAACTTTAATGCCCCTTAAAGAAAGAAAAACTTAAATAGCTGGAGGAATATTCAGTGCTTATGGTTAGACTATACCAATATAGTAAAAAATGGAAGTACTATCAAAGTTAATTTATACTTTCAGTCCTATACCAATTAAATTACCAGCAGGAAACTTTATAGAACTTGATAAATGAAACAAAATTCATTTGGAAGAACAAAAGATAGAAGATAACAAGGGGAATGATGAAAAGGCATAGGGATCAAGGGGGAATAGCACTTCTAAACCTCAAATTATTTTGTTAAGGGCAGTCATCAAAAACGTCTGACATTGGTTAACAAATAAAGAAATAGAACATTGGACCAGAGTTGACAAGGGAGAATCAGAGACAGTGAACTTAGCCTAGTGTTTAATAAAATGGAAAACATAAATTGCCTATGAAAAAAACTCTTACTTGATTTTTTAAAAAACTGGGAAAACTGGAAAGCAGTCTGGCAGAAATTAGGGTTTGAGCGACCCTTTACATATATGGAGCCACAACATTAATATTAAAGATTATAGTAGTATACCTTCCACTTTTTAAAACTAGTTTTGTGTAGAGAATAAGGAACATTGATTTTTATTTTGGAGTCCCAGAACAAGTAAAATCAGGAGGCAATTGACCTTTAAAAAAAAAGATTATAGTATAAAAAAATTAGTATATATAGTATAAAAAGAAGAGAAGCTGATCATTTACCTCTCACAACTGTGAGTAGGGAGATATTTTCTTAAGCACACAAGGGATAGAAGCAATTACAAAAAAATAATATAACTTTGATTTCATGAAACTGAAAAGTGTTTTTACTGATAAAATTAATTCACCTGGCATGAAAAAGTTGAATGGGCAAAAAAAAAATCTTTGTGTCAAATTTCTCTGATAAGGGTTTAATATCTAATATCTATAAGCAACTAATAAATATTTGACTAATAATAGTAATTTCCCAATATTTGTTGTTGAGTTGTTTGTCAGTTCTGTCCCACTCTTAGTGATCACATTTGGGATTTTCTTGGCAAAGATACTGGAATGGTTTTCCCTTTCCTTCTCCAGCTTATTTTACAGATGAGGAAACAGAGTTAAGTGACTTGCCCAGAGTTGAACTCAGATCTTCCTCACTCCAGGCCCAGTACTCTATACACTATACCACCAGTTAACTGCCCCTATTTCCCAGTATAAAAGTGATCAAACAATATGAATAATTCTCAAAAGAATTGCAATGCATTCGTAATCACAGGAAAGAATGCTCCAGATTACTAGTTGGAGGAGTGCAAATCAAAACCCTGAAGTTTCACTTTATACCCTGCAAATGAGTAAAGGTAACCAAACATGGAAATAGTCTTGAAGTGGTTGTGGAATGAGAAGCACTACTGATTCATTGCTGGTTGACCTGTGAAATGGAACAACCATTTTGAAAAGTAATTTGGAATTATGCAAATAAAGTAATTTCAGTGTCTTTCCAGTGTCTGTTCAGGCCTTGAGGCCACATATTCTCTAGGTCCAACACTTATCGTTCTACCTCTAAAGATATATGGTTGAAAGCAATGACTTCATTTATTCAAAAATGTTTTGTACATGTGGTATGTAGAACCTGAGAGGGGATATGACTCATCTCTACAGTAGTTAATTTCTTAGATAAAGTCATTTTCTAAAGCCACTCTTTGGAATTTGGAAAATGTTTTCCCTTAGAAACAATGCTATTAAGGTTCTCAGGCCAACTCACAAGTTCCTATTTATTCCACAGTGGACCTGTGGTACTGTGCTTGTAGTACTGTGGAGTTTAACCACTTTGTTTAACATTGTTTCTATGAGAATATGCATTTTGAGTTCCAACTTGGGATGCTAGGAACAAATCTGCCCTGCTGTAGGAGAGGAAAGAAAGCAATTCCATGTTAGGTAGTAGAAGAAACTGATCTCCCATGGTGACTCCTAGTCAAAAGTAGGTCCTTTGGTTTGGTTGTGGGTGAAGAGCCTGAGAATTAGGGAAGGGAAAAGGAATGGGAACTGCTAGGGGGTGAGAATAAGGACGTATAAGGAACCTTTATCAGTATAAATTATGTGGGGATACTTTTTGTCTCAGACTGCCTTCCTAGTCACTTTCTTTTATTTCTGTGTTTTAGGGATTGACCAGCTTACATTCAATTCTCTTTCTTCTAACTAGGATTTCTTTCCTCCCTGGCTTATTGTGGGACAGAATGGTCTCATTCTCCCATTCCTAAAGCCAGTATGTAGTCCTTTGCAAGTTTTCCAGGGATTTTTACTGCTAATACTAGTGGGAGAGTATAAACTCAAATCTGTGTTTCCTTGTTATAGGGAACTCCATTTTTCAGTGCCCAGGGACCTTTTGGACAGTCTGTTTTAGAGATGGGACCTGAAGCTCGGTCTTCTTGCTTACAAGGATTTAATTTTACTATGTTGTGTTTCTTACACCAATGAAATAAAGAAATAAAAAGGGTTCCCTCCATTACCTTTTCCTTTTCCCTCCATTTATGGCAGATTGGGAAGTGGGCCATTTGAACATAGAAAGTAAATGAATAATATGGAAATGTTTTATATGATTGCACATGTATAGCCTGTATTGGACTGCTTACCATTTCAGGGAGTAAGGAGGGGTGATTAAAAAAAAACAACCCAACCCTGTGAAGCTATAATTAAGCCATCAGAATTATGTAATATAGTTTTATGTCCCCTAGAATGTCAGTGTGTGGAACATATCATGTAATGATACAACATGGTCCTGACTCTCTTCTTTGCTACATTTGGCCTCGTATGTCTTATAATATTTCTGAGTCTTAGTTTACTCATCTATCCAGTGAGGGGTTTGGACTAGGTGGTCACCAGTGTTCCTTTCTGCTGTAAATCCTTGTCCTATTCTATTGAAACTGCTTTTGGTACTTGGAGGATTCCATAGAGGAGGCAAATGAGCCAGTGATGAAGGTGATCAGTGATCAAAAGCAAGAGATTTTTTTCATAGATGCATTTGACTCACAAGGCATAAGGAAGGGGTGATAGGAAAGGTTCAGGGCAATGTATCATTCACAGCTACTAGACAGATAGATACACAGTTACTGGAGAGAACAAGATACATCCCTGACTAAGGAGAAGGGCCACAGCAAGATGAAGAAGAGTTTATGACAGTGTCAGTTTGGCAGTCAAGTAGAAGGTGTGCAGTGGATAGAATACCAAGTCAGGGGGAGGAAGACTCATCTTCCTGAGTTCAAATCTGCCCTCAGATACACAGCAAGTCACTTAATCCTGTTTGCCTTAGTTTCTTCACCTGTAAGATGGGCTGGAGGAGGAAATGGCAAATTCCTCTAGTATCTTTGTCAGGAAAACCCCAGATGGGGTCACAAAGAGTTGGAGACGACTGAACACCAACACCAGCAACAAGAACAAGGCTTCTTGTCATGCCTCCTAGTTCCATGTCAGAATTGCCTCGGTATTCTTCATACAGCGTAACTCAGCAATATGGGTAACGGTCTGGAGTTTTAAAGCAGAGGGAATTTGGCTAAGGTGCATCTGGATAATTTCATGCCCTTCATGTAACAGGCAGGGAAGTGCCCATTAGTAATGTTTATTGGGGTCACGGAAGGTTATAGTCATAGCAAAGAGATGGGTAACTGGCAGGAGAATAGTGTGTCTTGTGCAGATATGGCTTGTTGTAAGAAAGGCCTGCTGCAATAGTCATTTGTGTTTGTAAATATTTATGCATGTAAAGTCAGTTCTCAACTTTTGGTGTAGGGTAACATTCCTAGAAAATGGGGTGAAAATAAAAAAATGTGAGTGAGAAATTGAACTTGTGGGAAATAGGGGTTTAGGTTCCTGCAACCACCCAAAACTATAATCTTTTCCAAGAGATTGCTGAATATATTATCTGCATACAGTTCAGAAGGGGAGGGCCAGGGACCAAGTGCCAGGATGTTAGAAGAACGCCCAGGTAAAGAAGAGGAAAGAGCAACCTGCCCTCCCTAATGGTACAGGCTGAGTTCCAGACTCCTGGGCAGCCGAGGAGATGGGAGGCTTGTCCCGCACCTGCCCCAGGCAGGAGAGCTGGGCTCACCACCTTCTCAATTAGCCACAAACTTAGTTGGTTTTTCATTTTTTTCAGTTTCCTCGTCTGTACTTAAGAGGTTACTTTAGCTCTTTCTGGAGTGGATTCATGAACACTTTTACAAATACTTTACTCCTTTTTGCAGACATAAATTTGTGTACGTTGGGCTTCTTGTGGACAGTTGCCAAAGTGAAAGTGAAAATGAAGTTACTAATAAAATCACAGGAATATTGGAAGTTGGGGAAAGTTAAATGATCAAATGTTGAGGATTTGACTGTGTATGTATCCATCTTCATTTATGTGTATATGTATATATACATGTGTATGTATATATACATATGTACAAACATCTATGAATGAAAATGATACAACCTCTCAAATTTCATCAGATATTAAAAGGAAAAGAAATATAAAGAAAAGGTTTTTCTCTTAAAAATTTGACAAGTGTCAACAGACAACATTTTCTTACATGAAGAATAGTTAAAAGGGGATCGTATTAACATTGAGAATCTATGTTATGTACAGCATTTCCCCAAATATATAATAAAATAAATTGATTGTGGTTAATATAAATGCTGTGCTTTTTTGTCTTTTGAATTTCTTTCTGCTTTCTTCTGTATATTTTAAAAAATATTTAATTGATGTTATTTTTGGGCATTACTCTTATCTTATTACCCAACTGCCTCCTCCAAAGTCCCTCCCCACCCTTTCATAAAAATATTAGTATAGGTAAGCAACCCCCCCCCCATACCCATATATGAAATTGTGTATCTCATCTTGCACTTTTAGTTTACATCTCTGGCATGAGGTGGGAAACATGATTAATCATCAGTCTTCTGGAGTTTTGTTTGGTCATTGTATGAATCAGAATATTTAAATCTTTCAAAACTATTTTCTTTTACAGTGCTGTCACTCTTTAAATTATTCCCTTGGTTCTGCTCATTTCATTCTGTATTAGTTTGTATGACTCTTCCCAGGTTTCTCTAAATCCATCCTTTTAGTCATTTCTTATGGAAGAATAATATTCTTTGAAAGAAACAACTTTTTGGGGGTTACATTTTAAGTTCCAAATTATATCCCTCACCCCCTCCTCACCCTACACTAGAGAAGGCCACCATTTTGACACAGATAAATATATACACATATGTATGTATTTATGTGTGTGTATAGAACCATACTCTGCATACTTTTATATATCAGTTCTTTCTCTAGAGGTAGATAGGATCTTCCTTCATAGGTCCTTTGTAGTTGATTTGAATGTTTATAATGCTCAGAATAACTTAGTCATTCATAGTTACTCTTTGAACAGTATTGCTGTTAACTGTATACAGCATTATTTTGGTTCTGCTCATTTCACTCTTATGTTTTATGCAAGTCCTTCCATGTTTTTCTAAAATCAACCTGCTTATCATTTCTTACAGCACAGTAGCATTCCATCATAATCACACACCACAACTTGTTTAAGGCATTCCCCAGTTTATGGACACCCCCTCAATTTCCAGTTCTTTTCCACTGCAAAGAGAGCTGCTATAAATATTTTAGAACACATAGGTTCTTTTCCTTTTTCCCTGTTCACCTTGGGAAACAGAACTAATAGTAGTATTGCTAGGTCAAAGGGTATACACAATTTTATAACTCTTTGAGATAATTCCATATTGCTCTCCGTAGAGTAATATTTTATTAAATTTATGTACCATCAGTTGTTCAGCCATTTTCCAATTAATCAGTGTCCACTTAATTTCCACTTCTTTGATGCAACAAAAAGTGCTTCTATAAATATTTTTGTATGTGTGAGTCCTTTCTATCTTCTTTGGTATTTATTTTGTCAAAGGATATTCATACTTTAATGATTTGGGGGAATATAGTTCCCAATTGTTTTTCAGAGTGATTAGACCACTTCATAGCCCTGCCAGCAATATGTTAATGTGCTTATTTTCCCATTGATATTTCAACAGTTCTTATTTTCTTTTGTGGTCATCTTTGCTAATTATATGGGTATGAGGTGAAACCTCCAGAGTTCTTTGATTTTGCATGTCACTTGTTATTAGTGATTTGGAGCACTTTTTATTTTACCCTTGATAAATTTATTCTTTTGAGTACTGCTTCTTTGACCATTTATCTATTGTGGAATGACCAAGAGAAGAATTTTTAAAAATCATTTTGAAAATGAAGTTAATTTGTTTCATCTTTCTGACTACTAATTCTTAAGTAATAATATATTTCTCAGAAGGGTTCAAAAAGAAAGTATTTTGCAAAGCAAAAACAGTTGAATGGAGTAGAAATCTAATTTATAAAGGCATATAGTGAATCTGTATGGAAATCATGGGCATCTGATGATGTAATTAACCTCAGGGAACCTTAATACTATGTTTAGATATATCTCTATGCTGGTAGAGTTTCATATTTCATGATTAAATATGTTGTCTTCTATAAACCAAAACCCTCCTACCACATCTAGACCAAGGAATGAATGTGCTGCAGTGAATGTGGTTCCTAAATTTATGATGTTTGGGTTTGGGTTCTGGTTTGTTGCTGTACCTACAATTTTATCCACAATCTCTTTGTAGTTATTTTCTTTTATGAACCACTGGATATTTCCTTCATTGTTTTTCTGCTTTCTAGGTTATATTTTGAATTACACTGTATACAGTTTTTATATGGGCATTTTTCTTCATCCTGTTCCATTTTCAGTTTCAAGGCCTTGGGCTCAGATCAGTATGGAGTCAAGGTTTCTATCTCAGACATCTAAGAGCTGTGTAATCATGAGTAGATCACTTAAGTTTATTGAGTTTTACTTTCCTCATCTGTAAAACAGGAAATAGAATCACAGAATCTCAGAGTTGTCAGGGTCCCCAGAGGTCATCTAGTCTGTACCTGAACAAGAAACCCCTTGACATCATTTCCAACAAGTTCTAGCTTTTGCCTATCAAGTCTCTGAACTTCTTATATAAACCCTAAAGCATACTAGCAGATGGGGTTCCAGATCAAGGTTGTCTTTGACTCTTCCCTTTAGGGTTCTAGGGGCACCTCTGAGAAGTAGGGTAATTCTCCAGTGCTCAAAGTCCACATTCAGTGAGTTCTGCCAGTGTTAACTGCCCATGATTAGTACCTCAGTTTTCATTTAACTAATTAAAATGAGCATTTACAAGGGAATATTTACTGCTGTAAAGACAGAACAAAAACCGAGGTATCAAAGCATTCCCCTCTCCTCCTCAGCACTTGGGGTACACCCTAGAGTGCCTTGCTCCCAGTGGGGGTAGGGAGTGGGCTCAAACTTCAAGCATTTTCTGTGGAGCATTGATACCACCAAGTTCACTTCCAAAGTTGTCAAACTCAGTGGATAATTGCTATAGCACCCTCTGGCTGTCTTTAATTTATGTTGGGTCAAACGGGTCACTCAGGACTTCAGTTCTTCATCATTTGGCTTCTGCTAAATCTAAGCTTGAATTTCATTTGCTGGACTTCTGGCACTAAATAGTCTGACCATTGAAAGCTCACAGGGTTATATCTATCTCAAACACTCCACCTAAATCAGTAAAAACAGAAATAAAAAGAGGTAAAGAGGCAAAGAACAGAGACCCTTATTTATGGGCTATGTGTTGTCCCCACTTGAGGAAGACCACAAGTTTATTCCCCTTCAGAGGCTTACTGTGTGCAGGAAAGGAAGTTCTTACATGGGCCCAGTTAGCCCTTTTGAATATACTCCATTCTGTCTTCTTTATGTGGCTATTGGACCAGTAGCATTTAAAGATTGTATGCACATGATCTGAATCTGAGAGTAAGCAGGAACCCACCGTTACATGTCATAACCCTTTTCTGGAAATAGGTTTCTCTTAAGCATGCTCTGAGAATGTGTCAGTCCATTGGTTAGACCCCAGTTACACTTCAGTACCTAGTAAGGGGAAGGGAATCCGCTATCTTAGGTGGCTCATTCCATTGTCAGAGAACTCTAATTTTTATTTGCCTTTTGGAGGGAGGAAGGCAGGGCAGGTGGGGCTAAGTGACTTGCCCAAGGTCACATGGCTAATTTTGTGTTAAGTGTCTGAGGTCAGATTTGAACTCAGGTCCTCCTGACTCCAGGGCCGGTGCTCTATTCACTGTGCCACCTAGCTGCCCCAGAACTCTAATCTTTAATACATTTTTCTTGACATCTGTTTGTCTTTGCTATTGTTCCTAGCTCTGTCCCCTAGAAACAAGAAGTACAGATCCATTCCTTCTTTTATATGACAGCACATCAAATACTTGAAGATAACTACATGTAACCCCAAAGTCTAATTATTATACTTGTAATAACAAGTTATGTTCAGAGCTGCCTTGCTGCCTCCTTTCTGATCAAGTGTGTTTATTAGCTGAGTGCTTGGGCACTCTTGTCAATGATAAAGCAATTTCCTTATTGACCACCGAACAGGAAGTGCTGCTGACTCAGTGGCTTTTTGAAAGGGAGTGACTCTCATTTCCTCTTAGACCTCAGAGCATGTGAATACTCAGACCTCACTGAAGGAGTGGTAGCAGGGCTTAGTGCCCTTTCCCTTACTTGGGCCACTTGGCTATCATTCCCAGGAAGGAACTAGAATGGATGTTTCACTAGGTGAGCTGAACTTGGGCCAAAGGGCCCGGTGACTGCCTTTTCTGCTTTGTGATTCCTTTATTGAGTATAAGTAACCAAACAGCATTCCCAAGATTGGATATATCATATTGGAGTCAATCTTGAGAGTTTGAAAGTTGAAGGTCCTGATTAGAACTGACTAGTAAGGAAGGACAGTGCTTACATCAGAGAGGATGTATCAATAGAGGAAAGAGTTTGACTTCCTGGTTTGCTAGAGGCCATCTACTTGAGGGGAGTTGTTTGGCATTCCCTGTTACACTTAAATTACATATCTTACGAGGTTATTGTGAGGAAATGTGTTTTTAAATCCTAAGATGCTATTTTAATATAATTTTTAATTGCACTTTTTGCTGTTGTGTATTCAGTGTTTATTACTCAAATACTCATAGATCTGTTATCTCATAGTTTCAAGAGTTAACACGACCCATCTAGGGCTGCCTAGCCTGTGTGCCTTGTCCAATTTCTTGCCGAAGTTCACCACAGGGGTTAATGTTAATTGCTCTGTCTAAATCAAAAACGGGGAAATAGGAAAAAGCCCAAAATGGCAGTATGAATTGAAATGATGTGATTTATTATTCATGCCATAACTATCAGTTGAGGATCTACTATATGTGAGTCAATAAGGGTTTAAAATTTTTATTTCTGCTTAAGGGCTTATATAAATAGGCGATAGCAGGATAGTCCAGAGTGAGTTAATAAATGATTATAAATAATCTGTGAAACTGGGATCTCACCTATGTGTCAGTGATGATTCTAATATAAAGTATTTTGTTATGTAAGGAGGTTTTAACTCTGGGCTTTAAAATTTGTGGGTTCCCTCCTCCTACAAATATGTGGGAATATTATTGTGGACAGTATTTTGAACTAGAATATAATTTCTACCTTGGTAGACTACTGTAGCTTTTTAGGTCTAAATTTGAAGGATGTTAGCAGATCTCTCCTGGGAAGGATTACATAGCTAATTTACATTGCCCAGGGTAGTTAGTATATAGACTGTACTCTGCAGACTCCAGGAAGCAGCAAGAAGTAGTTAACTAGTATTTAGCCCAATAGATCTGAATTGGCTGAACTCTCCCTTTCACCTTACCTTTCTCCTCTTGCTTCTTCCCTTTTGAATTTACCCTATTTCCAGCTTAGTGGACAATCAAAAATTCATCTCTTCTTTTTCCTTATATTTTTTCCCTCTTCTTCCCTTTTCGATTTTTTTCCTGGTCTATTTCTTCCCATTGTTTCTGTTTGGAAACTTCTTTTCTTTACCACCTATTTGTTTTTCTTTTCATGCCTCTGTCCTTTAGCTACCTATATAAGTAAAACTAATTGTGGGGGGAGTGTTTGAATGAGATCTAGTATCCTGTAGCTCCAAACATTGGCAGGTAGGCCCATAAAATAATAAATTGTTCCACCTTCCTCCACTCTAGGCTTTCCGCTGGATAGCTGCACACTGTGGAGTTGCCTACTCCAAGATGGCCTCAAACTAAAAGTGACAGCTTCTCCATAGCTCAGCTTTTCTTAGCTCATTTCCATCTTTTTTTTCCTTACCTGGATCATAAAGGAAATTAGTATAGGATTTGAATAATCTTTAATGTATCAGTAATTAATGGCATAGTCTCTCATACTCTTTGAATAGCTCCTTCCCCTAATCCCAGCTTTTACTGAGGGAAAAGTGTCTCTTTTCTAGAATTTTTGCCCCCTCCCATTAGAGTATACATTCGTTTTATAACAGCAGTAGATAGCACAGAAACTAAAATAAGCAATCAGAGAATGACTCCCCCGATGGGAAGTGGGAAGACAAAATTTGCTCTTCTTTCCTTCAGCCCTTCCACTTTGAGAAGGGAAGGAAAAAGAAGGAAGTGAAGGATTAGCCATCAAAAGGGAAAATGATTTTACCCATGGGAGGAATAGAGCAGGAGTGGAAAAAAGGAAAGATGTTGTTACCAGCTCCAGGGTCTTTTGACCATAACTTTACTCCTCATGACTAGTCACTACTTAATTTACCCACCTTCCTCTCCCACCCACCCAGCCTTAAAGATTTTGTTGGATGGCTTTCCATGCTCCCCTTTCACCCATGCCTTGAATTCCACTAGCAGCTTGGTTGATGACCAAGGACACCCTCCAGAAATGGAGTTTCTCTGGCATGGTTGCTGCTCTTCCTTGGTGATACTTTTGGCTTTTCTTGGAAGGGATTAGAGACTCCCTCCTCCAACTTCTTTTTGGAAGTCTCTCTAAAGTAAAGAATAAAACCTGGCACCTGGGGAAACTATGGGTAGGTTGCCTACCCGTAGGCAGACACTTGACCTACCAAGTTTTTCATAATAAAAGTTCTCTGGGGGAGTAAGCCCATATGGAATTGAATTATAATTTTTAATATTGGATTTCCATACTATTTCCTATTACTCCCCACTTTTAACTCTGACCACACCCTGAGCTAACCACTTCTTTACCCCCTGTTCAAGCTATTATGTATATCTGAACTGTTATCCTTTTTTCTTTACTGTTGGCTCCCTTACCTCTTTTTTTAACTTAATATGAATACTACTCCCTTTTTTGTGAGTCTTGTGAAGTCTTCTATGATACCCTTGTTCTTAACAACCTTTTCCTCCTCAGACTTCCTATAGCTCTTAGTTACCTAGTCAACTTGTATTATTGTGTGCCATAGTATATGTGTGTGTGTGTTCATACTATATAATTACCTGTAGACAGTCTTATGTAAACTTTATCATTTCTCAGAGTTAACATAGCTCTGTGCATCCAAAAATGGCTAATGTTTGTTACATGGAATATTTATGTTTCCATAATTTCTTTTGGATTGGTTTTGTGGCACGGAGGAATAAACCTAGCATTTATACTTATGTCGCCATGGTTAAGTCACTTACCTTTCCTGGACCCAGGTTCTTCATCTATAAAACCAGTAAGATGGCTTGTGAGATCTCTCCTTGCTTTTAGTCAGGGGTGGGAACCTATGACCTTGAGATGACATGTGGCCCTCTACAGCCTTTGAATCACAGGATCATACTTGATGGCCCAGAGGGCCACACATGACCTCGAGACCTCACTCCTTCATCTAGATCCTTGATCCATTGATCACTTTATCAGTGAAGATCAGTAACTCCTCTGCAGTTTATAATCTTTTTGTTTTGTTTTGTTTTTGCAGCTTATAATCTTAGAAAAATGCCTGGCACACCATGAGGTTAAAGGTTTGCCCAGGGTCCCACTGCTGCTATGTATCAGAGATAAGAATACAGACTTAGGTCTCCTGTGTCTGAGGTTGATTCTCTGCTCCCTATACCAAAATGCCTCTGGTGTTCTAATTGATAATTAAATTTGAGTCAGCTGTTTTTTTTGAGGAGCAATTGGGGTTAAGTGACTTACCCAAGGTCACGTGGCTAGTAAGTATAAAGTGTCTGAGGCTGGATTTGAACTCAGGTCCTCTTGACTCCAGGGCTGGTGCTCTGTTCACTGTGCCACCTAGCCACTCATCGAGTCAGCTTTTTCTATGCCTTTTGTCTCAATTTCCTTTTATAAACTAATAAAATTGTTTTTTGCTTCTGTGTGGTGCCTGAGTTATTTAAGTGGAACAATTCTTTGATACGTATATTTTTTAAAATTTTTATTTTTAAGCCACTTGATTCAGTGGCTTTAAAAATCAACTGTTGATTTGTAATTTTAGGGGGGAGGGAGGGGGTAACAGGTTCTAAAACAGCATCAGTTTGGTATTCAAGAACGCTGGAGAAACTTTGGCAGAAAGACAGAGTAATGAGTGAATCCAAACTGAGACAGCAAAGACATTGTTCTGCTGTTCAGTGAAGGAAATCTTGCTCTTTCTCTCTCTTTTTAAAGTAGCTGTAACCCTCGGTGTCTTACCAAAAGTACCTTATTGGGACTTCATTTGAATGCAAGGCTAACATTTTAAAGTAATTAGAAAAACACATAGAAAATAAGACATCTGAGAAAGTTATAATTTATCCTAGGATATAAAAATTATTTTTAAGGTCATTTTAATAGAAAGATTTTAGATTAAAGATTAAATGGATAAAGAAACTGATTTTATAGGTGACCCTTTTATCCTTCTGTTATGTCTGCATAGTTGAAGACTTGGAACAACATATAATACATTTAATTTATTCTGACTTGTGTGGGTGGATAATTTGGGGCAGAGGCCAGCTTTAATTAAGTGTATTTTCCTTGTGTTAGCAAAGTGGATAAAGTTAAATAACTTCAAACTTTAGCATAATTAAAGAATGGTGAAGGAAAAAGAAAAACCAAAGCTTTTCTGCCATCAAAGCAGAAATGGTTTTGAGAGATGAATTTTGAAATAAGACACTTTGGTTATGGAAAGATGCCGATAACTGGAATTGTGAAAAGAACGTTGCCAGAAGGCAATGGTTGGAAAGAGGTAGAGTAGATTAAACTGAGATGGCAAAGTGGAGCTAGACTACCCTATAACAAAGAGATAAAGAAAGAGGCAGATGAGGTGCATGGTGGGTGATCTTTGGGTGGCTCTTGTCATTTTTCTTTACATTTGGTTGGCCTGACAGTTATTTCATCACATCTAGTATAGCATCACTTTTCTTTTTCTCCTCTTCTTCTCTTGAGTTGGGTTATTCAAGTTAACACTTTAGAGATGGGCCTACAAAAGTGTCCCAAAGATAGTCCTTTCCCCTTAAGAGAATTTTCCCTTTTCTTTCCTGGGTAAAACATAACAATTGGATCCCAGAGCATTAGCACCAGCACTGTCCTTAAGTTTCTGCTGGGGAGTCTGAATCCTGAGGGCGTGTGGGATGTAGCTTAGAAGTAAGACCTTTTCCTGTCTTCACTCTGTACTTTTCCATCTCCTTGATCACTTACTACCTTCTCATCCTGACACCCCTACCTTGGGGCCTGATTCTCTCATGGGTGAGACTGACCTGTAGCACCATTTCATGAGGGGGCCCAGCCTGCTAAATTCACCCCTGATTCCTTGCCAGGAACCTTTCCCCCCTTTTAAGATGTGTTCTCCTCAAGCTTCCCGAGGACAGGCTTGTCTGCTCGTATTTGTATCCTTAGTGTTTGGCACAATGCTTGGCATTTGTAGTAAGCACTTAATAACTGCTTTTGTGCTCTCCCCACTGTCTTTCCCCTCTCCCTGTCTATTGTTCTTCTGAAATAATATTCAAATACTTCTGTAATTACCCGAGACACCTCCAATGAGGGGGAAGCCTGCCATCTACTAAGAAATCGGATTTCATTTATGGATGAAACCAGGATTTGAACCCCTATCTTCTGATACTAAGTCCAGCACTCTTTCTACTTTATGCATTATGTTGTCTTCTAAATAAGTAAATATGAGATAAATTGGGGAGAAAGAGAACACTAAAAACTAGAAAGTTTAGGAAACTCTTTGTACGTGTATGTAGCAGCACCTGAACTGAACCTTGAAGGAAGAGAGAATTCTGTGATGTGGGAGTAGCAAAGGGGCAGGGGTGAGGTTAGTGGGGAGGGGGGGGGAATAGCCTGTTTGGTCTGGATTTAGGATTTTATAGCCTAGGAAAGCCCCCCCCCACCCCTGCAGGCCTTGCACTATTCTGTAACTGAAGGTCTTGCAGAGTCGCTTGGGGGCCCTGACTGACATCTGCTTAAGGTCACTCCCCACCTGTTAGCACAGTGCCTGGCGCACAGTAGCCACTTCAGTACTTGCTGACTTGAAAAGCCTCTTTGGTGAGTGAGTTGGATGGTGGATTGGTTAGGGAGGTGCCTTGCTGCTTTGGACTGGGGATTGTGTAACAGAAGCTTAGTGAACCCACTTAGTGTGAATTTGCTATTTGCTTCACGGTTCAACTGCATATGAATAAAAGCAAAGACAGTGAATGGTATAAGAAGATGGAAGGGATGTGTGTAGAAGCAGCTTAATACAATTTTTTTTTTTAATGATAGAAGGGGCTAATGTTCCTGAGAATATAGAGGAAGGGAAGGAGAGAGCAGGATAGGACCCAGAGGGGTAGGACTGAATTGTAAATGAAATGAGAGGATAGGCATTGGAGCTTTATTTTTACTTAAGAAGACAGTAAGTCTGAGTCATAGGGATTAGGAGAGCAGAGGTGAGAGTTTGATAGCCAGTCTGGAGAAGTATTATTTGATTTGGGCGGTATTTTGGGGTAGCACCATTAAGGACCTTGTGATGATAAAAAGTCAGTGCCATTTTGTTATTTCAAACAGTAGGAAAGAATGGAGATAAAGTTAGGGACTAGGCAGTAGGATCAGTAATCAATACTTTTTCCTCAGTGGCCTTTTTCATTAGCCAGTGAAACTTCTTAACTTCTGTGATCCATCTCACACTATAGGAGTGAGACTAAGGATGGATCAGGTCATTATTACTACAGTTATTATTATTTCATACTGAAATTGCAACTTCTACTTTGTAAGATTCTAAGTAGAAGAAATATTTATGTTAAGGGTAGTATGTTATACTTTTTTGTTTATACCATAAAAGTTCTTTTTGCTGTATAGCAGATTGTAACCTCGTTTGCAGTGCTAAAAGTTCAACTTTTTTTTTCTTTGTAACTTTTACAAGAGTCTTTGTCTCTCAGTTCTAAGATGGATAATGGTGTTTTTTTTTTTTTTGTATTATATCCCTAGTACCTAGTGTAGTACAAAGAAAGTGCTTAATAAATGCTTATTTAAAAATTCTTTTTTCTTCCAAGGTTGTTAATAGGATAATTATTAGCTCTTGAATGGGTCATTGTAATTACCTGAGATAGTAACTTCCTCCTTAAGGTCACCAAATAGATATTATCTTTAGAATTCTCTCCTTCAACTCTTGATTGATGAAGCCCTAGCTGGGGCTACTATTTCATAAGTTCAATTTAGGCTTATTAAGGGCCAGGGAAGATCTTCAAATTTCTATTACCATTACATGGGGCTAGAAAAAAATAATAAAATTTCATCTAGAAAAATGAAAGGTCCAGAATATCAAGGGAATTAATAAAAAGAAATGAAAGGCAAGGTGGCCTAGCCATACCAGATCTAAAATTGTATTATAAAACAGTAATCATCAAAACTACTTGATATTGGCTAAGAAATAGTGGTGTATTAGGTACACAGTACTATAGTAATCTACTTTTTGATAAATCCAGTGACTTCAGCTCTAGGATAAGAACTCATTATTTGACAAAAATTACAAGGAAAACTGGAAAATAGTGTGGCAGAAACTAGGTATAGACTACCATCTTACACTGTATACCAACATAAAGTAAAATGGATACACAATTTAGCCATAAAGGGTGATAACATAAACAAATTAGGAGAGCAAGGAATAGTTTACACCTGTCAGACCTATGGAGAACAGCAGAATTTGTGACCAAACAAACAAGAGATAGAGAACATTATGAAATGCAAAATAGAAAATTTTGATTACAGTAAATTAAAAATTTTATACACACTCAAAGCCAATGCAACCAAGATTAGTTGGGAAACAATTTTTACAGCTAGTATCTGATAAAGACCTCATTTCCAAAGTATGTAGAAAATTGGGTCAAATCTGTAAGGTTACAATTCATTTCCCAATTGATAGTCAAAGGATATGAATAGGCAGTTTTCAGAGAAAGAAATTAAAGCCATCTATAGTCATGAAAAAATGCTCTAAATCTATTGATTAGAGAAAACAACTCTGAGGTACCATATCATAACTATCAGATTGGCTAACATGGCAAAACGGGAAAATGATAATAGTTGGAGAAGATGTGGGAAAATTGGAACACTATTGTATTGTTGGTGGAGTTGTGAATTGATCCAGCCATTCTGGAGAGCAATTTTGAACTATGTCCACAAGGCTATAAAACTGTGCATACCCTTTGATCCAGCAATACCACTTCTAGGTCTGTATTCCAAAGAGATCATACAAATGGGACAGGGACACAAATGTACAAAAATATTTATAGCAGCTCTTTCTGTGGTGGCTAAGAATTGGAAATTGAGGGGATACCCATCAATTGGGGAATGACTGTACAAGTTGTGATATATGTATATAATAGAATACTATTGTTCCATAAGAAATGATGAGCAGATGGATTTCAGAAAAACCTGGAATGGTTTGATGAACTGATGCTGAATCAAGTGAGCAGAACCAGGAAAACATTGTACATAGTAACATCAACATTGTATGATGATAGACTTTGATAGCTTTGAAAGACTTAGCTCTTAGCAATGCAATGATCAAAAACAATTCCAGGATTCATGATGGAAAATGCTATCCATATCCAAAGAAATAACTATGGGGTTTGAATGCAGATCGAAGCATACTATTTTTCCTTTTTTTTCTGGTGGGGGGGATGGGATTTCTTTCTCATGGTTTTCCCCTTTTGTTCTTATTCTTCTTTGCAACATGACTAGTGTGGAAATATATTTAATATGATTGTACATGTATGGCCTATGTCGGATTGCACGACCTCTTCAGGAGGGGTGATGTTTAAAAATCAAAATCTTATAAAAGTGAATGTTGAAAATGTTTTTTTAAGTAAAGATTATAGCCCCAGCAAAAACAAAAAAACAAAAAAAAAAGTTTGACTGATTAGTTGACTGTCCTTTCTGATCTACTTTTCTGTTTTGTTGGGGTTTTTTTTTTAAGTAGCAAATAGTTTTTGATGATTTCTGCTTTGTAATTACCATTTGAAGTCTAAAATGAGATTTTATTTTTTATAATTGAGATTATAGACTTTTTTTTCCCTTCTACCAAATGAAATTTGTTATTATTTTACTAGGTCTACAAAGTATCCCTTCTGTATTTTGGTAAATTAGGACTGAATTTGTAAATTACTTTAGATACTTAGATTCCCAAGTATACCCAAAATATTTATAGCAACAGTTTTTGTGATAGCTAAGAATTGGAAACAAAGTAGATGCCCATTGATTTGGGGAATGGTTAAACAAATTGTGATACATGAAGGTAATGAATATTATTGTTCTGTAAGAAATGGCAAATGTGATGAAAACAGAGAAACATAGAAAGATCTGCATGAACTGATCTATAGCAAAGTAAACAGAACCAAGGAAACAATAAAGGCAATGAATACAACAGTGTATATGGAAAGAACAAAATACTACCCTCCCCCCCCAAAAGTAAATGCAATAAAATTCTAAAGATAAGAACGACTACTCAAGAGATGTTAGACATTGCCTATTTTTCCAGGCTTTTTCAATGTATCAATCAGTTGAGCTGATTTTTCTCCCCTCTTTTAAAAACAGTACTGTTTGTTATATGGGATGACTTTTTGGAAGGGGCAAGGGTTCTGGGTGTAACTATTATGATAAAAGAAACAAAAGACAAACAAAAACTTACTTTAAAAATTTTAGATATCACAATTTATCTTTTTCATGTGACTCAACCATGAGCTGTGAATATCACTTCAATTTTGTTATTTATCTTGCAATTTTTTAGTGTAGATTTTAGATTTTAAGTGTATCTTGGTAGATTAACTCAGGTATTTTATGATATTTGTAGTTATTTTAAATGAGATCTCCCTTTCTGTTATTTGCTCCAGGTTTTTGTTATTATCATTTTGATGTACTGTTGATTTGTGGATGTCTTTTATGTAGTTTAATCTCGGACAAGTCACTCAACTTCCTTGCACCTCAGTTTGCTCATCTGTAAAATGAGGGTGGTTGGACTTGATGGAAGTCTTAGGTCCCTGCAACTCTAGATTGATGATCCTATGAATCTGCAACTTTAATGAAACTATTGATTGTGTCTGTTTCTTTGTTAATTCTTTGAGGTTTTTACTACTTTGTTTTATTAGGAAAGCTGCTCATATTTCCCTTTGCAAATAATGTTAGCTTTTAGTTTTAGAGATAGTCTGTTTATCTCATGTGTGTGTGTGTGTGTGTGTGTGTGTGTGTGTGTACAACATATATATTTTGCTTTTTGGAGAGCAGTTGGGGTTAAGTGACTTGCCCAAAGTCACACGGCTAGTGTGTCAAGTGTCTGAGGCTGGATTTGAACTCAGGTCCTCCTGACTCCAGGGCCGATGTTCTATTCACTGCACCACCTAGCCACTCCCTATCATATATATTTTTAAAAGATCCTTCTATGCCTGTGCTTTGTAGGGTTTTTATCACAAATGAATGATGCATTTTGTCACAAGTTTTTTCTGCATTTATTGATACAACAGTAGTTTTAGGAGTTTTTGTGATATGATTATTTTGTTTCCCTAATGTTGAATCATCCTTGCATCCTTGCTATATAAATCCAACAATTATCTTCTTCTACTGTTTGTCACATGATCTAACAATAACTAAATTAAGACAATTCCGTTTAATTTAAAACCATTGAAAAGTGTAAATGATTGCTTAACTATTTTTTTAAAGAGCAAACTTGTATTGCATTTAATGAAATGAATGGTATTGAAAATTATTATGGATTACTTCCATGCAAAAACTGTATAACTTGGAGCTTAAAAAACTTCACACTCAGTTGCAGCAAGCAAGGTGACTACTGACTGATGGTGATAGTTTCAGGCTTTGTCCCCATTGAGATTTGACTTCTTTTGTGTATATGGAATTAAATAATTTCTCTATATTCACTGTTTTCCCTGTATTCATTGTTAGTTTTAGTCAATACGTCGGGTTAGTCTCAATTTTGTTGATTTTTTTGATTTGAACTTTGTTTCCATTGAAAAAAGTAGATGTATTTATATGAGGGAATTGTGTTTGAAGATACGTATTTATTTTGTCCATTGTTTCTCATTCCCCCCTGAAAAGGTTCCACTCTCTTCACTCCCATCTTCCCCAAACTGTACCATAGATTGTTTTAGTATGTCAGTAGTGGAATTGCCCTGGGCATATTTAGGATGAGCCCACATCTATCAAGTTCTACCATAAAGGAAAGAAATCTTTTTAGTAAGGAAAATTCAATACAAATCTATGTCATTTATGGTTATTCCATGTTCTGTGTTTCTCTTAGCATTTCTTTTTGATATCTAAGTGGTATAGTGGCTAGAGTATTGGACTCGGAGTTAGGAAGACCTGAATTCAAATCACATCTCACATACTTTATAGCTTTGTGATCCTGGACCAAGCCACTTTATATCTTTTAGCCTCAGTTTCTTCCTCTATAAAAAGAGATAGTATTAGAACATACATAGGGTTGTTAGAATACAGTGAAATTTACATACATAAAAACACTTATCAAACTTCGAAGCACTGTATAAGTGCCAACTAATGTTGTTATCCAAAACAAAAATAATTTGTTTTGTTGTTCACTTATTAACCCAGACATTCAAAACTCAGATATTTAAATTTTGTACTGTATTTATCAGTTATTGTTATCATTCTTTTTATTTCTATATTGTTGTATATTGCAGTAGATTTTAAAGCTATTTATTTTGCTTTATAAATCTCATCTTAAACCTATATGTGACTCAGGTTAGCTTCAAAGTACAAATGAGAAAATGCACTGCCTTTCCATCTCTTCAGAAGTTGGGAGTATTAGGAGTAGGTGAAACATTGCATATGTCAGACTCAGTTGATGTGTTGGTCAGTTTTACTGAACTGCTTCTTTCCCCCTCCTTTTTTCCTCTTGCTTACAGGGGATGAGGAAGGTATATATTCAGAAATGAAGATGATTTAAAAAATTTTTTAAAATGGAGAGAGAACAGGAATATTTAATTATCAAAAAATGTTGTCTTGCCATCTCCTATGCCAAGTAATTGGGTAAATACATTTAACCATAGTAGGACAGGAAGTATGTTTATTTCACAGGAAGTGAAATGAGCAAATTTGGAGTCAGAAGTTCTGTTTTTGACTCCTGGTCCTGCTAATTAATATCTGTATTTCATTGGGAAAATATACTTTTCTGTATTTGTTTCTGTATTTAGAAAATGAGTAAGTTGAAATGGATAACCACTCGAAATTGGTGATCCTCTATCAGAAGTTGACTAAATATTTGTGAATAAATATTTAGGGCTTTAATATATTTTTTTCTTATTTTGTAGGATCAGTTTGATAATCTGGACAAGCATACACAGTGGGGAATTGACTTCCTGGAAAGATATGCAAAATTTGTTAAAGAGAGGATAGAAATTGAACAGAACTATGCGAAACAGTTGAGGTAAGTTAATTTTCCTTTTAGCTATTAAAAATTCACAACTAACAATTATTTTTGACAGATGATTGGCAGATAAATATAATCAGAGGAGAAAGCTTATGTTCTTAATTTATGCACTCTCATTTGTTGCTTTTGTTCAGTATGACTTTTTTCCCCAGATGCTTATGCTTACTGCTAATATGAATGATCACTTTTCTTTTTTCTTCTTAAACCTGAAAGAAAATTTTTGCAAAATTTGGGAATTAGAGGAAGCCTTAGAGTGCAACTCATACACAGAGAGAAATCCCTTCAATATCACTGATGAGTCAAGTGGGTCATCCATCTTCTGTTTGAAAATCTCCAATGAGGATGATGAACTCTGCACTACTTCTGTTTTTTTTTGGGTTTTTTGGAGGGCAGTTGGGGTTGACTTGCCCAAAATCACATGGCTAGTAATCTTGTCAAGTGTCTGAGGTTGGATTTGCACTTAGGTCCTCCTGGCTCCAGGGCCAGTGCTCTATTCACTGCACCACCTAGCCACCCCAAACTCCGTACTACTTGAAGCAACTTCATTCTACTGTGGGACATCAGGGATTATTAGAAAGTTTTTCCTTATATCAGTCCAAAGTCTACCTTTTCAGTTTCCATCCATTGTTCAAATTTTTGTCCTCTGGGGCTAAGCAGGAAAAGTTAAGTCTCTTTTTTTCCAAGACAGCTTGAAAACTACTATCAGGTACCCTCCAAATCTTCTTTACTTCAAACTAAATATCTTTATTCAGCTGATCTTTTGACCTGATTTTCACTCCACTTTCTGTCCTGGCTGCCTCTTTCTGGATGAACTCAAATTTACCAAATATCCTTCCTGAGATGTGATGTCCAGAGCTGAATAAAGTACTTTGGATGTGACTTGTCCATAGTCCAGTGGACTCCCTTGTTCTGGTCACTGTTACTCTGTTAATACAATCTAAGGCCACATTAGCTTTTTTATTTTCCTTTTTCCTTCCATATTATATTTTTGACTCATTAATCTTGTACATAATAGTGTCTGAATCTTTCCCCCACAATCTGTAGTTTGTAGAGAAGATACAGCCTCTATTTATGAAGTTGATTCTTAAAATCTAAGTTTAGGATTTCTTATTTATCTTTATTACATTCTGTCTGCCTAGATTTGGCTCATTTTTCTAGCCTTTTGTGATCTTTCTGTATCTTGACATTGTTTTTCAATGAATTCCCTATAATTATTTCTTTCATATATTTCCTAGGCTGCTAGTGTATTCATTGGTTCAATCCTAATACTGATCTGCATAGAAGGTTTAACCTGCTCTGTTTTTCTGTCTGGGGCCTACCTCGTTTATTGTGAGCTGATGGCCCTCCATTCCTGGAGGCTCACCATATTGTTACCAGACACCTGATCAGCTTTACTACTCCTGCAGCTCAGAATTCCCCAACTCAAACCTTCCACTAGCCTTGCCCTCCTCAGCAGCAAAGATTACAGTATGGGCCATCATATGTGCTGCAGACAAGTTTAAAGTTAACACTTTGAACATCCCTTTTATCTTTTAAGTTATTTCTTACTTCTGCTCATTCTTTCCTAGTGAGGGAGGTACAACTTTCTTTTGGAGAGGTACAAAACTACAATCCACTATTACAGGGAAACACAACCCCTCTTCAGTTCCTCTTTAAGAGATGTAATACTAAATAGGAACTTTTATTTCATTGTATTTGTTTTTCATTTTAGAAACTGTCAGTTTATCACAACATCATAGAGGCTGTAATGGTAATTAGAGCTGTAAGGAATGCCAGAGGCCATCTAATCTAGCCCCCTCTTTTTACAGATGAGAAAACTGAGGTCTGGAAGTTTAAATGACTTGTCCAAAATCACAGTAAGTGGCAGGGCTAGGATTTGAAATGGATCCTTTGACTAGAGCTGTTGTGCCATGATGTCTCACCACTGTTTTAAAAATATACACATACATTCTTGTATGTGTACATACATATACATATACACATACATATACATATACACAGATGTATATATACATATACATATACACTGTTTTTCTTGTCTTGTTTTTAATAGTGTTATCAATGTTGGAGTCACATGTTGTAAATATATTCTTTCTAGTTCTTGTCTACAAAGTTTTCCTTAATCCCTTTGATTTTCTTTTCTTCTTGACCTGTCAGCTACATGGAGGTAGAGGCAGAGATATGGAAGACAAGTAACTTGTGGCTTTATCGTCACGTGCCTTTTTTCCCCTTATGCCATTTGAGATGTCTTCTTACTTGTTGATGTAGTTATTACAGAGTTTGACTTACATTTGTTTCCTTGAGTAGCAATGGAAGGAATGCAGGACTTGGAAATCCAACTCTTGTATCTTTTATCTTTTAAAAAATCTCTTCATGTAATCTCTGCAATACCTTACACTTAAGAATAGTTTTCTTTAGAGTTGTTCACTCTGCACTTTCATTCCACTTCAAATAAATGTTCCAGAATTTATCACAGAGGCAGTAACCTGATATGAATATTAAATATTCCTCCTGTATTGACTTACCTGAAATAGAATCAGAGAATGAGCTTGCAAGTATTAAGAAATTGAATAAGCTCAAAGGAATGTATGTGTATATTTTTGTATGTATGTTATAATTGTATGAAATAGACACTATAGCTTCAAATGAGAAACAATTGAATGACCTTACTTTGTTGAAAATAACTATTTGTAAAGGCAGAACCAAGATGCTGGAGTAGCAGGATAGAGAATTCTCTGTCTCCATTCCCACACACTACTCCTTCATATTGATTTAGCAAATGCACTGGATTAATTCTTTTTTTTTTTTTCCTTCTTGGAGGGCAATTGGGGTTAAGTAACTTGCCCAAGGTTACACGGCTAGTTTTTTTGTATGGGTGTTAAGTGTCTGAGGCTGGAACCAAACTCAGGTCTTCCTGACTCCAGGGCTGGCGCTTTTCTCACTGCGCCACCTAGCTGCCCCCACTGGATTAATTCTTGTTCAGGAAATCCAAGAAAAAAATCACAGATTTGTGGCCCACTTTGGCATAGGGAGACAGAGAGGTCTGTGGACAATGGGGACAGGCTCTGTCCAGGAAAGTACTGTGCAGAGCTTTCTAGCCCAGGGAGAAGCTCTTTACAAGGACAAGAAGAGTTTCCAGATTGAGCCTAAATGACCCTGAACTTGTGTAGGGTATATAGTAACAGGTACCATTTGGCAGTTTAGTTATTACCCACTCGTTGATGGTCACAGATCCAAGGCTTACTGAGGAGGTGGCCTGTGCCTGAGGGTGGTATTCCAGGGTGAGGAGTGGTTATGGGCTCTATCCTGTATGTCCAGTAAGGAGTAAGTTTAGAAGCCTTCAGTACCAGGGGGGTTTAGACTCTAGAGCAGAAGAGGGTTTCACTTCCAGTTTCCAGTCTAATCTAAAGCCTGTTGAGGAATAACTAGGGCAGTTACGCAGTGACAACAACATTGAGAAGACAAACAATTCTGAAAGAATAGGACCTTTGATCATAGTAATGACCAGCCATTCATATTCTCATTCACTCAGACTCACTTTCTCCCTGTACCCTCCAGTATAGAAATTTGTTTTGCTTGATCAGACAGGAATTTTAGGATTTTATTTTTCTTTCTTTCTCAATTGAAGAGGAGAGGGCAAGAGTTAAGGAGGGAGAGAAGGCAGATTTTCGTGGATTGAAAAAATTTTAATTAAAAATAATTATTTGCTTTTAATAAATTTGGTGTCCAGGTCAGTAATTCATTTGCTTTTTTTCTACATAATTTATAGTATTCCCATTGTAAAATAGTTTTTGCATGTGCATTTTGACTATATTCTAGAAAAGCACAGAGCTAGAAAGCAAAACAATTGGAAAGAACACCTTGTCCAGTCTTCTCACTTAACACATGATAAAACTGATTCCTAGAAAGGTAAAGTGAATTGTCTCCATGAAGATAATTTTTTAATGAATTTTATACCATAACTGAAATCTCTAATGTTCTTTTAAGTAGTCCATACTGCCTTTCCAATTAAATTTGATTAAATTTCAAGAGTATTTATTGAGTACCTACTATGTGCCAGGTACTGTGCTAGGTTGACATAGTCTCGGTCCTTACAGACCTTATATTCTATTCTACAGTATAATTTAACTTGTCTTTAGATTTTGGTAGTGGCTAGGATTACCAAAATCAAATCTAAAAAGAAGGAAAAAGTTCTATGAAGAGAAATCATAAGCATTCTCTATCATTACTACCAGCCTTTATCACCATTTCCATTCAGTACGGCGCTTTATTTTCATATGGAATAGCCCAAATATAATTTTACTTTAATTTGGTCACAGATTCTTAACAGTTTCTACAATAAAATACTAAACAATGAGGTTAAATACTGAGTAACACTCACGGTGGTCATTTGATTGTAGTATTTTATTTTTAGTATTGAATAGAATCATAGATTTAGATTTGGAAGTGACCTTAGGGGTCGTCCAATCTAGTACCCTCATTTTATAAGTGAAGAAACTGAGGCCTAGAGAACTTAAATGAATTGCCCAGGATTCCACATTCCAGATTTTGGAACTGCCTAGTGTTTGAACCCAGATCCTGTGATTTCAAATCTAGCACTCTCTTCTCTACACCATACTGCCTCTAGCATAAATGCTTCAGAGAATGTGTGCTAAATGTGTGCTCTATTTCACATGCTATAAACCCAAACCAGATAAATTTGGTTTATTATTATTTTGTTCTATTTTTTAAAAGTATTTTTCAACTAAAGAAAATAATGCAAAAGTGTTTTAATGCCGTTCAGAAGTGAATAGTATGTGCCATAAGGGGAGTTCTCTAGAGTAGAGATAGAGAATTTCATAATATTTTTATGCAATTGATAGAATGTGCATAATTTCCTTTATGTCTTTCCCTCCATTTAGGAATCTGGTTAAGAAATACTGCCCTAAGCGTTCATCCAAAGATGAAGAGCCTAGGTAAAGTACATGTTTTTGGTATCTATTTATAAAATGTCTGTTTACTTACCTGACAATGTAATGTCATAATGCAATTATATAACTCAACTCTAGCCAAAATAATAAACTCCTCATGAGCTTTTTATAGATTGCCAATTCTTTTAGTTATGATGATATATAGAATCTTTGATATTATCAGTAAACTTGTTAATCCTTGAATCAGTTGTAAAAAGATACTCAACTAATATGAATAGTACCTTAGAAGCTAGGCTAGATATAAAGGATATTACTTCATGATGTTTACTGAAAAATGAATAAGATTTTCTTAATTACCGGAAGGATAAGCTATTTTAAAGAAAAATTTGAAGTGATTTGTCTTTTGCCTTTTGTTTATGGTAGCTTTATGTTGTACTTTCCAACATTATTCCAAAATTAATTTCATTTTTGTATTTTTGATAATTTTGTGTTAAGAAATTTATATGCTAATTCTGTGAAAAGGAGCCACTGGTTCCTTTTTTATAAACATCTCTTTAAATGAGCTTGATGAACTGCTTTCTGAAATAGTCTAAATGAAAGTTGTCAAATGAAATACAGACCACATGTCTGTATTTTACACTGTCACAATCTTCATACCTTATTTTATAGTGGTTTTTGCTTTATTCTTTTCGGTGGAGAAAATATTCTGTTAACTAAATAGGAGAAAAGGAAAACAGCTTTTCAGAGTAATTATAATTTCCTCAACAGAATAAGAGAAACTAGAAGTCCAGTACTAGCTTTTTGTCAAGGTTATTTATATAGCAAACTTTTATTAAGTACTTACTATTTTCAGTGCAATGATCTAGGCATAGAAGATAGAATGGGTTGTATGCACAACTAACTTAGATATACAATAGACAGATATATAATTGTAATTTAGAAGCATAAGTGAAATGTGCATAATCCAGAAATCCCTTAAGGAGAAAGGAAGAAAACAGACCTCACAAGCTTTTCTCTCTCTCTCTCTCTCTCTCTCTCTCACATACACACACACACGTATACATGTATACACATATGCATAATTAGGATTACCTGACATGAGAAGTCAGGATTCTTAAGTTCGTTATAAATTTCTGAGCTATCAGACCACCATATTAGCAATATTTCACGATTAATAAAAGGTAATCAAAATATAAAAAGTAGATCTGTGTATTTTAATATGGTGACTCTCTGTTTCTCTCCTTCCCTCCACACACATTCTTTACCCTTATTTTTGCCCCCTTTATCCCCGTTTTTAGTGCCAGCCATAATGGCACCTTACTTCCCTTCAGGCGGTGGGCAGACAAACAGGCAGCTGTGTCCAGAGCTGATACAAAAGTTGTCCTGTAAATCACCCATCGGGATGCACTTGAGTGGTATGATTGGCAGGTTCCACCCTGGCGCAAGCACATCATCTCTGCAACAAGTTCAGCTTCCAAGCCTAGGAACCCAAGTTCATTCCCAAGGTCAGGCCAGTAATTTGACATCTTCAGCAATTACCAGTATGCTGAAAGGGTCTGCAGGTAGTATTTTTCTTTCTTTTCCACACCAAATATCATTTTACTTATAAATTAAGATTACTTCAAGAGGTCTGGAAGTATGTGTCCATTTAAAATCTAGTGTAGGATCTTCCTATTTGAAGTTTGTAAGAGTTTAAATGTAATTAAGATGAATATATTAACAATTGTCATCACCCCAAATTCTATTTATACTTCACTAAAGACATCCTCAATGAATATAAAAGTCTACGTTATACTTTAACATTTGTTTTTGACAGGTTTACCTCTTGTATAGCCTTTTTTAACATCCTTAATGAGTTAAATGACTATGCTGGACAACGAGAAGTAGTAGCAGAAGAAATGGGACACAGAGTATATGGTGAATTAATGAGATATTCTCATGATCTGAAAACAGAAAGAAAAATGGTAATTACTGTATTTTGTATCCATGTACAATAGTCAAAATATCATAATTGAGGAAAATCACTAGCTTACTTAATTTTAATATATTTTTTCAGCATAGAATGATTTTCTCTTATCCTAGAACTTATAATGGTTTAATGATATTGTTAAGAGAATTTTACTTGCCTAATTTGTACAGTCCTTTTTAGTTTCAGATAGTAATCCATTTTATGAGATTATGCCCATTGATAACTTCATAATTATTTCCTGTAACAAGAGGTTATCACTTGAATAGTAATCTCTTTCCATGTCTCGATAGAATTCATTTATCAACAAGGCTTTTAAAAAATTATATAAACATTATGTAGAAAATTTTTATTTAGTTAGTTTTTAAATATAGTTTCGTTTTCTATTCTTTTGCACTTTTTAGCATCTCCAAGAAGGACGAAAAGCTCAGCAATATCTTGACATGTGCTGGAAACAGATGGATAATGTGAGTTTTAATATTCATTTTTTTTTAAAGCAATTGGGGTTAAGTAACTTGCTCAAGGTTAAACAGCCAATTATTTCTGGGTGTGGTGCTAAATATCAGAGCCTAGATTCGATCCCAGGTCATCCCGACGCTGGGGCCGGTGCTCTTACTCATTGCGCCACCTGGCCGCCCCAATATTCACATTATTAATCTATAGTTTTGTTAGACCCTTTTGGTTCTTACGCGTATTTTGTGTTCTGCATCTTTCTGAGTTTGTGTCAATGTAATTATTGAAAATCTACATTAGATTTATGATGTGATAGCTTATAAAATAGTAAGCAGAATATTTAGTTGTGGGTGTCTTTGCTTTGTTTTTACTAGAAATTTGAGTTCTACAACTTATGTATGAATGCTCAAAATAATAATGTTTTGCCATTTTAAACTTTGGAAGGAGTTCTTGTTTCCTCTACAGTGACTCCTAGAAAATTTAAAGATAAAGTTGAAGAGGCAAAATAGTTAGTTACTGATTTTGGAATAAAAAAGCCCCTGGGTTCAAGGTCCACCTCTGATAGGTATTGATTGCATAACCCTCAATCACTTAACCTTTCAGTTCCTCAGACAATTCTGAGACAAACTGCAAAGAACATGGTGATCTGTGTTGATTGGTAAACTCTTCACTGGGTGTTCCCTACCCCGAAATCACAGGTCTAGTCTAACCAGGGGAGAAAAACTATTTTATGGCATATAAAAATGAGTCAAATTTAATATAATGTTAAATTATTCATTCTTAAAATACTTATTAAGTACCTGTGTGCCAAACATCATGGCCAAAAAACCAATGAAATAGGGGAACCAGAAGCCCCCATTCTCCTCCTGACCCATAGTCCCTGTTTCCCTTTCACAAGTTTTCTGTGGGCCTCAGCTCTCCTAGTTTCTTAGTTTGAAGAGGGTATGGACGCTCACTCTATTCCTTTCAGTAAGATGAAGGACCAGAATTATCAGGCCTTATCAGCTATCCTGCTACTATGCCGTATGGCCACTGGCATGTATATGTTAAAAAAGCACTTAATAAATTCTTTATCTCTAATGTGGCATGAGGTCACTAATGGAATACTTCTGGGATCTGTGCTTGCCCTGTTCTGTTTAATGTCTTTTTCTCAATGACTTGGACAAAGGCATAGATGATATACTCATCGAATTACAGATGACGCAAAGTAGGAAGAAATAACCAACACAATGGATGTCAGAATCAAGATCCAAAATGAACTTGACAGTCAAGAGCCTTGGATCAAATCTAACAGTATAAAAGTTAATAGCAATAAATAATTGTCTTTGCACTTGGATGTAAAAAAATCAAGTTAAAAAATAGAAAATAGGGGAGTCTTGGATAGACAGCAATCCGTGAAAAAGATCTGGGGTTTCAGACTCCAGTACTTACTCCATTTGAGTCATTTTTGTGATGTAGCAGCTAAAAAAGCTGGTTCAGTCTTGGGCTTCATTAAAAGAAATGTGACATCCAAAACAAGGAAGATGATATTTTCACTGTTTTCCTTATACTTCATTTGGACTTGTTGTATTTCCTTCTGGGCACCACAGTTTAAGAAGGTCATTGATAATTTGGAGCCTATCCAAATAAAGGTAACTATGATGGTGAAGGTTCTTGATTCCTTGTCATGAAGATTGGATGAAGGAATTGGGCATTAACCTGGAGAAGGGAATATTCAGAGGAGAGAGGAGAATAATCTTCAAGAATTTGAAGGGCTGTCATATGGAAGAAGGGTTGAATTTTCTCTATTTGGCCCCAGAGACAGATCAAGAAGCAATGGGAGAAGTTGCAAAGTGACTCATTTAGACTTGAGTGAGGAAAGCTTCCTAGTACTTAGAACTGTTCAAAAAATGAAATGGCTGCTTCAGGAAGTCGTGGGTTCCCCCACATCTGAGGTATTAAAATGGAGACTGTATGACCTCAATTATCACGGATTCCTTTTTCCATGGGTTGAACTAGAGGACTGTTGAGGTTCTTTAGTGCTCTGATTCTGTGATTCTGTGAATAGGTCCATATCCTTAGAGAGCATCTATCCATTATTCTTCCACCTTTTCTTCATTTTCCTTTTATTCTTCTCCTGTTATACCAATGCATCCCTAAAACCAAAACTTTCACTTTCTTTATCTTCATCACAAATCTAGAACTGAATGTTTTGGTTTTATTGTTGGGAGATGGGGAAGTATAAATCTGTTTACTTAAAAACCCCACTCTAAGAAGGTTATTGAGAGGGAAAAAATGTTCAAAAGTGCTCATAGCAGCATTGTGAATAGAAATCTAAACAGCTGAAGATAAAATGTGTCCAGTGACCAAGACATAATGATAATAGATATTATGTGACACAAGGAATGACAGATGGGAATAATTAATAGAAATGGGCAAAGGCTTATACATGATACAGAGTGACTAGAGTCAAAGAACAATAGATAAAATGATGACAATGTAAATAAAGTCACTGTAGAGCAGAGGTTCTTAATTTGGTGTCTTTTTAAAAAAATAACTTAAATTTAAACATAATTGGGTCTCTTTGTAATCCTATATATTTTGTTTTTTGTAAATTGTATTTTAAAAGCATTTACGATTTAAAATTGTATTTTAAAAACATTATTATAAGGAGTCTGTAGGCTTTTACCAGATTGCCAAAAGGGACCCATTGACATAGAAAAGGTTACGAACCCCTGTTGTAGTGGAAGCAGACATCCAATCATGTACAAAGGTGGCCTTTATCTTTAGAAGGTGCCTTTTGCAATGTCTAACATTTAAGACAAGTACACTGATTTTAACATACAAAAGGATTGCTTAATAATTGAGTCAACTTAATTTCATGGTCAATGTCATACTTTTACATCTGCAGAGTAAAAAGAAGTTTGAGAGGGAGTGCAGAGAGGCAGAAAAGGCTCAGCAGAGCTATGAAAGATTGGACAATGACACCAATGCAACCAAGGCAGATGTGGAAAAGGTAAGATGCCTAAAAATCAGAAATTGACTTTGAGGTTAAAAGAGGATCTTACATGCTTCTCTCAGCCAAATCAGCGCTGATTTGCAGTTTCTTTGGTATTTTAAAAGTTGGGTTTTTTTTTGGATCCTGTAGATATTATGTATTTGATGTTATAAAGTCACCATAATTTGAGGAGTCAGTGATTGTCTTATGTGTTATATGCATAGACATAATTGTTGTTTTCAAAAAGTTTCTGTTTCAGGAAAAGTAGGGTAGAAAACATGCTTATAAATTAAAAATGAATGAATGAATGAAAGAATTTATCATTTTGTACTAGGCCTTGTCCCTAAGTGCCTGGAACAAATAAAACACCCAAAACAATTCCTTTCTTCAGAGATAAGAATAAATTAGGTTCAGACTATTTACCAAAATAAGCTTCAGTGGATACCTGACCTACATATAAAAGAATACATCATGGAAAAATTAGAGGAACAAGGAAGAAATCACCTTTCAAATCTATAGAGTGGGGAAACGTTCAAGACCAAAAAAACAGAGGGTGAAAGAAGAAAAATAATGTACAATTTTGAGTATATGAAATTTTAAAAGGCTTTGCACAAACAATTCCCATGCAGCTAAAATTAGAAGGGAAACAGTTGCAGCATGTTTTCCTGATAAAGGACACATTGCCAAGATACATATGGAGCTGATTTAAAACAATGAGAATAGGATCCATTCACCAGTTGATAAATGGTCAAAAAATAGGCAGTCTTCAAAGAAAGGCATCCAAGCCATCAGGTCATATGAAAAATGTTCCAAATCATTGGTAATTGAGAAATGTAAATTAAAACAAACGTGAAGCTCCATCTCACATCTATCAAATTAGCAAAATTTTCAGAAAAGGAAAATAGCAGATGTTTGAAGAGTTGCAAGAAAAGAGACATTTTGATATTGGTGACAATGTGAATTGCCTGGACAAAAGCAGTAAAATTCCTAGAGTGTGCATATTCTTCGACCCAGGGATACCATTACTACCTCCAAGAGATCCAAGGGTGGGGGGGGTGGAAGTTCTATATGTACAAAAATATTTATAGCAGCTTTTATTGTTGTGGCAAAGAAATGGAAGCTAAGGGGATGCCCATTAGTTGGTGAATGGCTTACCAAATTATGGTATATGAAGGAATAATATTGTTATAAGAAATTAAGAAAGGAATGCTTTTAGAGAAACCAGGGATATTTGTATGGACTGATGGAGAGTGAAGTGAACCAAAACAAGAAGAACAATTTATACTTTAATGTCAGTATTGTAAAAATCAGTGATTTTGAAAGACTTAAGCACTTCCATAGGACTGATGATGAAGAAAGCTGACCATCTCATTAAGGAGAGGTAATAGGACCCAGTATGCACGATGAGATACAATTTTGGACGTGGCCACTGTGACAGTCTATTTTATTTGGCTGTGTTTATTATAAAAATGTTTTATTATTTTCTTTATTCCTCATTGGGAAAGAAGAAACAGAAAAAAATAAATGCTTGGTAATTGAAAAAAAAAGCAACAAAAAGAAAAGAAAATTGACAACTGAGTGGAGAATGGATTGTAATGGGGAGAGCTCTGAGATAGGCAGTCCAGGTCAAAGGCTATAGTAGTAGTCCAGATGAGAAGTTATAAGGACTTGCACTATGGTGATGGCTGTATGAGTGGAGATAGGGACAAGATATAAGAGATGTTGTGGAAGCAGCAGTTACAGCATTTGGCAGTGTCTTGGATACTTGGGCTAAGTGTGAATGAGGAGTTGAAGGTGACATTGAAGTTGTCAGCCTGGATGACTGAAGATGGGGTGCCCTCAACTTGACTTTGAGTGATAAGAGGTTCATGAGGGGATGCTTGAAGGGAAAGATAATGAGTTCTCTTTTGGACATGTTGAATTTGTGATACCTGCAGGATATCTAGTTTATTATATCCAGAGGCAGTTGGAGAAGTGTGAGTGTAGCCCAGCAGAAAAACCAGGACTTGATTTTTCTTGGAATCACCTAGCCCAAAATGATAATTGAATTAATGAGAGCTGATGAAATCACCAAGTGAAACAGTATAGAATGAAAAGAGATGGGGGAGTAGGACAAAACCTTGAGGAGATGCATTATTTTTTAAAAAATAATTTATTTTAAACTTAAATGCTAAAACTTAAATACACAGTGATAAAAGAAACATAAACTCAAATATGAAAAAGTTAAATGCAAAATAAGAAAAAGCATTGCTACAAATACAGCAGTATGTAAGAGAGGATTCAAAATATACAGCAGAGATGCAATATTGATGGATGTGATCTGGGTACATAATCAGCAGAGAAGACAGGAATAATTGAACATATTATAAGAGAAGAAGTAGAAGGTGATTGACAGTGTTGAGGGTTACAGAGAGGTCAAGGAGGATTAGGATTGCCAAAAGGCCATTTGATTTAGGAATTAAGAGATTATTGGTAATTTTGGGGACAGCACATTTGTTTAATGTCTTGGTCTGAATTCAGCTATTCTGCAGAAGGCTTAAAAGAGTGAGAGGAGAGGAGATAAAGGTACTTAGAGATTTCATTCTCTCTCTCTTTTTTTTTTTTGTGGGCAGTTGGGGGTTAAATGACTTACCCAAAGTCACACAGCTAGTAGGTGTGTCAGGTGTCTCAGGCCGGATTTGAATTTAGGTCCTCCTGACTCCAGGGCTGGTGCTGTATTCACTGTGCCACCTAGCCACTCCAAGATTTCATGCTCAAAGAGTTTAGTCCAGAAGGAAAGCATAGATATAGGATGATAGATGATTGGATCAAATGAGAGTTTCTTAAAGATGGGTGAGATATGAGAATTTAGGTAATAGGGAAAGAGCTAGTAGATAGAAAATGAAAATTAGAGTGAGAGTGGGCAGGATAGTAGGGATGGTCATGGGTGCATATAGAAGTTTTGCCTTTATAAGAAGGAACCCCTTTTCATTTGAAACTAGAATGATGGAGGGAGATTGTAAAGAAGATGTCTAAGTGATATGAAATGAGGAAAATGAGAAAAGATGGAAACCTTGTTGAATGGTGTCTGTTTTTTCAGTGAAATATGATAAGGTGAAGGGGTGGCTAGGTGGCCCAGTGAGTAAGAGCTCTGGCCCTGGAGTCGGGAGGATCTGGGATCGGTTCCGGCCTTAGATACTTAACACCCACACAAAATAACTGGCCGTGTAACCTTGGGCAAGTTACTTAACCCCAGTTGCTTAAAAATAAAAAAGAAATATGAGATGAAGTCCTCATTTTAGATAATAGTGAGAGAGCTTCCATCTGAAACTTGAGGAGTGATGAGAAGAGTTGGCATAATCACTGTGGAGAGTGGGAGAGGGCATTGATTAGGGAGGAATACAGTTTTTGTCTAGATGATTTGAGGTTTGAGAAAGTAAATTTGCAGTAAATTTAGTCAGCAGAAGTTCATGATTTCCTCCAACTCTTTTGAGCAGTATGTCAATAGGAGAGAAAGATACAGATGATGGGAGTAATCCAAGAATAAATGGAGCAAGAGTGTTGGCAGGACAAGGTAGCAAGGGAATCTGGGGTGGAGGATTGCATGGAGTTGAGTTGGTTCATAAAGGGTTAGATACAGGAAAGGAAAGGGAATGTAGTTGGTGCAGTAGGTGGAAAGAACTTGAAGGGTGGAGAAAATGAAGGTCTTGATGAAGAACAGAGTTAGGAATTGTAAGGCATAGAGAAAGAGAAGTTAGGTTAGATATAGAGGAGTCTCACCAGTTAGGACTCTAGAACCACAGGATGGGCACTGCTATGTCTATTAAGCACCTACTGTGTGCCAGCCACTATGCTAGGTGCTGAGAATTCAAAGGAAAAAAAAATGAAATAGTTCTTGCCTTCAAAAAACTCATATTCTTTCAGAAGAGAATGCTGTTAAGATATTGGGCTAAATTATTTCTGGTTTTCTTTTCCCTCTGCTTTTCATTCAACTATGGGTTCAGAAGGTAACATGAATGGCTGAAAAGGTAAAGCAGAAAAGTCAGGAAAGGCAAAGAGGTGGTGAAATAGAGAGAGGGAAAAATTATAAGAAGGAACATTTATACCTTTGGGGGGGGAAAATGCTTCTTCTAGTCATATTCCTTTCTCTGTCTTTGAAACTGCTGTTGACTGCTCTTTTCATGGTGGGTATAATCTAAATTTTGGGTGGGATAGAGTTAGAATTGAGAATGGAATGCTCTTTACTTCTCTTTCTGGCTGGCCCAGTTGGTTTCTAGAGTTGCATTGTTTTCCTTGCTGAAACCTGTATTGGTTGTAGATGATGTTGGGGGTTGGGAATGAAGACAGGTTCAAGAGGTTACATACATTTAGGAATTTGAACCCAGGGATAAGTTCTGCCATATAAAAAGAATAGCAAGTATAACCTTGGTGTTTATGGGTTTTGTTTGTGGAGGGTGCAGTTAGTCTTCTAATACTTGTCATTGCCCCTTCCTCTCTACCTCCTTTTTGCCCTGGAGATTTAAATCATACTGTTAAAAAATTAGCGCATTTTTTTTGCCTAGGGGAAATATGATGGCTCCTCAGGTCCATATGGTTCTTTCTGCTGCTGCCTCAGGGAATTTATATTCTATGAAAAGTTGGTAGCAGAATCATGTTATAGTGCAAAATATAGCTAGGAAATATCACAACTCACAATAAAGCTAGGAAAATTCCATACATTTGTTGCTTTTTTGCCCTAATTTGAATTTATGTTGATCTCTAGCTAATTCTTATCCTCTTTATTATTGAGGCAGAAATTCAGGTTGCCAGAAGTGTTGGGGCAAACAGACTAATAAAGTATGTTAACAGTGTCTGTTAATGGACAGGCACCAGGAGGGGAAGTTGGGAAAAATCAGATCTTATTGAGGAAGCCCCTTAGTCCTTAAAGTGGTAGGTACAACTGTTAGCTTCAGCCTGTATTTTGTGCTCTAAAATTCCAGAAAATATCTCTAGAGCCAGTGGCCCTCCCTCATCTCTCCCTTTTCTGCCTCAGCTTTTCCTTTTTCTGATTTTCCCTGTGGCACACGATCTTTCTGGCTTTGCTCTTGAGGGGTCCATTATACTAGTCAGTCTTCCTTTTAAAGACTGTCTGGCATTACTCAGTTCCACCTCCCTATCAAAGAGCAAAAAAGATCCTGAGTTCCCCTCCAGTTGGCTAGGGGGATGTTTGTGTGTCTGAACTACAAATCCCAGGGTGCCAGTGGCTTCTTAAGAGTTATGTTGTAGAAGGAATAGCAAGTAGCCAGAGTTGTTCAGAAATGTTTGATGTGTCAGTGGAGGAAAGTTAATTACTTTTAAAAGTTCAGTATAAACACTTTAGAGGATCATAAATTTTTAAGAGCCCAGAGAAACCTTAGAGATCATTTAGTCCAATTCCATAATTTTAAATGTATGGAAAAGTGAGGCCCATAGATGCTGAAGTAGTTGACCCAAGATCACATTAGTAAGAGACAGAAACAGTATTTGAATCAAGGCCCTTGGACTCCAAATTGAGGACTTTACATTATTTTCTATTTATAGAAAAGTTAGGAAATTTTCTAGAATGAACCTAGAATTAATCTTTAACAGCAGCAACAATAATAATGTTTAGTATTTATTAGTATGGTTTACATTTCATTTAATTGTTACATTGATAAAAAATGGGCTAGATGTTTTTATCTTCAGGTACTGTACAATTTAAGGCATTTGAGATAGCTATTTGTTCTGTGATGATAAGTTGGATTAGCACTTAAGAGTTAATTGTTTTAACTATCAGATCAAGTGAGTACAATTTAGGTCCAGTGATAATAAATATATTCTGGTATCTAAAAAAAAAGTCAGTACTGTTATCTTCCTAATAACCAATAGCGTATCCATTCATAAAATCTAGTCTTGGTTCATAAAAGTGTAAATCTTCAAGAATGATTTAACAATTCTTTTTTCATTTATGATGGCTTAGTCTGACATACTTCTTTGTAGGCTAAACAGCAGCTGAATCTTCGGACACATATGGCTGATGAAAATAAAAACGAATATGCTGCTCAACTTCAGAACTTTAATGGAGAACAACACAAACATTTTTACATAGTTATTCCTCAGATTTATAAGGTAAGTTTTGTAAATTAAATGAATCCTATGGTATATTTGTGAAAGGTCTTAGAATTTTACATTTTGTCTCTCAAATCCAGGACACTGGAATATTTCTAGATTAGCTGTTAACCAGAATTACCAGTAAATTAAATCTGCATGATTATATATTTCAGGAAGATTTTTTTCAGATAGAATTAAGATAATAGTCCACAGAAATGAAAAACATTTTAAAAATAAATTTTAGTTACTGTTCTTTGTCATTAAGTGTTTTGTTTAAGTAATTGGAAATCTATTGCAATGGAGTGGCTTGAGTAGTGCAATGGATAGAGTGCTGGACCTGGAAGTCAGTAAAACCTGATTTCAAATTTGGCTTCAGGGGTGGCTACATGGCTCAGTGAATAGAGCACTGGCTTTGGAGTCAGGAGGACTTGAATTCAAATCTGAACTCAGACACTTAACACTTACTAGCCATGTGACCTTGGGCAAGTTACTTAACCCCTATTGCCTTGCCTTCTCCCCTCCAAAAAAAAAACCAGCAAAAAAAAGTTTTTTAAAAATTGGCTTCAGATACTACATGTGTGACCCTGATCAAGCAATATAACCTCTGTGTGCCTCAGTTTCATTATCTATAAAATGTGGCTAATAATGGTTCCTAACTCTCAAGGTTATTGTGAGGATAAAATGAGACTGTGAAGCACTTTGTAAACCTCAAACTGCTATGTGAATTCTACTTGCTTATTGTTATTATCATTATTATTACGTCTAGTAGTATGCTACGGCTTTTGATCATCATGCCATATTCATTCATTTTCCCCTTTATAATTTCTTGATTGATAGCATCTTCAGGAAATGGATGAACGAAGAACCATCAAACTCAGTGAATGTTATAAAGGATTTGCAGATTCAGAACGTAAAGTTGTTCCAATCATCTCAAAGTGCTTGGAAGGAATGATTCATGCTGCAAAGTCAGTTGATGAAAGAAGAGTGAGTACTCTTAAGTGCCTTTTACTTGGAAGCATATGAATAAAAATATCTATAAGGTTTACGTGTTAGTGGGTATTTCTTTTCCAAGGAGAGCACTACATATTTTGAATTTTAACTGTAAGTTTAAATTCTGTTTGGTTTCAAATTACTTACTACAAAGTTGTCATTTCATTTTTCATTAGTCTTAGAATACATCATACAGAGTTCAAATGTTATTTTTAACCTTTTCTCTTCTAGAACATAATTCCTAAAAATAGGCTGCTGGGTGCTAGACTACCAGAAATGGTATAGCTGCTGTAGTAGTAGACCTCTTCATATTCTTAGAGGGCTTGTGATTGCTGTCTTCAAGTGTTTGAAAGATGTGGCCCCAGAGGCCACATGGAGGAGTAGTGGGGGAAGCTTTGAAAGAGGCAGATTTAGGCTTAAGGTAAACAAAAAGTTAACAAATAGAGCTGTTATTCAAAAGAAGGATGTATGTTTTTAGGAGATAGTAGATATTCCCTCACTGAAGGAAGATTTGCAGTCAAAGGTGAATAAGTATTTGTTGATGATATTGTGGAAGGAATGCCTATTCATTTCAATCAGACTAGATTGCCTCACTTGTCCCTTTCAACTCAGAGATTTTAGGATTCTTCTAAGGTGGGCCCTTTGCTTTAAATTTTACTCTGGCTCAAAAATCTTAAGTCAGTTACAAGGGGTGCTAAAGTATTAAGAGTGGTTCCTTGCAATCATAAATCTTTAAATTAGATGAGATGGTTAAAATTGAAATTCAAGTAAACTGACATTTATTAACTGTCTTCTGTATGTGGTTGCTAGGAGAGCTAAAATGTTTAGGTAAAACAAAGTTTTTGATTCCAGGGAGTTTACAAGACAATTGGGATACAGGAAATACATAAATAACTAGAATACAGAATAATGCATGTAAGTGAATAAAAGATCTATAGCAGTCCCTGATTCTCTGAAAATGTGAAGAGGGCAATTTCAAAATCAAAATAAAACACCTAAACTAATTTGTTACATTGAGGGTCTTTTTTCATGGTTTGAGGAATGTAGGAGTAGCTTGAAAATGTGAATGTGTTTCTGTCTTTCCTCGATTGATTTTGGAACAAAACTATGAATTGAGGCCAAAAAATTGAATTTAATTAAGTTAAAACTCTGGCACAGTTTGACAACACTCCTGACTACTCACCCATTTTCCTGCCCCATCAGCTGAAAGAAGATAACTTTAATTTCTTTCAGCCTCAACCTAACTAAATGAGCATAATGAGTGTAGCTCAAAGAAAGTTTGACTGAAATCTGTCTTGTAGATTCTTGGACCATTTGATTGTCAGGTATTTTGGACAGTTTTTAAATAATATATTTTATAAAAAGGAATAATTATAATTATATGAGATTTAATATCTGTCAGATACCTTTTGCACCATAAGTCTATAAGAAACCAAAAAAACTATTTCAATTGAGCAGACATTTATTAAGCAAATAAATCAGTAAATATTTATTAAATACCTGCTATGGTATGTGCTGCAGATAAACATACGATGAATGAAACATTCCTTACTCTGAAAGAGCTTGGATTCTAAGGTAGAAGAGACAAGGAGATCTATACACTCATACATATATGTACATAACTTGCACAATACATTGTGTGTATGTTTAGATATACATGTGTATATACAACAAATATAAATAACAAAGTTGTTATCTAGGATTGTTTAAAAGAGAAGGCACTAGCATTAAGAAAGTCTCCATATAAAAGATGGTATCTGAGTTACGTCATGAAGGAAGGAGGGGATTCTGTCTGGTAGAGGTGAGACTTGAGTGCATTCTAAGCATGGAAGGAATTGGGGGGACAGTGCAAAAAGAAAAAAGAGAAGATGAGTTTATCTGGTTTGTAGATTTTGGGGGTTGGGGGAGGGAGATTGATAGAAAGGTTGGTAGGACAACATTATATAGGACTTTAAAAGCTAAATAAAAGAGTTTATATATGCTTCTAGAACAAAGGGAGGGGACTTCCAGCAGATTACCTATTTCCCATATACTTTCTTTAGCAAAAATCTGAAATTCCCGTTGAAGTGAATAATGAACAAAAAAAATATGATGTGAAACTACAGTACGTAAGTTCTATCACAGAACTGCATAAAACAGTCAGCAGGACACCCATGGGTAATAGAAAGGGGGATCTCCAGCAAAACCAGCACCAGCACAGGCTAGTAGTGTCCAGCCTCTGAACACAACCAGCAGCAGAGACATATGTAGCCAATAAGACTATATCTAGAGGCAGTAAGTGCAGAAGGCCTCCTGAGAAAGGCCCAGGGAGGTCAGAAAACCTCAGGGTTGGGAACTTGGAGGAGGTCCCTGGGAAGCAGAATGATCAGTGACAGCATTAAGATTGGAAAAACCTAGGTGTTTAGGTTCTCTAAAATCTGTAAACTCTATCCTGAGATGCAGTAGAGGGTCCTGAAGATGTGTGCTAGGAACCTCAAAGATTCAGAGAGGTTTAAGTTTGGGAATAAGGAAGTCCTGTAAAAGAACTCGGGTGACCCAGGGTGAGATTCCAGATGAACAGGCTACCCAATCCATATGTAGAAGGTAGCACAGCACAAAGTCCCAATTCAGGAGCTAAAACTGAAGGATCAAAGAAAATACCAAACAGTATACAAATTAATGTGTACGTAGAAATTTAACCCTCCCTCTCTCCCAAAAGGAACAAGTATCTTTGTAACAACTGCAAGCAATGATTCAAAGGGAAAAAAATGGATTTTTCACAAGGGCTATATGAGTATCTAGAATAAATGAAGCAAGAGATAAAAAATGAAACCTGTAGTTAAAAAATGCAAAAAACCAAATCAGATATAATGTAAGAATCATTGAACTCCCTGAAAACCATGATTTTGAGCTTGGACACTGATTCAAGAAGCAATAAATGAAGAAAAAAAAGAACATTAACACAAGCCATGTGACCTTGGGCAAGTCACTTAACCCTAATTGCCCTGCCTTCCCCCCTCCAAAAAAAAGCAAAAAAAAAAAAAATGAAATGATCTAGATCTCTTAGAAACAGAAGCCCAAGTAAAGAGAGGAAGATGCCACCTTCTAAAAGAAACTCCAAAAGGAAAAGTCCCAGCAATATCACAGGTAAAACCCCCAGCTCCTATATGACTGGGGAAAAAGTGCAAACACTCAGCTTAAAAAGCAGTTTTGAGTGCTTGGGATCCACTCGGGTTAAGCCAAGACCTTTCAGTCACCAATAAGGGGGAGGAAGTCTTGGATGACAGTGTTCTACAAACCGAAAAGTGACCACAAGTCAGTGTGTCATCCTTAAAGGGGAAAAAAAAGTGTCTTCAGTGGTGTAGAGGATTTTCATGCATTTCTGATGAAAAGACCAGAGTTGAGTAAGAACTTTTAAATACAACAAAAGTCCAGAAAACCTAAAAAGCTAAATTAATTTGCGCAATTGGAATGAGATTATGACAATAGAACCTGGATGCAAGGGGTTGAAGAGTGTGTGGGAGATCATAAAGGGAGAGAATTGTTATAGAAGTCTAACTATGTAAATAAGAGACATCTGATAACTTCAGAAGGTGGTGGGGACAAGTGGAGGGGACAAAGGGAGGTTTTTTAAGTGTAAGGGAAATCTTAACATTGTAAGCAGTGAAAAAAAAAAGGTAGCAGAAAGGAAATATTGAAAATTAGGGAAAGAGAATGACCAAATGTGAAAGCTCACTGAGACCCAAGGGGATGGGATAAAGGGTATCTGTCACCAGCACAAAATGTAGAGTTTGTACTGAAAGGGTTTGATTCTTGAAATAGGTTTTTTTCCCCCTGTTAAAAAGTTGGTTAACATTGTAAAAAGGAGATTCAATATTAGTGGACAGCTTTGAAATTTCTGAAGTAATTTATTTGAAATTATCCTAGGAACCAAGATAAGAAAACACATTATTTAGTAGTTCATAATAGTTAACCAGGGGCAGTTAGGTGGTACAGTGGGTTTCCAGGCTTATAGTCAGGAAGACTCATTTTCCCATTCAGATCTGACTTCAGATACTTACTATCAATGTAGTGCTGGGTAAGTGACTTAATCCTGTTTGTTTTGGTTTCTTCATCTATGAAAGTGAACTGGAGAAGGAAATGGCAAGCTCATCTAGTATCTTTGACAAGAAGACCCCAAATGGAGTTACCAAGAGTTGAACTTGACTGCACAACAATAGTTAACTGTGATACTGGGCAAAATATAATAAAATAAACTTTAAGCATTCATGAATGGAAACTCAACAAATTCATTACTATGCTAGGTGTTGGGTTTACAAAGTTAAAAATGAAGTAGTCCCTGTCTTCAGAGAATGTAAGCTCTCTTGAGAATGGTAGGAGACAAGATGTATACAGAGAAGTAAATACAAAGTATATGCAAAGTCATGTAAAGGCAAAGGGACAAGAAACATGAGAATTGGAAGTTTTCTTAGCTTTAAACATAGTAGCTAACATGTATGTAGTGCTCTAAGGTTTGCCAAGGGCTTTACATATTTTATTATCATTCATCCTCACAACAACTGTATGCAGTTGTTCTTATTCCTCCCATTTTATAGATGAAGAAATTAAGTCTGAGATGGTTTAAGTGAGTTGCGCAGTCACCCAGCTAATAAGACTCTAAAGTAGGATTCAGATTCGGTCCAATGCTCTATGATGATCCATTTTCATTATAAATAGCCAAATGAACACATTTAAGTTATGACACTTCTATCCCATATTCAGCCATATAATCACAGAATTGGATTAGAATTGTTGCCAAACAAAAAGAGATACACTGAAACAGTTTTCAAAATTACAGAAGTGAATAGGAAATTCAGAGGGAAGCACAGATAAACAGGACAATTTTGAAAATAACTTGTAGAATTTATTTTGTGCTTCTTTTTAAAGGAAATAGTTTGAAATGGAGAGTCTGAGTCTAATATGTAATCCTTTTTATGGAAATGCTTCTCATCTATGTGTGTTTAAGTTCAGAACAAAACATGATTTAGACACTGTGCCACTGGAGTTTATTGAATAGGACAGTGAATGGTCAGGTCTGTACTTGAGGAAAAGCACCTTGGCACTAGTGTGTAGGATAGACTGAAAGGGTGGTGGTGGTGAAGACTTTAGTCAGGGAGAGCAGTTAGGCTTTTGGAATAATCTAAGTAAATGTTGATGAGGGCTTGAAGGAGGTAGCTGTGTGAATAGAGGGGAGTGAAATGAAAGAGATGTTTTGGAGGTAGAAATGATAAGATTTGGAAACTGATTGAATGTATGCGTTGAATGAGAGTAATGAGTTAAGGATAATGCCAAGGTTATGAATCTGGGACACTGGAAGAATAGTGGTGCCTTCAACAAAAGTAGCAAAGTTTGGAAGGTAGGTGGATTTGAATTTCTTTTATTTGCTAGTCTGATTAGTTTCTCTGATCGATTAGTAGAGTTAGTGACAATATCTAATTTTGTGTGTGTGTGTCTTTAAGCTGGTATTGCTTTTTCATGATGATATTTTTCTATGCCAAAAGCAAAAATATCTTCCTTCCATTCTCATTCTTAAATGCCTTTGGGATTTCTTTGCACAGTTAAATTTCTTGCCAAGCTTTCTTTAAATCGATTTTACCCTATGTTTTCTCTGTTATGAGGCAGTACTACTCATATTATCTATTACCTTTGTCTTCTTAATATTTTATACCATTCTCATCTGTTTCTACGTTTAATTTGAAGTCACTGAGTGTCAGTGCATGCTGATAATGTGGAGGGTCTTAATCCAGTTCTTCATGGAATTTCTCTACCTTTTCATCTCCTGCCTTGAGTGTGCATTAGCTGAAATTATTTTAATGGTGGTCTTTTTGCAGAAGCTTATAATGGGTACTTTTACAAGATGACCAAATAGTCAAAGAAATAATAGTTTTCCTTGTTGTTTTGGCATATATGATAAAGCCTATCATGTCAACTCCTTTGTCTCATAAATTTCCTTTGAGCCATGTTTCCATTTAGCTTTAAGTATCCTTCTTTCTTCTGGTTTTGTTTACAACAAAAATGTCAAGTTTGATATTCAGTTCCTTGAATAATACTTTCTTTTTTCTCTCTAAGCTTTAAAAATTTTTTTAACATTCAGTTTTTTATTTTAAGTTCCAAATTCTCTCCTTGCCACCTTTCCCATACCTGTTGAGAAGGCAAGCAATATGATAACCCCATTATACATGTGAAGTCATGCAAAATATTATTTCGTGTGTAGTCATGGCTAAAGAAGTCATCATTAAGTGGCTTAGATAGGGTTGGTTCTCATGAAGTAAATTTGGTCTATTGCCAGCACCATAGCCAAAAATCAAAAGATTTAAATTTGAGTTCAATTTTATATTTTATCCAGTGTCATTATAGAACCTTCCAGTTGTTATACTCTGCTGCCTTAACCTTTAAGTACTTAGAATCACCTGTATGCTAAGGCCAGGCAGTTGAGTAGGACTTTGTAGAAGATTACAGATATTTTAGATTTTTATTTTGTCAAGATTTTTTATTAAATATTCTTTTCACCAATACAGACAGTAAAGTTGCCACATTTGAATTTTAACATTGTTACAGATCTGCTTATAGAGGAGGTAGAAACAATGCTAAAGAAATTAAGGACAGGAAGATCAATGAGATTAAACCAAGTGTACATAGAGAAGATCCATGCTGGAGGTGACACAATGGTGGAAGTGTTAAAGGATCAATTTATAAGATATCTGAAGGAGGGAAAGATACCAAAGCTATAGAAAAAAATTTCAGACCTTATTAATATCAGGAAAGGTAGCAGAGAAAATAAACAACTATTGATTTATTTGCCTCATCTTTCTCATTTATCCAGAGTGTTTGAGTCTCACACATTAATTGAGGGCATTCTCAATGAAGTGGTAGTCGGGAACAAACTTTCACAAGTGACATTCCCAGTGGATCCCATCTCTGTGATCACACAATTGATTGGAAGATGTAAAGAATACATGATCCCAGCTTGCTTATTGTTTATTGATTATGAAAATGCATTATTTTGGTAAAGCAAAATGCTTCCTTAAAGGCTCACTTCCAACGAGGTGTCTCCCATCTATACATCAACAACATTCAAGAGTTCTTGAAAGTTACACCAGAAGTCACCTTGCTCAGTGATCTTCTGACTACAAACATCAGACTAGGCACCAATCAGGAAGATGTATTCTCCAAAAGTGTTGCCCCTGTTATAGAAGAGATCCAGTGTAGGTCCCATACTAGAGGATTTTAATATATAGATAAATAGATGTATATCTATAGATAGATATAGACAGATAGGTCCCCAAACATTCTAACCTCATGGATTCATAGTTTAATCATCTCCCATGACCTCCTTCTTCACCCCACATCAACTACACACAGAGAGTCATATGCTTGGTCTTTTTGCACTGTCCCCCCAATTCCTTCCATGCTTAGAATGCACTCAAGTCTCACCTCTACCAGACAGAATCCCCTCCTTCCTTCATGACGTAACTCAGATACCATCTTTTATATGGAGACTTTCTTAATGCTAGTGCCTTCTCTTTTAAATGCACCACCTTTGTGTTTAAGAATTCTCAAATCCCCTGATCTCATCTCCCTTTGCTTTGCAATTCCACATCCTTTTCATTATTACTGTGCCTTCTAATTCCTCAACCTGTCAGGCTGTCACTTGTTTCCCAGACTGTCACTCTTGCACTTACTATACCCTCCTTTTTTTTTGCCATTATTATCCTTTAGTGAACCAGTTCAATTCTACAGTATGTCCTCTTCTCTTGAGTTCCTTGCCCCACCTTAATCTTTTGAATAATTGACCCCTGCCTTTACAAGTACTCACATGCTACTAAACAAAGCTGGACAAAATAATGAAATAATGCTCACTGAATCTTCTAGAAATTTGTTATATTATTTCAACTGGGTCTTTATATTGGCAATCCTTTCACACCTCCTTAATTAGCTCACTATCCCACTCCCCACAGTGGCTTTCCCAAACTTTTTCATCCCTCTTCAAACTTCCTATGACTCCCATTTCCCTCATCCTCTCAACTGAGAATCTTCTTCCATATTTCATTAAAAAAAAATTGAGGCTATGCCTTCTGCCACTAAATTCTTTTCTGCCTTTCTTTCACATGAAGTGTCTCTTCTCCTTGTTAAAGGAACCCCCTTTCTACATATGCAAATGATTCCATTTCATCCTGTCTTCTTGAGCAAATTGCCCCCTCTATCATCTATCTTCAGTCTCTCTTCTTCTACTGGTTGCTTATCTCCTTACAGATGTGTCCCCTTCATCCTCGAGAAACCCTCTCTTCTCTTCTTCCTTCCTTCCTTCCTTCCTTCCTTCCTTCCTTCCTTCCTTCCTTGTTTTCTTCCACAAAATAACTAATATAGAAATGTAGTTTACATGATTGCACATATATAATAACCTGTATCAGATTGTTTACTGTCTTAGGAATGGAAGGGAGAGAATTTGGAATTGAAAATTCAAAACAAAACAGAAAACCAAATGTTAAAAAATTGTTTTTGCATGTAATTGGGGGAAATTGCTTTATAATACAATTACATACCTATTCGGCAAACCAGAAATTGTTTTATACAATAACTTATTTCTACAGGCAAATTCCTTTTTATAACAGTTCCTATAAAATAGCTAAAGTTTTATATCAGGATTTTGTTAAAATGACCATAGTATTAGAAATCATATTCCTATAGGATAAGATTTTAAAAATATCTTACAGGAATGAATTAGCAATTTTAAAGGAGTTCTGCACATATTACCTGTACCTATGTATTGTTTTATTTAGGGGACAAGAATATTTAAGTTGGGTAAGGATTGCTACAAAGTAATTTATATTTTGACAGTAGGACTAAATAAAATAGGTAGGCCCAAGCAATCCCTGTAGTTGTTTTAGGTTGGACTAGATAATTCCTTATTGTAACAAAATTTCCTTGAAATGAATTTAGTTGAGATTTTTTACTTGTATTATCCAGTTTTTTAAATGATGAGACTGGTTACTTTTTAAAATAATATACACATGAACCATCTATATCATCTCTAGAATGAATTACATAAATTAATAAAGGAAAAATTATGGGGTTTTTTTTGGAGGGAGGGGAGGCAATTGGGGTTAAGTGACTTGCCCAAGGTCACACAGCTAGTATGTGTCAGATGTCTGAGGCTGGATTTGATCAGCAGGTGCTCTATTCACCGCACCATTTAGCTGCCCCAAAATTATGATTTTTGAGTAGTTTCCTTAAGAAGAATTGTTTTTCTATAAGTAAGAGACGTAAGGATATGATACTCCTTCCAGAATTGCCCTCAACTTTTAATAAAGATTACTTTCCCTTTTATCATAAATATCAATTTTTTTTAAGCGATTGGGGTTAAGTAACTTGCTCAAGGTTACACAGACAGGTGTTTCTGGGTGGGTGCTAAGTGTCTGAGCCTGGATTCGATCCCAGGTCATCCCAACTCTGGGGCCGGTCCTCTTACTCGCTGTGCTACCTGGCTGCCCCTATGCATATCAATTAATGGAAAACCTTTGCTTCACAGTTAGAAGCTCTTAACTCATGCCCACTTAGACTGAATTCTTTAAAGCTGGAATTCTTAACCTGGATTTTAAAACTGCATTTCATGTAATGTTTCCTGTAGTCCTTTATGTTTTATTTTATGCATCTAAAAAACATTATTTGGAGAAAGGATCATAGGCTTCACCAAATCACCAAAGGGATTTAAGAGATAAAGATTAAGAACTACTGTTTTATAGTTAATTTTTCTCTTCTCAGATTCTCATCTTGTATGAATCTATTTCTGTCCTTATAACACTTAGTTGGGTTTTGGTTGGTTTTTATCTTATAACACTTAGTTGGGTTTTGGTTGGTTTTTATCTAAGTTAATGAAACTGAAGATCAATGTTACAAGTAAAATGGAAATTTGGATTTAAAACTAAAATACTTTGTATAAATCTGTCAGGAGCTAATAGAAAAGGACTTTTTTTCTGTTGGTATTTCAGAGAAATATTTATGGGTTGATATTTTTGAATGATACTCTAAGTAGACAGAAAGAAACTATTTGCAACTAAATTGTTAACTTAATCATTTCTGTAAGATTTAAAATTTTTAAATCCCTCATATAATTTGTTAGTATCCCTTGCCTTGTTTAATGTTCTGAAAGTATCGTCAGCATATGTAGAAACAAATATAATGGTTTTAAAATTCTAAATTTCCTGTGCTCAGGACTCACAAATGGTGGTTGACTCCTTCAAGTCTGGATTTGAACCTCCAGGAGACTTTCCTTTTGAAGATTATAGTCAACATATTTACAGGACCGTTTCTGATGGTACTATCAGTGCCTCCAAGCAGGACAGTGTGAAGATTGATGCCAAAACCACTGTAGGAAAGGCCAAGGGCAAGTTGTGGCTTTTTGGAAAGAAACCAAAGGTAAGACTTATAGGTTTATTAGACTAATTTCTTAAAACTAGGATTTCAGATAATTTCATATATTAGCTGGAGAAGTTATAGTTAGCATAGATATTGAATGGTCGGTTATTTGGGAATGTGTTTAAAAAATTAGTAATTAAATGTTAATAGAGATAAAGAATTTTAGATTAAATATGAATTTAATAGAGTATAGATATTTTTCAAAGTATGATGCTGAAAAAAATTGAGATCAAACTTTGGCTGTAACCCTGGAATTTATTAGACTGTTAATGAAAGTTGCTAACGTTTTGTTAATGTTTTGAATTTAAATTTTATATGCAAAATATCCTCAGGGTCCAACTAAAAGACTATTAGTATTATTATTGACAGTCTACATAAAAATGATCATTTGTGAAAGTTGATTTTGTTCATATTCAATCTCATAAATTAAATCTTCCTAAGAAAATCTTAATGGGCAGTATTCAAGATTTTTAGTTAGTTGAATTTTGAAGTCATTACTTTAATGAGAGAATTCCATTCCTTGCTTAGCCTTGATCTTTTGATTTGTTTATTTATGTAGATAAATGCATTTCTGAAAGCAAAGTAGAATTACTTGTTTCTTATCTTCTAATTTCGTAATTATAGTGGTTTTATCATTAAGGGAAAATAGGCTACTTGTATTTATTAAATGTAATGTTTATTTGATCATTCTAAAGCATTTTCTGATCATGGTATACGTATAAAGAAGAATTAAAAATAATGTGAAGTTAAGTTATTAATAAACAAAGTTGTAGTTGGTGATGAGTATAAACGTAATTACTAATGATTAATTACATTGCCCAGCTGAGAGAAGATAGAGAACCAGACTGTTGAAAAGCCATAAGCATACATAAAATAAACTTTCTTACCTATTCTAATTAACAGTGAGTCAAAATTTAAACTTTTCTCCATGTCTTACGACCTGTTCTGATTGTTGTAACTGCAGCAACAGTCATAAGGTACCCCAAGTGTGTAAATAAATGTTCCCCCATGAGTACAGTTAATTACCTTATTATTCAGGAATCCAGAGATCCACATGTGCCAGGAATTGGATAATTATTCAAGTCCACTAGTTCTCTTGAGGATTATGTTTTTAGTTTGTGCCATTTAAGTTTCACTTATTGTATTTACCTTGTAAAAAAGAAATGAGTGGAATGGTATATTTTAAAAGTATTTTTAACTTCTGTAGTTGTTTAAACAAGTGTTAGCTGAACTTTTTGTAGTATGTAGTAGGATACATTTTTGTGAGGTTTATACTGTGGGGGAAAGAAAAGCATGTTGCCAAAGATAGCATTTTCATTTAAAAAGAAAAACCACTATGCACATTTGGCTTATTGATTCCTTTCTTTATTTCCATGTTAGCCACAGTCCCCACCCCTTACCCCTACTAGTTTATTCACATCCAGTACTCCTAATGGGTCCCAGTTTCTCACATTCTCCATTGAACCTGTGCATTATTGTATGAGTGAAATAAAAACAGGGAAGCCCAGAATTCCTTCTTTCAGAAGCCTCAAAAGAGGGGTAAGTTTAATAATGGGTTAAAATGCATGATGGCCTATTGTGTGTGTGGTGTGGCTTTTAATACTCTCCACCCTCATTATAAGGCTCTTTCTGAGAATACAGTTATAAAATGTCACTGTAACAAGTATAGCTACCCTCAAGTTAAAAGAAAGAAATCTCCTCTTTATAACATTTGAAATGCTTGATTCTAAAGGATGGTGTTATAAAGAGGGTGGTGGGTGCAATCATATATTTAAGCTATTTTTCTGTTTACATGAGATCATGTGTGTCCACCACTGTCTTGTACTGTATTCTGCATTACTTAGAGTAATTTATTATAAAGCTTCGTCTTCTTATAATTAGTTATGCTGACTTCATCTGCTAGTTTTCTAAAGTATCATTTTGGTAATAATTTAAATATTTTAGCTTCACTTAAACTGTAGTATTTATATAGTTGAAAAAAAGATGTAGGCACTTAATTTAACTTTTAGATGGAAGTGATCATTAAATTATGTTTAAATTGAATTGGGTTTCTTGAGTAAGTAAAATGTAAAAAGTAAAATGCCTTCCACCAAAACTTCTAAATGCCATTTTTTTTAGCCACTTACTAATTTATAATAATATCGTCTATAAATAGAATTTATTTTGGGAGACAATAAAATAGAAAAGTAATGTGGCTTCCTAGCAACATATACTATATTGGTGTTAAATAAACTGGCATTATTATCCTATTATGTCAGTGAAACATAGTCTGGCTTATGTTTGTTTAGGGGCTTAATTGCTTTTTTAGAGTATAGTTTTAGATACATTTTTAATATCTTGTAAGTCATTTCTTCATATGTCATATCTTTATGACATAGAGAAAAAATTAAACTAACAATGTCATATGAAATATGCTCATTAACTGAAATCTGACATGACATTTACATTTCCTTTTTAAGCTTAAACATCAGATTGTTTTAGTTATGTGCATCAGTTTACTACACATAATTAAAAATTTATTAACTTAGTATAGTATTTGAGCATATACAGCTCCTTTGGAAAATTGTGACACGTGATTTTTGTTTTTTTTAGCAATACAGTGATTATTTCACCGTTGAATTATTACTGCTGATTATTTGTTTTAGCTTCTCCATAATATAAACTTTGTTGTGACTACCACAGCTAATACTGCAAATCAATTAATTAATTAAAGTAAACATTATTCCTTTAAATGACCCACAAGAATGAATATACACTTATAACCCTAGTGATATATAAAATGTTATAACTTTTAAAAACCATTAACAATAGTTGTAGGTGGGTTCCAGTGACTGAATAATGAATGTAGAATTACCTCAATGTTTCACAGTGTCAATGCAGACTGTAATAAATGCTTTGTGTTAAGTTATGTGAATTGTGAGAAAATTCCATATTTTTATTCAGCTTAGTTTTTTCTTTTGGGGCTTTTATTTATTTATTTATTTTGGTCTGTCTTTTTACAGTGTTAGAGCATGCCAGGCCTTTATTACATATTCTGTTCAGTTTAGAAAGCCATGGTTTGATGTAGAGAACTTTACAGCAGATTAAGATGTATGAAGAAAGATTAAACTGTTTAAAACTTTGAAATTGTTAGGTTGGGCAAGATAAGCCTGAGGGCATGACCTCTTTACTTTTTTAAAATAAGAGTAAAATTTTAGAGTTATTAATTTTATAACTCCATTTGCTTGCTTAATAATTCATTTTTATTTGAAAACATCTTGTTGATTTAATGGAGATCTAACTTTTTAGAAAATCATATTGTTCTCTGTCCAAATTCCTTCCTTTTGGCTTATTACGTTAGAGCCAAACAAACATTTGACTTTTTTTTTCCCTTGACAGTTAAATCTGTGATTTTGTCTGAGAAAGGGGAAGCTCTTGAAGTGATAACTACTTTTATAGCCGCAGATTAAAATCTGGTTATGTCTTAGTAGATGGAGTTGCCTGAAGCACATGAGTTATCTAGGGTCACAAAGCTTGTAAAATTAGGGTTTCATTACATGGCTTCCTGACTTTAAACCACACTGCCTTATATGATTATGCACAATATCAGGTTGTGACACTTATATTACTTGTTTTAGTATCAAGAGATTAATTTGTAGAAACTGTGTTTTCTATTTTTAAATCAAGTAGGTTGAGAGAAAGAATTGAACTTTATTAGTCTTATTCATTCTATCATACAAGTGATCAGATTAAGAAAATCAGAGTTAGACATGAACCATGCCCTTCTAAAATATGTATTTTTAAGCTTGTCTAAATTGTCATTACAAGAAATATAATTTAGTTGACATTTATTTAACATATATTACAATTAAGATGAGAATCTTAATTACAATTAAGAATGAGTGGTACCAGTGTTTTGATTCTGATCATGGAAGTGAGGAACTTTTTAATGCGAGAGTATTTAAATGTACTCCATTTTGTACTGATTTTCTTTGGTCATAAAGCTACCTCATTTGACATTCAAGAAGTGCTCTCTTTGTTCTAACTGAACCAGTGTTTGATGAGCAAAGTGGTGTCCATACCTTTTGTGATTTTTATAGACATCCATAAGAGATTTCTCAGACTTTGTCTTATTACAGTCAAAAAAATCTGGTCTTGGGTAGAAAATCTTTGTTAATCACCCTCCTCTTTTCCATTGTTTCTTTTTTTATGCAGTGAGTGACCAGAGAAGCAAGTAGAAAGTATAGATACATCATAGTTTTGTACTAAGTATTATTCTGTTTTGTTGTAAAACATTTATATCTCAAAATCAATGACTATGACCTAGTACAGCTGTATTTGCTGTATCCAGATCAGTGAAACGTGATCTATTTAATATGTAGTAACTTTCTGTTAATCATAAATTTTCTTCTAAAGGCTATGATAGCCATTGCAGAGCTAATATACATTCATAAAAGTTATTCATTTATTTATTTTGCAGCCATTTTAAAATATCAATTATGTGTGAAGAACTGTGATTTAATTTAAAAAGAAATCTTTACCCAAAATTGTCATGTAAGATAATAAATGTCAGATACATTGCATGTTTTGTTTTCTTGTCCTAAATGTGATTTTATTCTTAAAACATTTTAAGAAGACCATAACAATTGAAATAATTATTTTAGCCGTGCTTTATGTATCCCCATGAATTATTTCAGCAATGCCATAACAAACATAGACTGTATTTGTTTACTCCCATCTCTAGAAGTATTAAAAGTATTCTCAGCATTTCATCTAGATTTATTTGAAAGGATCACTATAGCAAATGTCATACTCTTGTTATAATCATAAAACATTTGCACATTTGATCAATGCATCATAGATAAATGGGTAGATATTTTTGTCAGATACTTGTTAAAATTCATCCAAAGATTAATTTCAGTTTTTTTCCTTCTAAATTTAGGATTTATAAAATTAAATCAGTGCAAAGTAAAATTTTCATTGTCTTCAAATTTGAATAAAGAACACTAACAAATATGAATATATTTTACCATAAATATATCTATTTAATACATGACAAGGATCCCAGTTAAGATACCTTTAGTACATTGAGTAGCAATTTCAGCCTACCACTAATTAATCTGTTGATATTTAATGCAAAAAGATTACATACTATATGGAAATTCTAAATAAAACATATTTGAGATTTTTCATAAAGATGGCAGCTCTACTTAGGGAAACAAACACAGTCAGACTCTATGCCATTTAGTCCTTTTCAAAGTGGTTTTCATTTTCTAAAATTGGAAAATTATGTTTTTTAAATGTATCAATGTTATGAATAAAACATGAATTTCTTTTTTTTTAAGGCCCTGAAAGTAAGGGGACATACTTTGCAAGAAAAAGCAAAAGAGAAATGTTGAACATTCCCTATTTTGTGTATTGCTTGTGTATTTTTCTTCCGTATTTGTTAATATATTAAACTTAAAAATTAATTGTATTTGTGAACTTTGTAAGCTCAAATTCTATTTTGCTGCCTCTGGTTAGCTTTGTAAAAATCAGGATTTGGTGGGCATTTTAATGATCTCTATTAGTATCTTAGTATATCTCTGCATATTTTCAAATATCTATGTATCATTCTTGGTTCATTTTAAGAATTATTTACAGAAAATGAGTGATTACTCTTAAACTAATTTGAACACATTTTCCTTAATCTTGAATTTTAATTAGTTAAAATCACAAAATATCTGCCCGTTATCATTGTGTGTGCTTCTATTGTCAGTGACTTATTTTCCAAAAATGTGCTTGGAATTGTTTTTTTTCTGGCAGATTTGTTCAGATCATAAGACATTGTATAATTTACTTTTAACTTTGTGGAAAATATACATCTCTAGGTTATTACATCTTATATTATGGTTGCATGTGAATAATATGCCATTTCTTTCTATTTTCAATTGAACTGTTCAGTGGTCGGTGAAGATGGTAAGCCTTATGAGCTGATCTATATATATACTGTGTTACTATAAAGTAATCTCTTAAAGTTGTTTATATTTGAATAATTCAAAATCAGTTGTAAACTACATCCCATGTTGTCAACTTGTATCTGTTTTTTATTTTTATGATTTAATCTACATTCCATGTAACCTTGTGTCCCTCCCTTAACACTCAGTGCTAGAGTTTTAAGAGCAGAATACTACTTCTAAGCCTGAATTAATTGGTTATTTAATTTGCTTTAATAGTATTGGGTGGATTTCACATCCAGTTGGAGAAGAAAACAAAATTATGATTATACTTTTAAATATTCACATTGTGAACATCTTTTCTAAGTTTTATGAAAAAGCAAAGCTAGCAGAAATAAAGAAAAGCCTATTTTCATTTGCACAGAGTATTCACATTTGATTTAAAATTCATACATTTCAAGAATCAGATTTTCTAAGAAAAAATTATTTCTACTCAATTTCATTTTGAAAAATTTATACTAGTTTATGATTTGAATGGAAGAGAGACTGGAATTATTTATATTTCACTTCAGAATGTCTCTTCCTATAGTTAAATATGGAAATAATTTCAGAACAAAATAATAGAGTTATACTATGAATATGATTATTGGAAAGTCAAACAATTTCACTACATTTAGGAATAAACTTTCAGACTTGATTTGCCCTCTCTGGAAACCTCCCTGGACCAGGGGAGAGGATTAAACGGTTCAGATGACTTCATTACTTTGCCTACAGCAAGGCTATAAACAGAGTTAATGATAATGGTCAATGAGAGATTGGAAAAAAAAAGTTTCCTAAAGTGTGGATTTGGAAATAAAATTTGCTAGGGAGTAAGTGAAAATTTGAATAATATACCTAAAGGAAATAGAAAATGAAATGTGGTAAGAAAATGATACATGATTTCTCTAGTTTAAAAATGATATAAGATATTGAAAGACTTTACCTCTGAGAGCAGTCACCACCATAGTTTTTCAGAAACTTGAGCCTAAAATTAATATGACAACTGACATTGATCATTAAATGCTAGAGTTAAAAAGGAAACTCATATGAGGAGCTCCTGCATTCATTTACATTAGTCAGTGTTTTGAGGAGATACATCCTTTTATCAGTATTCCTGTTATATGATAGCATACTATATGATATCAATAAGAGTTGAGTAGAGGGATGGGTTCCTTTATATTCAGTCTCCTAGGAAGCTACAGTGAGGCCACTGAGAAAACATTTGAATGTCTTTTAGAATAGTTTCATTTTGCATTAATTTGGAAACCAAAATGGGTTAAAGCTCATCATCAAAGTCTGTGCTTTCATTTTGCAGAGGCAGATGCAACATAGCATGTGTTATAGAGCTGGCATACATTGGGTCACTTAATATGTATATAATTGACGCATGTATAGAATGTCCAAATGTGTGTGCATATTCCAGTAGTGTTTACAAAACTGGTCCTGTATAATTGTTTAGTCACCACTTTGAAAATATATATGATTCATAAAAAAGATTATGTAAATCAATAAGAGCTGTCAACATTTGAGAAATAAGTGATATGAAATCTTTTCGTTGAATAATAATGAGAAATAGAAACAGTAATTTCATAATTATATCAGTTATGTTGTATTTTTATTACAGCTGAAAGTCATAAGAATAAACATATTTTACTTAGACTGATAACTTTATCTGAATTTTATAATTTCTTACAACTCCTTATAAAGTGTCATTGCCAACATTTCTTTCCCCCTTCCTTGCCTTGTATTTTTCTTTCTTATCCTTACCAAAAAAAAAAAAACCCAACCAAAAAAACCCCTAAACATCATTCTTACTAAAGAACTTTGGGTTAGATTTCTGTTAGTTGGGCAAATTGGGTACTTTATTTGGTCATACAGCATAATCAGTGGTGAATATTTGTTAAGGACCAATTTGGTGAAGAACGCTGTTGGGAGAAAGAAAAAATTTAGATAATACATGATTCCTAGTCTCATGAGGCTTTCAGTTATTATTGTTATTGCCCAGAGGAGTATTGAATATAGCAGTAGTGAATTTAGTTTTTATTTGCTTCTTACTTAACAGGCAGTTCTATTTTTAATTTAGCTATTACTGGATCTTCTTTTGATTATAAGGAATAGGTAGATCTGCCTATGCACAAACTATGCAGGTATTAAAAATGTTTCACACATTGGACAACTTGAGTTTTTAGTACAAGGTAAGTAACTTCATGGACAGCTAGGTGGCGCAGTGGATAGAGTCCTGGGGCTGGAGTGAGGAACATTCATGTACGTGAGTTCAAATTTGGCCCCAAAGAGCTAGCTGTGTGACCCTGAGCAAGTCACTTGATCCTCTTTGCCTCATTTCCCTCATCTGAAAGATGAGCTGGAGAAGGAAATGGCAAACTAATACAGTATCTTTGCCAGGGAAATCCCAAATGGGATCAGGAAGAGTTGAACAGGACTGAACACATTTGAACAAGTAATTCACTGCATAAATATTCACTCTATTCCTATTTTTAATTTGACATTTTTACTTAAGTAGTATGGCATTGGGTTTAACATGGAAATGTGATTAAACTATAAACAAATCTTTTTGTAGATGATAAATGTCATGTTTCTATTTTGTTGGTGATGATGTAATAAGGTTTAATCATTTTAATACAATCCAATCTTGAAGTTTGCTTGTATAGATTAAAAATGACTTGCCATTACAAGTTTCCTTCATCTGCTGTTTTTCTATTCTAAGATGAAAAGAATGATCAAAGTCCTTTTTTTCTCAGTATGTGCATTCCTAGCTAGCTTAAATATAAAAAAAGTTATTTTCTGCATTGTTGTGTTTCAGATTAATTTGTTCCAAATATCGTCTTGCAAATTTTTTTGTTCTGTATGTTTTTTTAATTAATGTGTGTTTTTTAAAAAAATACTTCTCCTGATATCAAACCTAAAGTGTTTTGATGAATGCAGGTATGCTTAGAGTCAGATGAAATCTCCAGAAAATGTATTTAGTAATGACATAGTCTCTTCATTTCAGGGTCCAGCATTAGAAGATTTCAGTCATCTACCCCCAGAACAGAGACGTAAAAAACTGCAGCAGCGGATTGATGAACTTAACAGAGAATTACAAAAAGAATCAGACCAAAAGTATTTTTTGTTAAATTATGCAATATTATTACTTTCAGAATCTGTTTTGAATGAGTGTCTTTAGATGTGACATGAGAAATTATCACTGCCTCTTTTTAATCAGTAGTTCTTGAATGTAATTATTTTGGGAACAGAACATACCCTCAAACTTTGTAATAAATTAAACAGTTTTACTGTTAAAACTATCAGTTTGGGAGGTTGCCATGTCATGGGTAAAAAAAAAAAAAGTAATAAGATTACATTTTGATATTTATTATTAGTCAGTATTACGGTTTTTCATTTTTTTCCAGGTTAACTGGAAAATAACTTGATCCATTTTAAAGAATAGATTCATTAAAAAATAAATATAAATGTCTCAGGTAATCTGAGCATATGAATATTATTAGTCAGTATTACGGTTTTTCATTTTTTCCAGGTTAACTGGAAAATAACTTGATCCATTTTAAAGAATAGATTCATTAAAACATAAATATAAATGTCTCAGGTAATCTGAGCATATAATTATGTTTGCAATAGAAAGGTTGAAGATAAGATGCAAGGTGACTTCTCATAAATCTTATGTTACCTCCCTAAATTCGTCTTTTGTTTTTTTCATTTGCTTTTTTTCAATTTTAATTTTTTAAAAAATTAATTTGTTTGTTTACTTTTAGTTTACAGGATTCAATTCCACAATTCCTTGAGTTTCACATTTTGTCCCCTTCCCCCATGGCGGCATATAGTCAAGTATAGGATCTGTAAATACTTTCACATTATACATTAGTCAGGTTATAAAGACAGATTGTATCAGATGGAATGAAAAATGGTAAAAAGGACATAAAACCAAACAATAAAAGGAAAAAAGATCAGGTATTTTGCTTCCATCTGGATATAAACTCAGTTCTTTCTAGTTGTTTCTCTGGATGCACACATTTCTCTCCATCATGAGTCTTTTGGGATTGACTTATATCACTGCATTGCTGAGAAGAGTCCAGTCTATCAAAATTGGTCATCACACATACGTTGTGTCTGTAATTGTGTACAAATTTCTCCTGGTTCTACTCTTCTCACTCAGCATCAGTTTGTATAAGCCTCTCCAGGTAAATATGAAGTCCATCTGCTCCTCGTTTCTTATAGCACAATAGTATTCCATAACATGCATATACCACAATTTGTTCAGCCATTTGCCAATTAATGGGCACCCCCTTAATTTCCAGTTCTTTGCCACCACAAAAAGAGCTGCTATAGACATTTTTGTACACATGGGTCTTCTTCCCACTTCTATGATCTCTTTGGGATATAACCCTAGGAGTGGTATTGCTGGGTCAAAGGATATGAAATTATTTATAGCCCTTTGGGCATAATTCCAGATTGCTCTCCAGAAAGGTAGGATCAGTTCACAACTCCACCAGCAATGCATTAGTGTTCCAATTTGCCCACATCCTCTCCAGCATTTGTCATTTTCCTGTTTTGTCATCTTAGCCAATCTGACTGGTGAGATGTGGTACCTCAGAGTTGTTTTGATTTGCATTTCTCTAATCAATAGTGAATTAGAGCATTTCTTCATGTGCTTATAGATATTTTTAATTTCTTTCTCCAAAAATTGCCTGTTCATATCCTTTGACCATTTATCATTTGCTTTTTTTTTAATGAAAAAAATGATACTATAAAGAGACAAACTATGACCCATTTCAGCTGAGATTAAAGCAAGAAAATGGGTATAAATTTCAGTTTAATGTTTATAGTTTTATGTTAGTATATATAGAGGATTTTCTTTAGGAAATAATTCTTGATATTGAGAAGAAATACCAACTAGGTAGAATGAAGCCTGTAGATAAAAGTTAGGTAGGTACTACAGGCTTACTAGAGGACAGCCATCTTTGAAAATGGTCTGTTAGAGGATTTTCTTTTGAAGCAAGAAACAAATGTTCACTAGAAATTTGTAGAATATTTGATAAAATTAGGTTTGTCTGAAAATTCACCAGAAAGGTCACAAAAATTCAGGGTATAAGTTGTTAAGAAACTCAACAATAAGATGCTATATCATTTATGAATACCACCTGGAAAAAAATGGAAACTGTGTTCCTAATTTGGTTATGCACCAGGACCCTTATTTTTATTAGCAAATAAAAACTAGAAATCAACAAGCAACAATATCATTAGTTCACTAACTATTAATAAATTTATGAAGAGGATTATAAAATTCAAAATAATTTATAGTTTCTTTCTGAAGACATATATGGACCATTTAGCCTAGAAGAAACTTAAGGAATGGATTGTCATTTATTTTTCATCCTTGATTCATTTAAATCATTTTATACATCTTTGCATTATTACAAAAGAAATCCACAATGTTTAATGTTTTATACTTTCAAAAAATGAACAAAATGGCAGCCTATCTTTTAATTAATTTTATATAGGAGAAACTTTAATGAGAAAATTACATATTTGACTTTAAGAGTTATGATTATGTTTGTGATCAGGTCATATGTAAATCCAAAGGTGCCAATGTAAACCTAGTTGATTGTTTTTATAAACTGGAAATCTTTGAAAATGTGAAAGTTATTAGTTTATTGTTTCTGTAACTAAATTAATTTTTTTATGTGTTGCAGAGATGCACTCAACAAAATGAAAGATGTGTATGAGAAAAATCCACAAATGGGGGATCCATGTAGTTTGCAACCCAAACTAGCTGAGACAATGAATAACATTGACCGACTACGCATGGAAATACATAAGAATGAGGTGAATCCTTAGGCTGTTTTTATAAAGTATAAATTACTATGACAGAATGTTCACTGTATATTTTCCAAATTGTTTAAATAATTTGAAAACGTGTATGAATAATAAAGTTTTGTTATAATAGATAATCATTGAAATGAACCTTTTAATGAAAAGTTGTTTTAATAATAATGGTGGGAGTTAACATTTATATAGTACCTACTGTGTATGTGTGAGGCACAGTGCTAAGTGGTTTCTAAATATTATGCCATTTGATCCTCATAATAATCCTGGAAGGTGGGTGCTATTATCATTCCCATTTATATAGATGAGGAAACTGAGACAGCCTCAGTGACTTGCCTAAGGTCACACAGCTGATATGTCTGAGGCTGGTTTTGAACTCTTATCTTCCTTACTTGAGGTCCAGCTCTCCATCTACTGCGCCGCCAACCTGCCTCTACTTGAGGCTGATTAACATTTTAAATATATAAATGTATGGGTGTGTTGTATGGTTTTTAAAATTTTTTAAATTTTCTTGTGAGTAGAAAGGACATCAGACTTAGAATAGTCCTTGCTGTGCCAATTACTAGTTGTATGAACTTGAACTTCTCTGGATACCTTAGTCTTCCCATCTGTAAAACAGAGATGATACTGATATAGTTCTTTAAGCTTTACATCAGATCATGTGTAGTACATGATTTGATCCTAAAATGACCCTGTGAGATAGGCATTTATAATCCCATTGCCTCTTATCACAACATTTTGATGATAAAGTGAGATATGTCAAAGTCTTTTATTAAATTGTAAGGCCTTGTATACCTATGAATTGGTATTATTACTCAGATGTTTGATGTGAGAGGTGCTGTGACTTAGAGGATAAAGAATTGTCCTTAGAGCCCCAAAATCTTGGGTTCTAAGTCTTATCATTTACCCAGACTGTCTCTTTGTCTGTGATAAAGTCCCTTTACTTTTCCATGTTTCACACACTTCTTTAAAACTGTAATTTATTAGAGACAAGTTACCTGTCTGCAGTGGTGAGTTTCCAGAACCAAAAGTTCCCTACATCGATGAAACATAGGACTACAAATAATGTTCTTTTCTCCTAGAATTGAATAAATAAGTAACATTAGGTATATTTTAAGCTTTTGGAGTTTAAAAGCCTGTTTATATATCGAGGTTTATTTTACCATGATGCTTGTTCACTTCCTTTGTTTTATTTTATTTTCCTCTGAAGGCCTGGCTTTCTGAAGTTGAAGGTAAAACAGGTGGGAGAGGAGACAGAAGACATAGCAGTGACATAAATCACCTGGTAACACAAGGAAGAGAAAGGTCATTGTTCTATTTAAACTTAGATTTTTTTAGGCCTTAAACCTTTTCCCCAGAATTCCTAGTAACAATTCATCTGGGATTTGTTTCCTGAGTTGATTATCTTAGCTTTTCAAATAAATGGTATTTAGAGTGCTCCTGTCTTCTGCAACTTTGTTATGAAGACAGTTCTCCTTTGCCTTAAGTCAAGTAAATTTAGGGGAATTTTGACCTTTAGAACTGATAAGACAGAAAGCTGAATTTGTTTTAAATAAGCCTTCGTGGAATTTATCCTACGACATACTAGTCAGTGAAATGACTGTCAATATCCTGAGTGTTGAGAAAGAACAATTATTGTCAGATTTGGGGTTATGGGATGCCTATACATATGATCTTTTTATGCTCCCTGTATTAAAATCAAGGGGCAAATAATAGAAGTGTGGTCTTGGTGTGGTTCTCTGAAATTAGGTGGCAACTAGAGTGTCACTGTGGTTATACAATTTTTAATATGTCATGGGACTAAACAAATTTTCAAGCATTTTGGTGGGGGGTACTTTTCCCTCAAAGGAATCAAATTATGATTTTTAATATGAAGGAGGGGCAAGAGAGAACCTCCAAATGGATTTCCTTTTGCTTTAATGTGTTATACCAGGAAAAATCCAAAATTGTAAGAATTCCCCAGGCCACATAAATGTTCTCTAGGCCTACCAAAACATTGATTGGTATGTATCTAATCCTGTGGACTTTGGCCTAATTGAAGGCTTAATCAGCATGAATCTTTGGCAAAATATGATTGGAAATTTAAACCTTTTTTAGACATCATGATAATGCACTTAAAAGTAAAAAACAAATCCTTTTAAAAATGTTTGCTAATTTGAATTATTCACAACATAGTGTTCTTCCATTAACATAAATAATGATGAGTTGACTGTTTTTGCATTTTTCTTTTAGATCAGAAGTTCTTAATCTTTTCTTTTAAATCAAATGCTTTATTAACTTCTAGTTTACATCATTCATTTTGCAAGATTTTGAGTTACAAATTTTCTCATTGTTTTTCCCCTACCCACTACCCCAAAATATCCCCTCCTTCAATCTGCTCTCTCCCATATCTTCTTCCATACCCCTACAACTTTCCAGTAGGGCACGGTGGATCTCTGTGCCCCAGTGCCTGTATGTCTTATTTCCCAGTTACATGTAAAATACTACTAATAAAAGTATATATATATATATATATATATATATATATATTTTTTTTTTTAAACATTTGATTTTAAAACTTTGAATTCCAGATTCATTCCCTTCCTCCCTTGTCACCCACCCTTACTGGGAAGATAAGCAGTTCAGTATAGGTTGTACATGTGTAGCTATGCAAAACATTTCCATAGTGGATATATTGCAAAAGATGGACTATATTTCTCTCCCTCCTATATCCACCTCCCACTTGTAATATTCTCTACTTTGATCTTGTCCCTTTTCAAAAATGGCTGTTTCCAACTTCCCTCCCCCCCAACCTGACCTCCTTCCATCATCCCCCCTCTCTCATCCCCTTCCCCCCTACTCTCCTGTAGTGTGAGATACCCTATTTAGTGTATATTTCATTCCCTCACTAAGCCAAATTTCATTGAGAATAAGGTTGACCCATTCCCTTTTGCCTTCCTGTTCTTCCCCTCCATTGTAACCATTTTCCCTTGCCTCTTCTATATGATAGTTTACCCCATTCTCTCTCTCCCCATCTCCTCTCATTATATTCCTCTCTCACCTCTTAATTTCACCTTTTAAGTATCATCCCTTACCATTAAATTGGTCCTGTGCCCTCTATCTATGTGTACCTGTACACATATATACACACATTCACATATGTATTCATATGCCCATATACCCTCCTATATAGACAAATGTGTGTGTGCATGTGTGTGTACACACATACACATTTCTATTCCCTTCAACTGTTCTCATACTGAGAAAAGTTTCATAAGTTACAATTATTGTCTTTCTATGTAGGAATGTAAATAGTGCAACTTTGATAAGTTCCTTATGATTTCTTTTCCCTGTTTACCTTTTTATGCTTCTCTTGCTTCTTGTATCTGAATGCCAAATTTTCTATTCAGCTATGGTTTTTTCATCAAGAATGCTTGAAAGTCCTCTATTCCACTGAATGACCATATTTTCCCCTGAAACATGATACTCAATTTTGCTGGGTAGGTGATTCTTGGTTTAAATCCAAGCTCCTTTGCCCTCTGGAATATTATATTCCAAGCCCTTTGATCCCTCGGTGTGGAAGCTACCAGATCCTGTGCTATCCTGATTGTGTTTCCACAATATTAAAGTTGTTTCTTCCTGCTTGTTTATAATATTTTCTCCTTGGTCTGGAAATTCTGGAACCTGGCTATAACATTCCTAGGAGTTTTCTTTTTGGGATCTTTTTCAGGAGGTGATGGGTGGATTCTTTCAACCTCCATTTTGCCCTCTGGTTCTAAAACATCAGGGCAATTTTCCTTGAGAATTTCTTGAAGGATGATTTCTAGGTTCTTTTTTTGATCATGGCTTTCAGGTAGTCCAGTCATTTTTAAATTATCTCTCCTGTCTCTATTTTCCAGGTCAGTAGTTTTCCCAGTGAGATATTTCACATTGCCTTCTATTCTTTCATTTGTTTGGATCTGTTTAATAGTATCTTGATTTCTCATAAAGTCATTTATTTGTTTATGTCTGGGAGTTTCAGTGAAAGCTTTCTATATTGAGTAATTTGTATACTATATTTTTTGAGAAAATAAATTTTCTTTGGGAAGTTTGAGATTAGTATTTAACACAGTAATCATGCTGGGGAGAACCCTGGAGTCGTTTTTCTAGAAAACTAGTCTATGTATGAAAGACTTGATAAAGATTTGTTTTCATTTGTCTTATAGCCCTGAAGGAAGTTATACAGATGATGCAAACCAGGAAGTCCGAGGACCACCACAGCAGCATAGTCACCCTAATGAGTTTGATGATGAATTTGAAGATGATGATCCCTTACCTGCTATTGGACATTGTAAAGCTATTTATCCTTTTGATGGTATGATTGATTTGATGTATTTGATAAAATTGGTTGTTCGAGGTTTAATCAACTTGAATGGTTAGATGAATCATTTACTAAATTAAATTGCCAGAGCATCATAATTTCACTGCCATGACTTTTTAATTATTTGTTTTCTAGATAGTGAGCATTTTCTTTCTTTTCCATATAGGATAGAATATGACAAAGGTGAAGTTTGTTGGTTTTCAGGACAATGTAGAACAGGAATGAGTAGTCTGCTTCAGATCATTTGTGAAGACAAACTAATTCTTCACAGACTGGCTGCTGACCCCACTCCTTGTTTTCTGATTTCCTTCTCATTTCTGCTCCAAGGTTGGGAAAGATGGCATAATTAGAAGCCACTGCCATGCCCTTGTCCCTACTTGTGGCTTAGGAGGAAATGCTGCCAAGGATTGGAAGGAAGGCTTCGTGGCAGAGGCTTCAGACCATTCTTTCCTCCTCATTTCAGCCAGTGGGCTGGAAATGAAGCCCACCAAGTTAAAATCTTGCTCTAATATAGAGTTGGAAGGGGATTTTAGTCTTTACTACTTTAAAACTTAGAAAATGTCTAGGTCCTCTTTTTTCCCAGTGACGACCTATTTTGACTATAGCAGTAACAGCAGCAGCAGCAAGAACATTATCTTCTTCCCAGTCATCACATAGGAATGGTGAGGGGATGGAGGAACTAGCCAAGTCATTGAGGTGATAGCAAACCAGATGCCTTGTCACAGATACTCCTGCTGCCAACATCAGCATTTATACTTCATTTCTCTTGCTGTACTTTCTGCAATTTTCCTTAACTCTTCTTCCTTTCTCTCTAAGTACTTTTTTCAGATACCATTCACTATCCTGATACAACCCTGTAACAATTTGACTCAAAAGTGGAAAAATAGGATTTATTTTTTTAAAAAATCTTAATTATCACTTTCGTAGACACTTAAATTTTTTTATATTGAGGGTTACTCATACTTTGCAGATATTAATCAAAAAGATAATTTAGCATAAATCATGCCTAAGCTTCAACAACTTTTATCTTAGGGCACAATGAAGGCACCCTGGCGATGAAAGAAGGTGAAGTCCTCTACATTATTGAAGAGGACAAAGGAGATGGATGGACGAGAGCCCGCAGGCAGAATGGAGAAGAAGGCTATGTGCCAACATCTTACATAGATGTGACTTTAGAGAAAAACAGTAAAGGTGCAGTAACTTATATCTAAACTCTAACCAAGCAGCTTCGTACCATATGTTCCCCAGGAAAGAGAACTCTACATATACATTCAATGGGATGAAAAATGTTAGGAAGCATTCCATAAAGGGCATCTAAAGCTTATTGTTCACCTTGTGAGCTTAGCTCAGGCTTAATGCTTAATTAAGAGTTGTGAATGTTGTGGAAGGAAAATGTTCTTTTTATGTTTATTTTCTAATTTGAGCAAAACTCATTGGGGCTTAATCACTGCTGTCGGCCTTATGTCCTACATCAATCCACTTGAAAGATTTGTTGTTTTCTCTTTGACAAATCATAGCATCTTATCCATTGAGAAGGTTGTAGTAGACTTAAGGCTTTTTATTTTCCTTGCTTCAGAAAACAGACAAGATAAAATAGCTATGAGAAAATAAGACTACCTGGGAATTCTAAAAAGCAAATTCATAAAACTAGTAATAATCTCTTTTTAAGCAATCTAAGTGAAAGTGACAGTTCCCAGAAAGAAAGGTCACAATAACTGATGAATGTCGCCAAAGAAAAATGCTCATTTTCCCCTTTGTTTCCTAAATATTTGTTGGCATTTAGTCTTCTAAAGATGAAAATATGTTGTTTTAAAGAAAAAAACATATTGCCTACATGGGTAGTATCTTTAAAATCTTGCAAAGTAATTTGACCTAGTCACTTTGTGTGTTTGTAAATTTTGTGTTTCCTGACCAGGAATTCTGAATTTCTAGTGATTTTCAATAATGTATATATTTCTAAATTCATCTTATCCTTACATTACTCATCTTGAAAATACTTTTTTGGAGAGTATTTCTTTTCATGGGTTAACATCTAAGAGCCCATAAGTAGTAAGACACAAGTTTCATATAAGTTGGAATTAGAATTTTTCAAAAGCAAATCTAATCAGTATTTGTTTTAAAAACTAAACAGTAACAAAAAGCTGAAAAATGCTCTGGTGACTGGATCCTGACTTAACCACAGTGAATATTCGTGTAGGGTCCCTGAATGAGACGTTTAGCTCTTATGGGTAAGAAAGCACATTCTTTCAGTTCAGGTCAAACAAATATTTATCAGAAGCACCAGTTCCTTCTGTTGCTTTTCATCAGTAAGGAAGGCTCTTTGGAGGGAGTTAGCACTTTGCAGGGAGAATGGAGTAAGGGACCGTGCCATAGTGCATATGGAGTGAAACTCACAAAGGACTTCGGCTACAGGACTTGCTATGGGACATTTGGGACAGGCACTAGACTGAACACCTCCCTCTGTCTTTCCAAAGGTCTTCAGTAATTATGTTCTTTTCTTTTTCCTCCTGGACTGCAGGTTCCTGAAGAGGGTTTCTGAGAAAATGGGCGAGATGTGGAAGGAGGTTACATGCAGCTGCTCTGGGAGGGGAGGGTAGTAGAGTTGGCAGGCTTAAAGAGAAAGAGAAAAAAAAGGAAATTGCATGAGTGCATGCAGGCATACATTATTATTTTTCACTAACCTCATCTCCATGCATTGTTTTTTTTTTAAAAAAAAATCATGATATTACAGATCCTCACAATTCTGCTTCAGAATTCTCTATTAGAAAAAGGCCAAAACAACCTTATCCACCTTTTTCCATTTGTTTCACTCTCTTTGTTAAAGTCAGAAAAACTGCAGTGATGATTTCCCATTTGTTTCACCCAATACAGTTGTCCCAGTAGGACTGTCTTCATCCAGGCCCTGTTTTAATTGGCTGTTTGTTAGACCCATGCTGTTTGTCAGTGTCTGCCTCTTCCGCCTCCAGGCTCGCCTAACACATCCTGTTGCATGTCTAGAATGATTGGATTAGATTTGTGTTAGGCATGTCTTTATAACCTCTTGTTTTCAATGCTTGTCTTTTGTTTTACATTTGTAATGAAAACCACTGTTTTGTGAAACCTCTCCAGCACTAATGTTTTCATCCCAATGTTCATGTATGCTGCTATAACGTCCCCATTCATTGCAACCATCATCATATTCCAGTTTTGGCATTCTGAAGAAGTGGTCTATGGACCCTAAGTATTTTTGGTGATTAGAAAAGAAAACATCTCTGCTCTAGCCTACAACACAGTCAGAAGAACTCTTTGAAATGTGATCCATCTCCAACACCTCATTCTGAGAAGAACCTCTAGTGAGCACTGAAGTCCTGGCAAAGTAATACAGAAGATACTCACCATCGCAAGACAAATGACGCTTTTCAAAAGTCAGCTGCTTGCCATCCAAACACTGCCTTAAACTAGAGTGCCTGAAGCTGCTGATTGCCAACACTACCACTACAGTATCCCACAAAGGGCTCTATGTATTGGCTTGGTATGACCTCCTTTAACTCTCGCCAGTGCCGCTGCAGCTGCAGGAGCAGCCGTGGTGGTGTCTTCTAGAGCGCTTCTGCATATGACGGTGCATCTCTTCACGTTTGTGCTTCAGAACTAAAGACGTGTATCTGTATGTTTTACTTCACTAAGTGTTTTTAATAGAATTCGTATGGAACCCCCTCCCCCCAATTGTCTTTTAATTTGGGGTAATGAAGCTACCACTTAATTACTATAATGATAGTCTGTTCTCAAGTGATACTTTAATTTTGAACCATTTTAAATTTGAGTGGAACTTTGTAATGATTTATGTGCACTTTTACTTGTAAAATGGCTATTTCAATATGTTTATATGTGTAAATAGAGTTGTCTGCAGTGCCCTATTGCTTATATTGTCTTGCTTCCCATTTGTGATTCTGTTAATGACTTACATTATACCTGATTTACCAGAGTAATAGTGAGGTAGGGGAAGGGAAATATTTGTACCACTCATGCTTCATTAACTCAATTCTTTCCTGTTTGAGGGAGAAAGAGAATGTGAAATGGTCTGTGTTTCATTGGATTTTAAGCAATATTTTAGAAACCTTGTGACTTCTTTTAAGAGATTTTTATTTCCAGTGTTATTTGACTTGTACTACCAGTAAAACTAAAGCTGAGTGACTATTGTGTGGAAGTTGATTCCTTTATTAAAATGAATATGCCACTATTACACACCTGACCGTGTATAACCTTTGGGGCTATGATGCTATCAAGTTTAGATTTTGGATATTGTATACAGGGTTATTTATATTATGTGACATTACTCAATACTGACAAACTACACAATGTAGTTTTTAAAATCTAGTGCTTTTTTTTCCATTTTAAAGGTTAGCAGTGGGAAGGAAATGTGATCTGGCTGTTTGTCTTTTGTATGAGACCTGGAGTTCTTGTGTTTGCCTGGCTAGCAGCCAACAGGTCAAAGTTTAAGGCTTCCTTGTAAAGACTAACTGTTCTTTTCAAGCTACTGTTTGTTTTTCTAAAAGCAGGATTTGCTTCCTTTGGGGACAAGTCCCTTCGTGTGGGATAGTGCAACCTGTATATGGGTTATTACATATAGGAAAGACATTTGTACTTGCACAGCTAGTTAAAATCATTCTGAAAATTGGAACATGTGAATTGTCTTAAATCTTCGATATTTTCAGTAATTTTTACTCCTTTTGTGCACATGTTGATTTCTTAATGGTAAATGCTTTGTTTAAAATAGTGTTCTCTGTTGAGAATATTTTCATGGAATAAACAGTCTTTTCATGGTCAGTTAGGTGTAGAGTGTGATGTCTCTTTTTTCTCTATGAACCTTAAGTCCCCTATATAAATGAATGGTTTAGGCAAGTCTTCAGAACTGACTTGATGTTTAGGTGGAGGTGGCAGCAGAGTGCAGTGAAATAACCACTGACTGGTCAGAAGTCATATGTTCAGAGCTCACCTCTTGGGCTTACTTCTCTAAAATGAAGGGGTCGGACTAAGGCTAATTTATGATCGGGTCCAGTTCTTTGACCAGTCTCAGTCGAAGACTTGGTACTATTGATGTGAAGTCACAAGTAAGAATCCCAAATAAGGAGAGGACTGGAGGGAGTCCACTACTTTTTAAGCTTTTTTCTCAAGTTTACCCCAAAGAATGAACTTTTTCTGAAAATAGAACTTTAAAGATGCTTTTAAAATGCTTTTCTATATTAGCATTGGTTCTGACATTGTTCTCTTATGTACCATCAAAACAGTCCTAAACTCTATGGTCATCTTGCCCACACGCAAGTCCAATATCCAACTCTGATTGCACCACCTCAGCTCCTAGTAGGTATTTTCTGCTCTGCTGCTCATACTCTCAAGGAATCATGGAAGAAAGTATCCTAGAATTCAGCATAGTCAAATATGTAAACTCTGCTTTGGTGATAGGTATGATCTCTTGTCTAGAACTTCTTAATGAGGATATGGTTCATGTGTGTTGGGACAGACCGAAAATGAAATGGGCTATTCACTGGAAAATAATAGAAATCAGAAAGTGACGGGAAGGTGATAAAAGGGAAGATAAAAAGGAATCACTTTGGAGAAGGTCTCTAAGTTCATTTATGAAAGATGTACAAAAGAGAATAAGGAAGAGATTAAATTCCAAGGTGATTTTTTTTCAAAATTTAAAAACTCACTAAATTGCCTCATTTACCTCAATGTGCTATTTTCCTTTGACAACAGGAAAGCCTACCTCCTAGTTGATTTTGAGTCTAGGTGTGATACTGTGCATTATGTTGCATGGAACTCAGTTGCATGATTGGCTGTTCTAGAAAGGTTATTTATGACTTAGAGCTAAAGGAGTTTTCTCCTGATATACCTACAGTAGGTCAGCCCATGATTTTAGGCTTAGTCCTGAGAGAACAATCTTAACTTTATGTTTACAACCATCTCCCTCTTTCTCCTTTCATAGCACCTTTCTCTGACCATAGCAGAACTTCAGAGGTTTTATAAATCTTGCTTCTACAATCAGAAAGCATCTCTAAGCTACAGTAATGAGATGCAAGTATATAGGACCTTATGGCTTGGTTTTTTATTCTGAATTTGTAACTATTACTTGTTTTACTTTCCTAATCTAGGAAACTGGAGAAAATGATTTGCCATATTTGTGTGTAAGATTATGTGTAGTCTAGCCTAGCATACCATAGTATAAACACATCTTTTCTGACTGATATGAAGTTAAACTGTATCCCTATCCTATGCTGTATAGTACTATACCGTACCTTTGCTATGCTGTGCTGTGGTATGGTACATTGGTCAGTCACTCCTCTCTGTGGATGTAAGGCAATAGTCCATTACTGATTTTGACTCACTGTACCCTCAGCACTAAGGTCCCAATTATGTTACTAAGTACCCACAGGTGGAGCCAGTGAAGAAAAATAGACTGGATTTCTCCTAGGGATAAAAGGGTTACTTCAAGACAACACCGATTGTGTTGCCTCTGTAATGCAGTCCTAAAAGTACTGGGTCCTGTCTCAGCCCCTTATCTTCACAAAGCAGGACATGCCCAGACTTCATGGGCAGATCAGCTTGGAGCTGGGTCACTGCAAACTCATTGAGGCACCAAGCCTGTGTGGTGACTGGAGAACATCTTTCCCCTTTCCCACCTGAAAAAAACCTGTGATTCCTTTTTCTCCTTGGATGCTGTGCCTCCCTCATATACCTGTTATTTTCATATTTAAATGTTTCCCTTGGTTTCTGTAATGTATGTGTACTATGTGCTATATATTGTAGACTAGTTTGTATTGTGGCAGAAACCGTAGTGCATACTGTGCTATATACGTCGTATAGTGTAGTGTACTGTATTGTTTCTATGTGTATATAGAATATACACATGTAAGGTATGCTTATATTAAAGACCATAGTATAGACTTGTCTCGTTTATACTGTACTACAGTATAGTAGAACATGCTGTTCTATACTGCAGTATAGTGTAGACCAGACAATAGTCTGTACTACTACACTACAACCTGTATAGTGTAGTGTCCTGTAGTGTGGCACCCAGAGCAGATCGCAGCCTAGCATCTGCCATCAAAATAGCCAGCATAGTACGTGACATCACTCTACCCAGCAGCAATAGTCTATGTTATTTATTACGCTGGCTTAATAAATGCTATATTATAATGTACTATGCTATACTGTGCTGTTAGGTGGTTCTTTGTTATCTATGCTATTACTTTCCCATACTATACTTAGACAACAGTGTAATGAACTGTACCCAACACAATACCCAACCCTACTCAGCTAGGTTATATATAATAAAATACACCATATGAGGCTAAACTGTGTTATCTTACACTATAATATTATGATCATTTGACTCAAGAGGGGTTGGTTAGTTGAGCTGTTGCATACCATCCTCTGTTTTGGGAAGGGGCACAGGCCAGCCTCTTTCGTTCACCTCCTGGTCTTGTTCCTGACTTTTTGAACTTCAAAGTCATGCCTCCTCCTTGGCCTCAACTGTTTTTCAGTTCTCTTCTGTGCATTGTTTTCACAATTAGAATATGCAGAGGGCAGGGTTTACCTTTTTGCTTGTATTCGCATTCCCAGTACTTGGCACAGTATCTGGCACATAGTAAAGCATGTAAATGCTTTTTTCTTTCCTAGAAGGGGAAAGTAGTGCTCTGTAGAACTGGTCTCTGCCACACTGATAGAGAGTAGAGAAGTTGGCCAAGAAATAAAATGACCATACAATTTGACTTCTAGGATCTTCCCTGTCTTCTATTCAGCCCATCTGCCTGCCTGTACTTTTGTAGTATTTAAATGGGGTGGGGGTGGGGGGGGCAGGAGAGGGTACAGAAACATGTAAAAAATGGAGGAAATACCTTAAGAACCAGGAGTCCTCTAAAGACGATTTTACTGTACATATATACACATACAGATATATGTATATAAATGCATACATTAAGCAAAATGCACTTAAACCCAGGTAAGATAGCTGCCTACAGCAATAAGCAGGAATCTAATAGCATTTATGAAAACTGTTCCTTGACCAACTAAATCAAATGTATTTTATGACCACCATGAATAATTTTAATATTAAGAGACTGGATGTTCACATAAAGATATATTTTTATTCATGACTATTTACACAGTTTTCATATTCATTTAAAGAATATCATACAACTGATACCTTCTGAAATGTTTCATGCTGTTTGTTCTTAACCTACTCCTCTATTTACACTTCTGCTACATTATCCTGTGGGAGCCAAAATTACCGGAAGTGGTCAAATGCTGTTATTTTAAGAGTTAAATCTGATCAAATGAGATCAGCTAACTCTGCCCACGAGGTATGTTCTTAAAGTTGACTAACAAATCATTAGCAACCATTACATTAATAAATTATGATTCCTTTAAAAATCAGTAGTAATTTTTAACAATTCATAAATAAATGTGCACTGTGCAATTTCCATTATCAAATATCCTGTGGATGCTAAAGGTTTCTATATCGTCCCATTTGTACTTGTTTTATATGATAAACTTTCCCAAAGAGGAAAGTGGATAAGGTTGAAATAATACGGTTTTTTGAAGACATTTCAGAGCTCTGCATGCTTTACAGGAGGAGGTTCCAGTTTCCGTGAGAGTGCAGTTAAAATCTGGTTGAATTTCTCATATCTCTCAGTTTGATTGACTTGTGCTCCTTTGCTTCCCCATAGCAATCTCATCTGAAATTCAGTCTTGAAGATTTCATTCATCTCTTCATCTGCCTGAAAACCTAATAAGAGCAAAATAAAAAGCAGTGTGTGATACCTGAACTCATACTGTAGAGCTGAAACTGAAAACTTGTTTAAGTGAAATGACGAAAAAAAAAATTAACTCCACTTTAAAAGTCTTTTGAGTTGTCAAGAATGAAAAACAGTTCAAATCCGGCCTCAGACACTTCACACAAAAACTAGCCGTGTGACCTTGGGCAAGTCACTTAACCCCAATCGTCCTCCAAAAAGCAAAAAAAAAAAAAAAAAAAAAATTTAAAAACAAGTGGTTGCTGTTCCCGATCCAGGTAAAGATAGTTGGGCAAAATTTAGCAGGCTGTGAACACATAGGAAGAGCTGAGGACTGTTTCCAAAGAAAGATCATTATGAGAATTTTGCAAAATGATACCAAAGGTTGGTTAATGGACTCGAGTTCTAGGGCCTATAGCTCCCCTCTTCATTTTTTCCAAGCATCTGTTTATTATGGGAATTTTCTATGATTTAGAAATTATCACTTAGTGAAAGGGGAAAAAAGTTCAAGATTGTCAAAATGAACTGAACCACAAAATTTCAGAGTTGGAAGGGTCTCATCTAGTCTAAAAGTTCCTATCTGGGGGTCCATAAATTTGTTACTAAAAATAATTTGATAATTATTTCAATATAGTTGTTTACATGTATTCTTTTCATTCTATCAGATTCAGTCCAGTGGTTTTCTCTGTAGATCTTTCTGGATTCTATCAAATCTAATGTGTTAGCTTTCTCTTCTTGGCTCTGTTATCTGCCAATTTAATAAGCATGGTATCTATGACTTCAGGGCACTGATTAAAATTAACATTGGATGAAGCACAGATCTTTGAGCTATTTTCCTGGAGGTTAAGAAAAGGATCAGGGTAGCTTGAGTTAAAACATTTGAAAACCTTCCCTCTGTGAAAGAGTTGGTTAAACAGGATATATAGAGAGGAAGAGAAGGGCTCCAAACAGTTCAGGAGCAACAGAGGCTAGCTTGATGGAAAATGGTGCCGTGGCAGGTCAGCATGTTAGAAAAGGTGAGGAATATAGACATAAGATGAGATGAAGCAAAGATAAAAGAATGGTAGGGAGAGATGTTAAGTGCTGTAGGAAAAGGTCATGGAGACCCACCCAGGTAACCATAATGGAGACTTGAGGAGGAGTTTGATAGAGGCAGTACTCAATGCTGGACTTTTGGGCTGTATTATAAATTTTCTCTCTCCAGTTAGATTACAATCTCAGAGTAGGAAGGAGCCAAAGTAACAGTTTCTTCCTTTTTTTTTTTTTTAACTATTATCCTATTTTTATAAATATCAGTTACTGCTATACTCACTGAAATCTAATAGTCACACATTCCTTATAATCTAAAAAGAGGAATTTTTAACATGCTAATGGGAAAAGGCAGCACAATTAAATCCTCAGATGACAAGAGTTCACTCCTGCAAATCATTTTTTTTTAATTTATTTTTAGTTTAAAACATTCACTTGCATAAGTTTAAAATTTTCTCCACCCCGCCCCCCCCAACATGGTGTGCAATCTGATATAAGCTCTACATATACATTCGCATTAAACATTTTCACATTAGTCATGCTGTATAAAAGAATTAGAACGAATGGGTGGAACCATGAGAAAGAAAAAAAAAGCAAATAGTATGCTTCGATCAGCATTCAGGTTCCATGTTTCTCTGGATGTGGGTGGCATTTTCCATCATGAATCTACTTCAAAGCATTCTAAAGTTCATAAAGCCCTTTATCTCACAAAAACCTTATGATCATGCCCAAGCAGTGTTTCCATTTTACTGATGAGGTAAGAGTTGGAAGGGATATCGGTGACCATCTACTTCAAAAGTCCTTAGCTAGGGATCCATAAACTTGCTTGTTTTTAAAAATAATTTGATAACTATTTCAGTGTAGTTGGTTACATGTATTCCTTTCATCCCATTATGATTCTCTGATAATTGCAAAATATAGCTAGTAAATGGCAGAGCCTTGGTTTGTACCCATGGATTCTGAGATTCTAGGGTCACTGCATCACATTGCCTCTCAAGAAATATATACATCTTCTTGTTTGATCAATTCTCTTCTCAAGAGATTTTACCTCCTCTTTTTTTTTTGCTATTTGGAGGGGGGAAGGCAGGGCGATTGAGGTTAAGTTACTTGCCCAAAGTCACAGGGCTAGTAAGTGTTAAGTGTCTGAAGCTGGATTCGAACTCAGGTCCTCTGGCTCCATGGCTGGTGCTCTATTCACCATGCCACCTAGCCACCCCTCCTCCTCTCCTTTTATTCTACAGTAAAGTTACTAATGAGGTCAGACAATAGGGGGAGAAATGAGAAATGCAGGTAAATACTCAGGCTGGGATCAGTAATACATAATGTCATTTTCAAGTGGAGAACAAATCTGAAAAAGGAACTGGATTTTCATGCTTTCACCTCGTCTACTTTTTTGTCTTTACCAAAGGGATCTCCAAGGATCATTCATTTTGCCAGGATTTTATTTTGCATACAAACTGATGAGGTATAGCTCAGAGACATGTCTGCTTACCTTCTAGGGTCCTCTCCGCATTTGCTCGGTACATGTCTGCAGCCTGGGCTATGAATCGGGCTGTTTCTAGATGGCTCAGCATGATTTCACAGCTTTGATCATTTTTTTCCCACATGTCTGTCCCTTCAAAAGTGACTACTTGCCGCTCCATCAAGGTCACTAGAGGCATAAGCAGTGGGACTGTTACCTGGTTTTGGGGAACACACATAGTCTCTGGAAAAGAGAAATGGGAGTCTGTGGGTATATACTTTTCTTTCCACGAGGCCTAAGGAACAAGACAGGTGAGACAGGCATGAGATGACCGGGATCTTGGGCAGGTTTTGATCAGTGGCCATGAAATGGGCTGCCTGTGAAAGTCAGGTTCACCCTGAGTGGGGGTCTTTAAGCAAAGGCTGGACAGAGGGAAAGAATAAGCATTTATGTAGTGCCTACTGTGTGCCAGATGCTATATTGTGTTCTACAAATATTTTACAACTGCTGTTTTGATCTCCATTTTACAGATAAGTCAAAGGGTGGTTCAGTGACCTGCCGAGTAATAGAGCTGGTAAGTGTCTGAGGCCTGATTTGCTTTCAGGTCTTCCTGACTGCAGGCCAAGCCCTCTATCTACTGCCTCTGACAAAGCAAAGGTAGTGGTGATTCTTGGAGAAGGGGAGAAAGTAAGGAGGGGACTCTTGTTTAGGTAATGGGCTCAACAATAAATATAGCTTTTGGGTTTACTTCCAACACTGAGATGATGTAGTAGCCAGGGTTTGGTACTTTTTTTTTTTTAATCACTAAAAACCTCCCATGAAATTATGTCATTCCTAGAAAATGGCCTCCCTAAATCAGTAATCTGTATGATAAGCCTTTGCCAATTCTGGTTGGTAAGCTTTTAATAAATGTTCTGGGAAAGGTAGGAATTTTAAATCTTCATTGTGTGTGTGTATGTGTGTGTGTGTGGTATTTGCATGTGAGTGACCCTGTTCACTCAAGGAAAGCCCAGCATGGCCTGCAGTTGTTGTTTGGTGCCTACCTTTGCCTTCATGTAAAGTTTTGCTGAAAGGTTTCAGTTGCTTTTCATAGAGGATTGCAGTCTGGGTGTATTGGTGCCGTAAAGCAGTCCATGTCTGTTCTAACCTCGTAATCTGGGGGGAGAGATGTCAAAGTAACTCTTGGGAAAGCCATGCTAATATTTGGAAACAAACCCAGAGGTTCCCACACAAATTGGACCAGCCCTAGGTAGTTCAACTGCTCCTTTATGAAACATTTCTTTTCACTTCAAGACCTCCAGGGAGGGAGAACCCATTACTTTCTTAGGCTGTCCATCCAAGTTCTGGATAGCTCCAATTATTTGGAATTTTGTTTGTTAAAAAAAAAAATTCCTGTCATCAAGCCTAAATTTTCTTTAATAGACTTTCTACTCATAGGTAAGCTCCCTGGGAGCAATCAAAGGAAATATAACCCCTTCATTACAGCTTTCCAAATACTTGTATATGGGCTATACCTGGAAACCATGATGTAAAATCAGAAGGCATCAATCAATACAACTTTTTTTTAGAAATATGCCCAGAGCTGAACATAGTATTGCAGATATGATCTGGTCAGGACCAAGGACAGAGGCATCATCACTACCCCATTATCCAAGGGGAAGGGGGAAGAGACATGCAATCCTTCTGATATAGGTTCATTTCACTCTGATGGCAGTTGTAGCCTAGGCTAACTTCTCTCATACCACCCTCTAAACTCTTCCCTTTGTGCTCACACCCTCCCTTCTAAACCAGAGGTTTATTCACCCTTTTCAACCTAAAGTTATCTCTTCGCTCTCATGCCTTCTCATTTATTCCTACTCTCATCTAAGTGCTCATGTTCCAGTAGAACCGGGTAAATGAAGAAGTTTGGCCAATATCACAACACAAATACTTCAGTCTGATGCTATCACTTGTTGCAGAGCCCATTCCCTGCTCGAATTCAGTTATGTTTACTTATCTTTGTAATTGTCATCTCTCTGGTTGAGGATATGCAAAGACTATTTTGTTTTTCTCTCTATGTCCAGAATCCAGCACAAAGTTTAATAAATGTTTGTTGAAGTTTGTTGATAGGACAGAAATCTATTGTACTTTGTTGACTTTGATCTGGAATCTCCAGATTTTAAAGTATGTCCACTTCATTCCCAGCAACCCTCACCATTTAAAATCAAACCTCTGCAACTCAGGGGTTAAATCTGTGTCACACTATTGCCAACTTCTTGTGCTGAGAATGAGGAGACCACCTTTAGGGAAGTGTAGCTAGGTTCCTGCCACTTCCACAGAGCTAGGGAATTTCCTGCCTCGGTAACAAACTAGGGATGTCTGGTAAGTCCCTAATATTTTGAGGTTGATGTCATAGAGGGTTAATAACCCAGCTCTTTCTTTCACAAAAGAACACACACACACACACACACCAAATCCTCAAAGAATAACTGAGGAAAATATTAGGTTAAATGGATGATGAGTATTATTTCTCATGTCGGTTTTTTACCCTCTCCTGAAAGGCTTTCTTTAGATATCTAATTCTGGAAATACTTTGTAGGAAATTGAAATCAAGGGAGGAATGTATGCAAACAATGTAAATTCAACCCAAATTAGTAATTCTGATAGAATCACAGGATTTCTAACTAGAAGAGACATCATTTAGGTCAACCGTCTCCTTTTATAGATAAGAAAATCTGAAGCTTCAGAAGCACCATTAAATAGAGGAGCCACAGGTTGGGGCATCCTTCATGGGCAGGCCCTTACCCCTGTGGTGTGAGGCCTGGGGCTCAAAGAAGATTGTGAGAACCAGATAGCAGGGAGAAGAACATAAGGATTGCTCCCTGTATCTGTTGCATTATTATCTTGGATTGTTGAATCTCTTCTGATTACTCCTAGGATCAGAATCCCTAACATGTAATTATACGTTTTTTTTTTACATCCTCTTATTATATGATGGCAGACTTAGTTTAAAAAAAAAACTAGGGAAGGGACAACAAGAGGAGAGGAGAGGAGAAGCGGGTTACCTAAAGTCACAAAGACGGTGATTACCACACTGAGCATAGATTGGGTCATAAAGAACTTCTAGGCCAGCTCCCTGCTTTGTTCCCCTTAGGTAGGAAGGAGGCCAGATCTGTGATTTCATTAGTGAGGAAACTCCCACTACCAATGCAGCTGTGGCTCTGTAATTGTTAGATAATTTATAGTCTTAGAGAACTGCTTAACTAGCTCGTTAGCAGAATTTAAACCCAGGTCTTCCCGACTGCAAGTCCCAAGCCAGCTCCCTCTTCCCTGTAGCCTGATGCCTCTCCTCATGTCATGCTTGAGGAAACTGAGGTCCACAGAGGAGAAATGCTTCCTCCAGAGACTAGAAGGCCACATGACTCCAGATTCAATACTCTCTTCACCATATCACACCATCAACCCAAGTAATCCAGAGAGGATACAGTATAAAGGAAATGGAACTTAAAAAGAAAAAGCAACAGTAAATACATTTTAGTTGGTTTTCTAGAAGTAGTGATGTATCTTGGTTGTCATGTAGTTACTAGACCCCACTGTGACTCTTGGGGGACAGGGGTGGGGGACACAAAACAATTGGATTAAGTGTGATTGCTCCAATCAGCTGTACTAGTTATAGAGGCCTGATTGGCAGAATGACACTATTGTCAATGTAATGAGAAAAGCTGACAAGATAGGAATTCCAAATATGTGGTATTTGCCACGTGTCCATTCCCTTCTTGATACTCTTTTTTTTTGTTTTTTGGAGTGGGGGGAGGCAATTGGGATTCAGTGACTTGCCCAAGGTGACACGGCTAGTAAAGTGTGAAGTGTCTGAGGCTAGATTTGAACATGGGTCCTCCTGACTCCAGAGCCAGTGCTCTATTCACTGCACCACCTAGCTGCCCTGCTTCTTGATACTTTCTCCACATGACACCACACTCTCAGATTCTCTTCCTATCTTCCTTACTACTTTTTGGTTCCATAGGATCTCAGAATTAGAGGAGACCTCCAAAACCATTTAGTTCAACTTCATCCTTTTATAAATGAAGAAACTGAGTCTTAGCAAAATACATTGACTTGTTCGGACAAGGTCATGGGACTTTAAGTGCCAAAGCTTGGACTTCACCCCAGATCTCTGTTCTTCCCACTGTACCACTCTGCCTCCTTTGCCAGCTGGGTCCAGCCTGGGTCGGTCCTCTTGGTCATCTCCCACAGCTTTAATCATTGCCTCTTGGAAAATACTTCACTGACCTGTATCTTTTTACACCCCCAAACTCTACAATCCCACACCTCAGACTGTGTTGCCTATCTGCACTTGGACATCCAGCTAGCAACTCAAAATTAATAGTTTCCAAACTGAACTCATTTCTCCTTAACCTACCTAGCTCTTCTATTGATGGCATTACCACCACTCTTGCTGGAATAGAAATTTGGAGTCATCTTTGGCTCTTTCCTAACTCCTTACTCCCCATGTCACAAATCTTGTTGAATCTACTTCCAGAAACACTCGAATCCCCTCCCTTTCCTGTCCACTGCAGCCAGCCTCATGCAGGCCCTCCTCTTTTGTCACCTCTTCTACAACTAGCCTCCTAATTGTTCTTCCTTTAATCTATCCTTCCACCCATCCATTTGCCACACTGCTATGGAGAATCCTCCCTCCTAGGGCACCAATGGGATTATTTCCTTATTCTATTAAAAAACATTCTCCAGTGGCTCTTTGGTATTGAATATAGTATAAGCTTCTGGTTCTAGCATTCATATTCTAACTCCAGCTTAAGTGCCTTGCAAACAGCAGCTGTTTGATAAATGTTACTGAATTTTATTCATGTACTCTGTTCTCAGGCCTGTCATTCCCTCTTCTTCTATTCTCATCCCACCCTACTGTATTTCCTGTCTTCTATCTTTGGAATGGATTCCCCCCTCCTGTTCCTAATTCTGTATTGAAGTTCCTCCATTGTTTGAGGGAACAACTCAACGTCCATCTATTCTCCTAAGCCTTCCTTGTTTTTCCAGTGTCCATCCCCAGTTGCAAAGGATCTTTTCCCCTCAGAGCTGGTAAGGCCACATCTCCTGTGTCCCTTATGCCTATGAAGAGTAGGCAGTAAATAAATGTAGAATTTAATTGGTAAAGATTCTCATGCACTAGACACATCATAAAAGTTTACAAGTCCCAAATGAGATGCCTTCAGTGGGTTATTCATATGTAATCTGCTGTCCCTCGGACACGTTTCCCAACACTCTAGGCTTCATAGAGTTAAAAAACTACACTGTCAACACATGCAAAGATCCAGACAAAAATATGTTGTTTCTGGCAAAACAAGCTACAGCGTGGCATACCATCCTAATTGGTTTCTCACAAAAAACATTGATTTTTTTTTTCCTTTTGGATGACACTCCTCATTGTACATCAGAGGCACTTGCTGACTGTCAGCAATTATCCACTGTTTTAAAAACAGAAAGTACTTTGCACAATACTTTCAGCTGCCCTTGTAATCAAAGGCAGCTTTTATCATGGCTCAATTCAATTTACTTATTGAACATAAAACAGTTAAGAGATCTGCCTGACTGACAAACCTGTTAAAAAAACATTATCTCCACCTATGAAGACACAGAAGGCAAAATGATCACTTACTTGTGGCATTTCTAAGGCTTTCATGATGGCAGAGAAGGCATACAGGTCCCCCATGGAGTCCTTCAGTTCCACAGCCACCTGAATGATCTTATGGAGTGTTGCTGATCTCTCCTCTAAACTGCCTGTGCAGCCCAGGATATCTACCGCTATGCCTATGGCCATGGTATTGTGTCTGGAAGGGAGAAGATGTGGTCACTCTTAACAACAAAGTCAGCTTAAGTGCAGTGAAGCCAAGGGCAAACCCATTAAGTGAATGTCAAGGACAACACTCTATATTGCTCACAGCTGTTCTCAGTAGTGAAGCACAGTCGGCCAAAAGTCAGGAGGCCCAGGCTTCAATCTTGCTGAGCCTCAGTTTCCTCGTTTGTAAATTAGAGATAGAATTCATTCACTTAACAGGTATTTTAAGCACCTACCTTTGTACAAGGTATTTAAGGATACAGAGACCAAAAAAAAAATCCAACAAAAAACCAAACTACCTGCTTGAACTGAATTTGAATATGATTTCCAATGCTCACTAGCTGGTGACCCTGGGCAAGTGTAATGGTAATGTAATTTTGAATTTGAAGATCCCTTTGTGTTGGCAAAAGTAGCAGGTACTTAACACTTAGTAACTGATCAGGCCTCTGATTGGGGGGAACAGAAGGTATGAACTCCTGCCCCTTGTTACTGACCTACCAGGAAGTTGGCTGAAAGAAGTGACAAGCCCCAGAGAGGCACAGTCACAATTCCCTTGAGACCCAGATCTGGTGGCAGAACAGCTACAGAAGAGAGAATGGAGAACTGAGTCCTGAGAACTTGTGGTGGTGGAGCTTCTTCTGAACAGGATCCCAGGAGCCCAGAATCCAGAGCCAGGAGCCTGGAATCCGGAGCCAGGAGCCCAAGTGACTGACGCATGACCAGGATGCTGAGACTTTGTGGCTTGGTTGAGCCTTGAATTCTTTGGAGCAGAAATGGTGAAGGAGCTGATGTGGACCACACCCTGTGAATGCCAGTGTGAAGCAGGATCTGCCCAGACAGCTGGTCAGGGAACTGGGAGCTGTCTGCCATTGAACCCAGGTAGAATCTGGGACCATGGAAGGGGATCCAGGAAATCTGAGAACAGGCCCCAAGTCAAGATGAAGAAAAGACCTCTCCTTGGGTACTGAGTAATTATGGAATTATAGTTTACTAGTGACCTAAAGGGTGGAGGGTTTTGTGTATGATACTTAGTAGTAAGACTTTGCTGAATAAGTGACTGATTGTACTTTGAGTACTTTGACTATTGTTACTGATTAGTGACTGATTGAATTAATCAAGACTTTACCCCAAGAGTGGAAGACTTTGACTGTGTACTTTGATACTACTGATAAGTGACTAATTGAATTAACTTAAGAGTGACTATTTTGTGACTGATTGAATTAATTTAAGAGGGACTATTTTACTTTGAGACTATGTTGTGAATATTATATTGTGATTTTCTGTGATAAGTTGAAATATGGTGACTGCTGTATTTTGAATTATGCTGTACCTTGATTTTCCATGGATGTTTTGCTTTTGTTATGGAATAAAGAGAGTGATCACTATATTGAGTAATCAGAACCTTAAAAAAGCTGTCAACAGTAGCAGTTCTTCAGGAAAGCTTCTGTGCATGGCATTACAGCAAGTCATTTAACCTACTAGTCTGTGTTTCCTCCTCTGTAAAATGAGAATAATAATAGCACTTCCCAAGGTTGTAAGATAATTATAAAGTGCTTAGCACAGTGCCTGGGACATAGTAAATATAAGTGCATGTGTGTATGTGTATACACATACATATATGAGCTATTATTATCAAGGAACTTATGTTGGAGGGAAATGGCATGTACACAGATAGACAAATGCAAAATAATACTAGTACTTGCTGTCTCATGTAAGGGCTCAGCAAACTTTAAAGCACTTGTAAAAACAGGAGTTATTATTATTCCTCAAATATTCAAATCGATCTGTGGGGTAATCCTTTCAGAAATGTGGACTGAAGCCCTCATCCTGTCTTATGTTCTCTCCTTACTTCACAGTGGGAGTGAGGAGGGAGATTCTGACTTCCTCACTTTTTCCTTACACCCCAAGGACTCCACTGAAACACAAGGGCTACCCATCAGTCATCCCTCCCTCTCGTCTGGTGACCACATCATCTTTTCTCAACGCCCATTTCCTTGATGACATCCTTTATACCAGTTCTTCAAAGTTACTTATTTGTTACATGTCACAGCCTCTTCAGATCCAACATGTGCCTTCTACACTTCCATCTTGAGTGATGGGCATTTTTAATTCTTCAGAGATACTTAATATTCCATGACTTAGAGATAAACAGTATCAGTAGAATGTTGGAATTTAAAAGATGGGGTCTTGTTCCAAGAGGAGAAGTCCTTTACTTCTAAATTTGACGGCATTTATTTCCTCTATTCCCTAAATTTTTTGTGTTCACATTGTCAGGCATTTAATATGACAAGTGCATGCTTCAACAGTTCAACATTTATTAAGGACCTCTAGTGTTTTAAACAGTGTTGTGCTGGGGGTACATGAAAAATGGGGGACATGAAGAATGCAACCTAAGAGGGCAATATAACATACACCTAATTGTGATAAAAAGCAGAATATAAAAAGGGAAAACATAAGATCCAAAGGGCTGTTGAGGAAATTTTAGGAAGGAAAGCTCACATATAGCTTAGGGAGATGGAGGAGGGAGAAAGAAGGTTAGACCTTTCATGGAGTCTGAGATTCAAAAGGCTGAGATGTGGAAGAACACATTCCAAGCACAAGGGACAGCCTTTGTGAAGGTAAAGAGAGTTCAGAGGAACTTGGGGACTTCCAGCACCACAAAGATGGAATGGTCTCGTGGACTGGGGCATAGATCGCTGCAGAAGACTTCCTGCTTGTTACAAATAATGCTTTCAGTGGAAACAGGAACCCATGAGCTTAGCCCAGAGCACTTGCTCACCTGCTTCTACATTCACTCCACAAAACTTTGCTCCTTTCATAGCAAATTACTGGTTCAGAACAAAACGAGACTTTTCCTAACAGACTTTGTCTATCCTTCCTCACAAACTCCCACCATTTATTCTTTAATCTATTTGCCTTTCAAATGGACAAAGGCCTTTAAGATGAAAGAGAGGCCCAGTGTGTTTGGAACACCCCCAGACTCTTCACCAAGGCCATGATTATTGACTCCTATTGTATTTATGGCCCAGCCATGCCACCAGCTGCATACAAAGAGTTCTTTTCTCCCTCAACCTCCCCCTACAGCAGTGACATAAACACAGCTATGATCTCTGAGACTTTGTTAATGTCCAGGTAATGTCCTCTTGCAAGGGTCTTCAGAGGAAAAACCTAGGTTCACGACAACATGCCAAAGACTGACATCTTTCTCAAGGCAGACAACTATTAAGCACCTGCCTTTGTTTCAAGCAATGTCCTCACTGTTGAGGATACACAATGGATTTATCCTTTTTTTCTTTCTAAAAGTGGTTTCCTGATAAATGAGAGGTGTAGCATTATCTTCTAACTGCCAGACAGTCAAGGGTCAGAGGACTGAAATGAAAAGTGAGAAGGAATGTTTACCTTTCAATGATGTCCAGGCGCAGTTGGTGTCCATAAGGCAAGGTAATGAGTTCCAGACCTGAGTTTACTCCCATGATCCTCCTCATCTCTTCAGAGACCTCTAGTATCCTAGCAACCTGTCAAGGGGAAAAGCTTAAACATATTAATTTGGGAAGTTGACTTGACATGACCCTGACCTAATGTATAGAAAGAGCTACAGAAAAACAGAGGCACATTCAAAACTACCCTTATCTAAAAATGTATGTATGTTATACAGTGATATACAGTTATACAGAAAGTTAAACACTGGGGGAAAAGAGGCCAAAACGGACTGAGTTGTTTGGTCTCCAGAGTTGGCAAAAATTTCCAACCAAAGAAACATTTTAATTATTTAAGCTCATATCAAAAATATCCTAGAGACCTGTTGTAATATTTTACTACCAGTGCAGTGTGTGTGTGTGTGTGTGTGTGTGTGTGTGTGTGTATTGGACTCCACCAATTTACTGAAAGGATGAAATGGTAATTCCCAAGTTTTCCTTTCCCATAACCTTTGCCATTCTAATTCTCACAAAAATGCTTATTATATCCTTAATGATGTAGCTAGCAATGAGTAGCTAGCCCCTCCAAGTCTGCAAACGATTTGGGCTTCAACGCTGGACACATGAGGAACAGGTTTGAAATGTGAGTTTCAAGCAACCTAGCATCTTAGACGTCAAGCTAAATGGGGCCTTAGAGTCATCTAATCAAAGACATATTTATTCTCTTACTGGGACTTGTACTTATGGTAATGCTCATTCCATGTAACTTTTAAGGAGAGGGGCAAGCCCTACCAAGCCATGAGACCCACCACAATACACTGAAGAAGAAAGAGGCATCAGCTACACACTTGCAATTACTGTGGAAAGGTGTCATAATCAAACGGGTTACTAAACTCCATCTTGTTACTTTTTTTGACAGCATTCTAGATGCCTCTTCAGGACACATAACGAAGCTGCAAAACAAAATGTCTGGGAGCTTTGCCTCTGTTATTAACCTTGACCTTCTTTGGTTCAGCAAAGGAACCACTGGGGATCCAAAGAAAATAAATACACAGGGATTCAGTGGCAAATGCAGGCACAGAAATGGAGGTTGACTATGTGGCCTTCTACTTGTGGGTGCTCTGGGCCTCAGTATCCCCGACATAAAGGCAGCTAAATGCCACCATAGTGGATAGAGCCCTGGGCTTGGAATCAGGAAGACTCATCTTCATGAGTTCAAATCTAGCCTCAGACACTGTGTGATCCTGGACAAGTCACTTAACCCTGTTTGCTTCAGTTTCCTCACCTGTAAAATGAGCTGGAGAAGGAAATGGTGAACCACTCCAGTACCTCTGCCAAGAAATCCCCAGATGGGGTCATGAGGAATCGGACATGACTGAATGACAACAATCCCTCATATAAAATAGGACCAATTCTACTTGACCTCTTCCCTCAGAGCTCAGCTCAAGAACCACCTACATGGGGTCTTTCCTGATTGATCCTGGTTGTTAGTATCTCCTCCCACCACCCACCCCACCCTGAAATTGCCTTGTATTTATTTTCTATCTACTTACATTCATACCTGTTATTTCCCCACTAGAATATAAAGTCCTTGATGGCAGGGATTATCTTACTTGTATTCCTATCACTTAGCATAGTAGGAACTTAATAAATGCTTTCTGATTAATTGGCAACTATGGGGGGGATAATTACCTTAATGACAACAGTCAACTTAGCATGGTTGTCCATTGGGAATTGTTATATGCACAGGAGAAGGAATCCTGGCACAGTTCACTAGATCAAATCTACACCTTTGGCCATGGGACAAAGGTGCCTGCCTAGGCATTTGTCATAGCCTATTTGCATCAGAGCTGCTGGCAACAACCCAGATTTCCCCATGTGTTTTGAAAGCTGAAAATCTGTCATCTCTGTTAAGCCCAATACCCTTTACGTGATTTTCTTTAGTCATCATGAACTATTGTAGTCAGAATAAAAAACTCTTGGTATGTTTTAAGTTAAACACAACAAAATGCATTCACAAATAAAGAACCTCTATTTTCAGTGAAAAGACTAAGTAATGATTATAGCTGACATTTAGAGGCACTTTAAAGTTCACAAAAAACTCCCTTGTGCCTCATTGGATTAAACCCATTTTAGAGAAAAGGAAGCTGAGCCTCAGAAATATGAAAGTGCCTTTGTCCACACAGCTAGTGTTTGTGGAGGGATTTGAACCCCACACTGTCTTCTTGACTGCAAGTCAGAAACTAGGTTAAACACCAGATACCTCCTTGTCCTTCTCCTGAAGGTCAAAGTTCTACTCAGGGACAACATCTGGCAGCTGCCTTTGAGGGGCACTGAGAACACAGAGGTCTCCATTTGATTCAGTTCAAATAAGCACCTAGTAAAAGCCTATTCTGTTCCAGGTCATGAAGATACAAAAACCCAAGTGAAACTTTAATCCACTTACTAGGTAAGTCCAAGGAGTTAAAGCTGAAGGCTGCTATACTCATAGCTCTGTCTCTGGATTCACATTGGCATCACCATTAACCAAGAACCATGTGTCTGCAGCATAGCTTCTGAACGTCTGTCTATTGTAATGGAGGACCTGGGCTGAATGCTAGGCTCTACTCATTATACCAGCTGTGCTAGTTATTTACTCTATTGACCTCAGTTTCTTCATCTGTAAAGTAGGGAGGTCATATTATGTTACACAGCTGAGGAGGTTTCTTCTAACTCTATGACTATTCTGATTTTTTTAAAAATCAGAGATACGGAAAGGGTCTTGGTCCCAGTGGCTCTGGGGATCACTGATCTGATTACAGCAGGAACTTGGCTGGGTGTCAGGGACCCTAACTGAGGAGTAACCTTAGGTCCTCTTACCAATTCTTCAATTAACCCACATATAAAGTAAAGATCAATACATCTGTGAAGCCCTGACCCATATAAACCAAGTAAAAAGCAGCCCAAAATGGTAGAATTGTAAACTCTGGTGTGCTATTCAAAGCCTGGGAAGTGGTGTTTCTCCCTGGGGGCAAGAAGTGATGGACGATCATAGGGCAGTGACCTTAAAGTCTCTCAAATCCAACCCATCTGACAGCCGGAAGGGGCAAAAGAAAAAGGCAGAGCAAACAACAAAGCTACCGAGCCCTCCAATTATGAAGTGCATTTGAGAGAAATTTCAGGCACTTGAGAAATTACTGCTGTTCCCTTTGAAAAACTAATTATGCTTTGTGGCGTCAGCAGCGGAAAAATAATACTTAAATACTTCAGTGGCATTTTTCAAGCATTAATTACCACCCCCTCCCCACAACTGGAAAGTTGTTTTTATTTTGTTTTCCCACATCTTGTTGAAGAAATGTGTAAAAGGATGCTTATGGAATAGAAAAGGCAGCTCGGTGTATGGGTGTGAGCAGAATTTTTCATAGGTTCTGCCCATCCCCCACCAGCCTCCCTTTCCCCAAACACTCTCACCATACTTTCTTATTTTCACAGTATCTCCAAACAATGTAACAATAAAATGGTTCATTTTTAAAAAATGTAGCACTTTATAATTTTTAAACCTATACTATTTAAACTATATACATCTATAAATGTTATTTATAGTATATATAACTATACATGTAATTATATACATATGTATGCACACACATATATGAAACACACATATAGTTAAAAGGACCTCTAATGGTCCTTTCAACCAGCATAAAGGCAAGATCATAGGCTTGGGAAACTACCTTGAAGGGAAGGGATTTTTTTCATTTTTTGTCATTGTGTCTCCAATCTTGAATAACATTTGACAAATAGGAAATGCTAGATAAATAGATACTTGACAGGCAATAAGCATATATTAAGTGCCTACTATGTACCAGACACAGTGCTAAGTTCTAGGGATACAAAAAGAGGCAAAGGACAGTCCTTGACCACAAGGAGCTCACAACCCAGTGGGGCAGACAACAAGCGAACAAAGATGTATAAGCTACATACAGGACAAACAGGAAATAACAGGGAAAGTGCCAGAATTAAGAGAAGTTGGAAAAGGCTTTCTATAAATGATGGGATTTTAGCTGGGCCTTGAAGGAAGCCAGGGGAGGCAGTAGGTGAGAAGAAAGAGCACTGAAAGCCTAGGGGACAGCCAGAGAAAATGCCTGCAGTCAAGAGATGGAGAGTCTTGTATTTGGAAGGAGATCAGTGTTACCGCATCAAAGAGTATGTAGTAGGGAATAAGGTGTAAGAAGACTGGAAAAGGAAAAGGGGGCTAGGTCATGAAGGGCTTTGAATGCCAAATATCTGATCCTGGAAGTGACAGGAAGTCACTGGAATTTGCTGAGTAGAGCTGACATGGTCAGACCTTCCCTTGAGGAAAGTCATGCTAATGGCTGAATGCAGGATAGATCTGAGTAGGGAGAGACTTGAGGAAGGCAGAATCACCAGCAGGCTATTGCCATAGTCCAAGCATGAAGTGATGAGAGCTTGGCACTTGGCAGGATCAGAGGAGAGAAGAGAATGCATTTGAGAGATGATGCAAAGGTGAAATCGAGAGGCTTGGAGAGCAGACTGGATATGGAAGGGTGAGAGATGGTGTATAGTCAAGGATAAAACCAAGGTTGAAAGCCAAGAAGACTGGAAGGATGGTGGTACCCTTGGCAGTAATACAGAAGTTTTCAGGTAGGGGGAAGGCTTAGGGGGAAAGTCAATGAGTTCTATTTTGGGAATGTCTGGTAATGTTTCCTACTGGACATCCAGTTCAAGATATTTGAAAGGCAATTGGAGATGTGAGTTTGGAGATCAGCAGAAATGTTAGGGATGGATAGGTAGACTTCAGAATCATTAGCATAGAGATGGTAATTAAATCCATGGGGAGCTGATGAGACCACCAAGTGAAGTAGATTAGAGGGAGAAGAGAAGGGGGCCCAGGACAAAACCCTGATGAATACCTATATTGAGAGGGTGTGATCTGGACACAGATCCAGCCAAGGAGACAGAGAAGGAGTGGTCAGATAGGTATGAGGAAAACCAGGAGAAAATGGTGTCCCTGAAACCCAGAGAGAAGAGATTATCAAGGAGAGAAGGACCAGTAGTGTTAAAGGCTGCAGAGAGGTCCAGGAGAATAAGAAATGTCAATTGAATGAACTAGATATCTTTGTATATATTTTTTATGTACCTGTTTATGTGTTCAAAAGTACATATTGCAAATCTCAAAAACCTCATTTGTGGGGACTGATTACTCCATGTTCCCTGACTTCTTGAGAGTGATGACAGGCAACTACCTTGCCTTTCTCCTCCTTCAGGGGAACTCTCTCTGAAGAGACTCTCAAGCCAAGAGTATGGAAGCCAGAAGTCCAAGATGAATCTTCAGGCTCTCTGCCCACTCAGCCCCTCACTTAGGTCTGGGGGACTAGAGTGATCAGTCTCTAGTAATGTGGACAGTCTTGTACAAATGAGGTTTGAGCTCTGCATTCCATGTTTTTCCCCAGTAGACAGTAAGCATTTTGAGAGCAGGAACTCCGGCTTTGTTTCAGTGTTGGTACCTAGCAGAGTGCCCTAATAAATGCCAGCTGAGTTGGATTTAATTGAACTAGAAATGGAACCCCCAAAAGTGAAGCCACTAGAACCTATGCTCACAATCAGGCTGAAAGCACCAATGACTTCTCCAAAAGAAAGAAAAGCTCCCAGATTTGATCCCAAATGACGGTTTTGTGTTCAGTGGGTTTGTAGCAGGTATTAGCTTTTACCCCAAGCTGCTCCTTAATGGTTAATTCTGCCACTTGGAGGGGAGAGAGTAGGTTAGGTTTTTAGGGGTTCATTGAACAAGATCTAGGTGGCCAGCTGGTGCCATAGTGTACAAATCATTGGACTTGGAATCAGGAAGACTCATCTTCATCAGTTCAAATCTACCCTCAGACATTAGCAGGGTGACCCTGGGTAAGTCATTTAATCCTGTTTGCCTCAGTTTCCTCGAATGTAAAATGAGCTGGCTAAGGGAATGGCAAACCACTCCAGGATCTCCGCCAAGAAAACCCCCCAAGGGGTCATGGAGAGTTGGACATGACTGATAAAAGTGACAAGAAGAAGATCCACGAGTTAATCCAGGCACTGGAGAGCTGGGATTGGGGGGAGGCAAGATGGACAGAATCCCTGGCCGTAAACACATTTGTGATAATTGCACATATTTTTAATACTAGAAAATCTCACTCTCTAATTGGCATAAAAGTATTCATTTTGTGATTTCATATGTAAGAGTGGAGCCTCCAAGTCTCTGTCGTGGACTCTAACACACAGGATGCTGGCCACCCCAAAGCTGAAACGTCTGCCACTGTTGACCACCACCCCCGGACTGCTGCCCCCACTTCATCCCTTTTTTTCCCTTGGCTACCATGTTATTGCCACATCTGGTTTTCCGGACAGATCCTTCTCCACTTTCATGTCTGGTTCCAAATTCTCCTGTTCCCTAGGAGTAGGAGTCTAACATCGCTCTCACCCCTCCAGGCTCTACTTTACTCCTGGCAAGCTTAGTCACTCCCAAGGCTTCTTTGTAGATGACTCTTGAAGCTGTCTCCTATTTCCAACTGTCTGCTAGACATTTCCAAATGGATATCTGACATTTCAAACTTAAAACATCTGAAAAAGAATTTTTCATCTCACCTGTCAAACCTGAGCCTTTTTCTTAACTTCTCCATCACTTCCCTAATCACCTTGGCTCAAAATCCCAAAGTAATTCTTGATTGCTTCAGAACCTACCTCCCCATGTCCTATGAGCAGCCAAGTCATGGAAATCTCTTAAATTTATCCCTTTCTATTTCCACTGCCATCAGCCTAGTTTGGTCCTTCACCACTTCTTGGCTGGACTATTATCATAATGATCCAATATTATAATAGCCCCCTAAAAGGTCTCCCTGCCTTCTGTCTCTTCCTATTCCAATCCATTGCTCACAGCATGCCCAGAGTTATCGTCTTAATGAACAAGTCTACCATATCAGTCTACTGCTCAAAGACCTGTGGCACCTCAGTGCTCTCCCCACAAAATACAACTTCTTTACTACAGTATTCAAGACCCTCAATGGTGTGATTTTCCTTAAGCCCAGATTATTTCCTTATTCATTCCACTCCAGTGGGCCTCTATGGCCTCTAGAATAAAAGACAAATTCTCCTCTTTGGATTTCCCTTTACTGCCTGGCCCCAACAAGACTCCCCAGATTTATTATACATCACTCTATGGTCCAACCAAATGTGCTGTCCTGTTTCTCACATATGGTACTCCATCTCCATGCTTTTGTGTTGGCTGCCTCCCATGTTTGGAATCTTTCCCCTCCTCAACTCTGGCTTACAAAATCCATTCTTTTAGCATTCAGATTTCACAATCTCTTCTACTCGAGAAGCCTTTTCTGATTCCCACCACCTGGCCCCCAGCATTCTGCATATGCTCATAGATGACACACTGTCTCCAATAAAATAGAATCTTTTTGAGATCAGGAGCTGCCATTTTGTGACTTGTATCCCCAAGGCCTGATGCAATAGGTGCACATATACAGGAGCTCACTGACTGGTTGGTTGATTAGTCTATACTCCAGTTAAACTGCTTCCCAGTCTCATCCTGCCCCCATTCAGTAGGCCTGGAATGGATCCACTTCCACCCCACCATTAATCATTGACATCTTTTCCTGATCTTTAACAATCAGCCCTGAGATGCTTCCTCCATGAAATCTTTTCTAAGCCTTTACAGCCACAAGTGACCACTCTCTCTGAACCTCTTGGACAATCTGACTTTTCCTATGTATTTAAAAACATCACCTTTTATATCAGAGTTTATATATATATATATATATATATATGCCTTATTGCCTTAACTTAAAAGTAAGTTTCATTGAAACTGTATCATTGGATGACAGGATTTGGGACCAGGAGATTAGAAATACAAATCTCTTATTCTACAGATGAGGAATCTGAAGCCCAGAGAACTGATTAATCTAAGTTCATGTTTATTTATTGTTGTGTCTTTGGTGACCAGCACAAAATAGGTGCTCAAGAATAATGCTTGATGGATTTAATTTTCAAAATTTGCCCAAGGTACACGGATCGCCTTTCTCCAGTTCTAGGAGGCAATATTCAAGAAAGAAATTTTGTTCTACCTCTTAGTAGATGGTTCAGCTGCTGTTACTTTCTAGTACTCAAAATCAGGGTATAAGTGAAGAAGACTCGGCATCTTACAAATACTCTAATAACTTTAATTGGTAGAAATTTCAGAGAGGTATATATATTTAGGTTTAATATAAGGAAAAATTTGCTGACAATTAGAGCTACCCCAAATTGGAATGGCCTGTCTTGGGAGACAACAGGGTCCCCCTGACAAGAGGTATTCAAGTGAAGCCTGGATGGCCACTTATCAAAGAAGCTATAGAGAGGCTTAATCATAAACTGACAGAGAATTAGACTTTGTTTCCCTCCATTAATATAATTAGTAAATATTATATATAATATTAATATAATTCACATTTTTGTTTATAAAGCCCTTACCTCTCAAGAGGTAGCAGAGCTTCTTAAGCCTCCTGACATTCCAGGTAAGAGCTTAGGGTTCAGATTCAAAGGTCTTGGGTTCAAGTCTCCCCTCTGCCACTAATTACTGGTGTAACTACAGGCAAGTCACATAGCCTCTCCTCTGAGGAGAGTTTCCTCATCTGCAAAATGAGAGGCTGTCTCTTGTGACTATGAGAATGAGAATGAATAGAGCATTCTTCCCTTACTTTTTTTCACTGCTTTGAGAACAGAAAAGGAAAGGACAAGGTCTGTGAGTGGCACCATGTGCTCCCCAGTACAAAACATGTGGAGGCCAGATGTTCCCAGGGCTCACCTTGCCCCTTTGGCTGCTTTCTGCTCTGCCTCTTTCCTCTTTCTGAAATCCTACTTTTTTTTTTTTGAGGGAGGGGAAGAGGGAAAGAAAAAGCAATCCTTTCATTTCAAAAGAAATCTCCAACATAAGGGAATTAATAGTGAATTGTGGTCACGCAGTAGATCAGCCGGGGAAGAAAGGCAGAGACCCCTGTGCCTGAACTTAATACATGTCTAGAGAATGAATGAGCTCCTGGCTACTTAAAATGGCAAAGGTACAACTGGGAGAATAGACCTGTCTCCCAGAAGTCTGTGACATCCCATGTGAAGGAATGACTTAGAACCAAGCCTGGCTGAATAGAGGCCACAGTAACCATGGCTACCACCCCCCCCTCCATAACTCTCACCACCATCCCATCCACAGCTCTCACCACCATCCTGTCTGTAACCCTCACCCCCATCCCGTCAGGCTAATGGAGCACCCAGAAAGCGATACACAAGGGGCAGCTAGCCATGTGACCTTGGGCAAGTCGCTTAACCTCAATTGCCCTCCAAAAAGCAAAAAAAAAAACAACCCAAAAAACGATACACAGATTAGAAATTCTGCTTGTGTAGGTGTTCCATACACAAAAGCAGCAGATATAATGCTGCCAAGGGGTAGGGTCAGGAGGACTAAATGTGCCAGAAAAAGGAAGTGGTGGTTTGCTTATTGTCACAATTGAGAAATAATTTTGCCCCAGCAACAGTGAGACGATTTCAGAGCTGTTTCAAGCCAGCAAGATGCTCTCTGTCTTTCCTATTTCTACCTGACTCTTCAGCACATCACATAAGGTGGCCATGGTGTTACAATGCACAGGGAACCTAGCCTGCTGACGGTCCCCTGTGGAAGGAACTGTCCTTCTTTCCTACAGCTCACATGGGGATGTCATAAGCTAGATAAGAAACCTTAGATGCCTGGGAGCACATTATAGGCTTCAGCCCGAAGTAGATACAATGCCGCTGCATGAGATGTTGTCCAGTATGAAAAACTCAAGATAATGACAAAAACAATATCAACAATAATAGACATTTATATAGTACTTTAAAACTGGCAAAGCACTTTTCCCCTAACTGATGGTGAATTCCATTTAGCCCCACAACAGTCCAAACAGAATTTTACTCACATTCAAGTGACTTGGGCAAATGCCCAAATTAACTACTAGCAACAACTACCAGTGTTAATCCAAGTCTATATGAAAAATCACATGGGGGGAAGCCTCAGTTGTAGGTCTAAAGTAGGGGCTGGGAAACTGTGGCCTCAAGGTCTCATATGGCCTTCTAGGTCCTTGGATGTGGCCTTCTGACTAAGTCCAAGCTTTGCAGAACAAAGCTTTTTTTAAGAGGATTTATTCTGTGAAGTCTGGATTCAGTCAAAGGGCCACATTTGAGGATCTAGAGGGCCTCATGGGGCCTCAAGGCTACAGGTTCCCCACCCCTGATATAAAGGATTGGACTTGGGGTCAGGAAAATCCAAGTTCAAATTTTGCTCCTGAAACTTGCTAGCTATGTGACCATGGGTAAGTCATTTAAGCCTAAACCTCATCTGAAAAAACGAGGATAATAATACCTGTAATTACTGCTTCAAGGGATTAGTGCAGACCTCTGCTTTGCAAACTCTATAATGTGCTATATTGTGTCAGTTACTATTATTATTTAATCCCCCTCCCTCACCCACCCAGCCCTCTCTTCTCACAGTCTGATCATAGAGAGTAAGAATCTTTCATTTGCCAGTGACATAGGCAACCTCACCGGCTTGAGCAGTTAAAAAACAAAACAAAAACAAACACAAAGGCTGGAGACAACAGCTTCCATGCTAGGAATTCCATTCTGTTTCCAAACCAGCATCCTTGCTCAGGATCCAAGTACCAGTTTTCACTGGCAGAGTATGTGCCAATAAAAAACAGAACAGCCAAAACAAAAATAACAACAAAGAGAAAACAAAACACAGATACATATACATTTTGGCTTTAAAGGGATGAAAAGAGCCTAAGGGCCTTATTGCATTTTTTATGTTGCCTAGTGATTCTAAGTTGGTGGCTGTCCCCCTATGCCGCGCCCCCCCTCCCCCCCCGCATGACAGGGACTGCCATGGATGCTGAGCTCCAAGATGGCAATATTTATAATCCCAGAAAAGGAAAGCTGACTTTTGCAAATTTGTAACAGTAAAAAAGAATCGCAAAACAAATTTCTGAACTATCTAGAGAAGTGTGGGAATTTAATTTACTAAAGTTCACTAGAATAACATAATAGACCAACTATCTTAAAGGATATAGAGCTTTTTGAAATTTCTTCAGATAAATGCCATAATTGAATTACTTAGTTTGCTAAGTCAGTAATTCTTTTTCTTTAAAAATAAACTTCTTCTTAAATGGTGAATGCCTCTATTAAAAAAAAAAAACAAATTTGGAACAATGTGACATTTGAAACTAATTGTCTCCATCAGGCCACAAACAGGTCCAGTTTTTAAATGGTCTGCATAGCTATTCAGTTATCAGTTTCTTTAACTAGAATCACCCCTGGTGGCAGGGCTGGGTTCAAGTTGGGCTGAGATGCAAACTTCCTAGAAATGCCCTTTCAAAATGCTTCAATTCAATTCAACAAACATGATGGGCTGTGTACAGGGGTCAGTACTAACGATGAGTGAGATACAAGGTTTAAGCAAGACACAGTTCTTGCCTTTAGGGAACCTAGAGTCTACTGGGGTGATAACATGTGTACGTGTATGACTATAAAATGGAATAACACACTGAAAGTCCTTAAGAGAGGCACAAGCAAAGTGCTCTTGAGATACACAGGGCAAAAAGTCATTGCTAATCCTGGAGGAGGTGGCATTTAGGTTGGATTTACCAACAGAGATTCTTAACCTGGAATACATGAATTTGTTGGTGTATATTGGTGTGTGTTGGTGTGTGTGTGTACGTTTAAATATATTTCGATAACTATTTTAATATAATTAGGGTTTTTAGTAATCTGATGTGTTTTATACTTTAAAAAATACTATTCTGAGCGGGCATCCTATAGGCTCCACCAGAATGCCAAAGGGATCTGTGGCACAACGAAAGTTAAGGATTCCTGCATCAGATGATCGCTATGGTGCCTTTCAGCTCTAAAAATCTATAAAAATAACTACCAGCCCTCCAAGAAGATCTCTAGTGTAAGTTTCCCAATAGCACTAGAGGGTGTGAGGTACATACGTGGCCACAGTTTCATCCCTAGACTCTTCTACCAAACTGCCAATAGAACTGTCCAAGGTCAAGTCCACAAGCTTCCTTCCAAGAGGGAAAGACTGCTCTGACCTCTCACCCCTTTGATCAGTCCCTGCATGCATGGCATCTTCAGCCATTTCAGAAATTTATCATAAGCAAACCACTTAGAAAGAAAGGCATGGCTAAGCTGAAAATATAGAAAGGTCTTTTCTTTTTTCATGCTTTTTCCTGTTTCAAAAGATTCAGGTTATTTACCTTGCAGTCCATTTTTAGTATGTGCTTGGCGATAACCTTGGGATCATTATTGGTGAACAACTCCTTGGCACGTTTCAACATTGATGTTTCCAGAGGTTTGTTTTCAGGAGGAAGGAGTTTGGATTCAAAATCATTGGGCCTGAATGAAGAGACTGTCTCCAGAAAGGGTGTCACAAACACCCTGCCATCCTCCTGTCCCTTTTCCATCTGGGCAGCCAACAGAGCCTGAGAAGGCCTCGGAGTGTCGTCCTTGTCCAGGATCAGATAGCTGGTGCCAGAGTTTCGGAGTGAGAGGGCCCCGTTCTCCTTGGCTGCCAGAGGCTCCCCACAGCCACTCTGGGGACACAGAGCCTGCTTTGTCCCACAGAAGCCGGGGGAAAAGGCAGGATTGAGTTCACAATAGTTTGCCTCAAAGTTGTGCCAAGTGGAAGGAGACTGGGGTGGCTTTAGGAAAGGCACTTTGCTGGGCTTAGGTGGAGGTTTGGGATACAGCTGGCTGTCCGATCCTCTCAAGGCTTCCCCGGGGACCTGTGCTTCCAAGGAAACCCTCCGTACCACTGTAGGGCTGAGTGTTGGCTCGCTGCCTGTCCTGAACACTGGGGAATTTGGACAGGGGCTTGTGTCTACTCCAGAGGACTGGGGTGGCAGCTTAGAACCTAGAATTAAAAAAGGAGGGTGAAAAGAGCCCAGTTGTATGAAAAGAAAAAAAAAAGCAACCTCCCCCCTTCGCTAGCAAGCTCAGCATGAGAGACAGTATGACATATAAAGCTCTAGACTCAGAAGTTACAAAGATCAGAGTTCAAATTCCTACCTAAGACACTTTGCTAGCTGTTTATCCCTGGGCAAATTATATAACCTCCGTGCTTCAGTTTCCTCATTTACAAAATGAGAGGACTGAACTTGAAAACCTCTAAGATCCCTTCCTAAATCTATGATTCTGATTGTGCTTTATTTACATTTCTAGAGAGCTCCTGTTATATGCCTCATCCCCAAGAGGAAAAATAATATTTCAATGAATAAGTCAGCAAGCCAAATATCCCATTTCTGGGGGCCATCGCCTAATGGTAATGCCTATTGTCTGCTATCTTCCAATGTCATTTGGGAATCCTTTTAACAATACCCTGTGTTTCCACTCACAGTCACAGATGGATTATTCCATTTAACATGAAATATATGAATGAAAGTTGATCTTTCATAAAGAGAAAGTAGCTTGTTGGCACTCGGCCTTAGGGGCTCTCAGTCACCATCAAAACCTAGCTACCCACATAGAGGGGCATGGAGAAGAGGTGAAAAAGCAGCAAAAGACTACAGAGGATTCAATTTGGGAAAGTTTGGAAAAGAGACTTGGTTCCTCCCAAGCTTAGCTCTATGAAAAGGTGAACCCTACATAGTTTCATCTGCTCGCCTATAGTGGCTAACATCTATATAGTGCTTTAGGGTTGGCAAAAACACATTACACACGTTATCTCATTTGATCCTCACAACAACCCTGTGAAGTGGATGCTATTAGTACCCCCAGTTGACATATTAGAAAACTGAGGCCTACAGAGGTAAGGTGATTTGCCCAGGATCACACAACTAAGGCTGGTTTCAAAATCAGATATTCCTGATGCCAAGTCCATTAACCACTCTGCTACCTGCTTCATTTTCTCCCAATTCCATTAGTCCACCATTTCCTCATACCCACTTCTTCCTCTTTCTATATAACACCAGTACACACTTATATTCCACTTTAAGGTCTTCAAAGCACGTTACATCTACTAATTATCCCATCTGAGCCTCAAAACAGTCCTGTGAGAATGACGTCATCATTATCCCCATTTTGTAGGTGAGGATACTGAGAATCAGAGAGGTTAGGCGAGTATTGAGTGTTTGAGGCAGGATTCAAATTCAGGTGTCATCTTGGTGATTCCAGGTCAAGCTACCCACCATGCTATAGGCAGTGCTCCCATGCTTCCAAACACAACAGGCATTATGCAACCCTCAAATACCATGAAAAGGAAGCAAGAGATTATTGTATTTGGATGACTCTCCTAAGACAAAGGAGAAGCAGGTGTTCAAATTCAGCCCTTTAAACACTTCCTGGTCTTAGCTCCTTAAGAATGATAAGCATAAAATGCAGATTAATGGAGGGAGAGAGGAGGGCAAAAGAGGGATTTCGAGAAATGTATACCCCGTAAGGGCCATCAAACATCTGTCAGAATAGACTAATTAAATTTAAAAATGCTTATCCTTATGCTGGACAGATACAGCATCACGGAATGGAAAAAAAACAGACAATAAAACTGGGTGTCTGGGTCCAAATCCCAGCTCCTCTTAATGGCTGTGTGTCTTATGAGCAAGTCCCTTGAATCTCAGGCTCCACAGCTATAGGGGGCGGCTGGGTGGCACAGTGAGTAAAGCGCTGGCCCTGGAGTCAGAGTCGGGAGGACCTGAGTTCTGTTCCGGCCTCAGACACTTAACACACACACAAAAAAACTAGCCGTGTAACCTTGGGCAAGTTACTTAACCCCAATTGCCCTCCAAAAGGCCCCCCCAAAAAAAGATGGCTATAAAATAAGCCTGCTCTTCTACCTACTTCTTTGGGGGTGATAATGTTCATAAATCTTTAAGTACATTGCCCTGCACATAGTAGGCACGTTAAAATGTTCAACTGAACTGAAATACTCATATTTAAGTGTGAATTTATTTAGAGGCAGCTGGTGGCACCAGTAGATAGAGTCGGGGAAAACTTGAGTTCAAATCTAGCCTCTGACACTCACTATGTGTGTGATCCCGAGCAAGTCACTAACCCTCTGCCTCAGTTTTCTTATCTGTAAAATGGGGATGTTGTGAAGATCAAATGAGATAATAATTGTAAAGCACTCCAGCACAGAGCCTGGCACCTAGCAGGCCCTGTATTAAAGGCTAATTTCTTCCTTTCCCATTCTTATCACCACTTCTATTGTGCCAGCCAAGAAAGGGAGGGGGATGGTAGAGGAAAGATTGAATCATGGTCCCCTTTGTGTCTGAATTCCTGAGGACGTACCAATCGGCAGGTAACTTTCTGACTGGTGGGCCTTGAGGGACAAGGACCTTTTATCCTGCATGTGATCCAGGCATGCAGGCTGGCTCCCACTTTTTTCTTTATTTCTGAAGAGAGACACAAAGGAAGGTAGAGAAACATGTCACAAAAGACAAAAAAAAAAATCAAGCAGCATCATAATTTTTTAGAAAATCAGCAGGAAGTACAGCACTCTTGTCAGCAGTGTGAAATCTGCTGATCTGAAGGAAAAAAAAAAAGACAAGTGATCTATTGTTACATGTGCCCTCTTTTAGTACCTCAACCCCAGGGAAGACAGGACAAGCTCGATTTAAACCCTAGTGCCTGTCTGCTCATCCAACCTGTCCCATCCTGTTGAATGGGGCTGAGGGGGGAAGTTTCAGGATACTCCCAGTAAAATCAAGCTAACTACTATGTACCATTTCAACAAAGCCTAAAATTACTTGCAGACTTGGGGCAAATGATTTGTTTTAACTAACATGCAATTTTCACAGCAGTTTCCCTGCATCAACAACAGCTACTACTGACTTATGAGTTTTGAAGCTGTTGCTGGGCCATTTTCACTGCAGATCTTGGTATCCCAGAGATATCAGGAAAAGTCATGGCAGTAACCTCCCTGGTTTGCGCACACTCACTGACTGGAGGCTCCTCAGATTGGTGAGTGACAGCGTGGGGAAGATTTTTTTTAAGGTGATTCTCTGGTCTATGAATTAGAAGGGACTGGAAACAACTGGAGTTGGAAGGAGCATCAGAGGCTTCCTAGTCCAGTCCTCTCATCTCACAAAAAAGAAATTGAGGTTAAGTGACCTGACCAAAGTCAATGTAGACACCAGAGAGGCAGAATTTGAATCCAGCTCCTCTTCCTCCAGAATCACTGGCTCTTTCCCCTCTATACTACTTGACAGCAGGCAACGCAAGGTCCATTGAAAGGTTTAATTAGGGCCCTAGGAGCTATGCCATCTTGGCTTCCTCATTTTCCATGAACCAGAAACAATCTCTCTAAATCAAAAGAGGGATTGCAAAGCTACATTTAAAGCTACTCCCAGCCAAGCTGTAATTGAATGCCACCAGCTCTGAACATTCCTGAATTGCGGCCCTGGAGTGCTCAGAAAGGAGGAGGGAAGTTCTTTTTTTTTCCTACCTTTGTAAGCCTCAAAGTAAAAAAAATCCCCAACCCTTCAACAACAGAGGCATTCCTCGAAACCAGCAACCCCTCAATGATAAGCGGGGGCAGAGAGTAATCTCCAAAGGGAAATAGTTTCAGTAAAGTGATACTCTTAACTCCGGTGCAAAGCAATCACTGCAGGCAGGACAGCTGAGCCCTGCCATCCTGTCCCATCCCGGAACAGGGTCTGGAATGTAACCTGACAATATAAATGCCAATCATTGGCTCCGGACACCGTCACATGCTGCGGGCTGCCAGCGAGGATGGGGTGGAGGCACTCTTGGGCACCATCTGGAGTTTATGCTTTACTCCCAGGCAATGGGGAGTAAAAGTTCACAATGGGGCAAGATGCCACCACCTGGAGAATTTTCCTACCAGTTCCAAAACCCAGCACTCCCCAATACATACACACATATATATACACAGAGAGGCAAGCATACCAAAGAACACACACACACACACACACACACACACACACACACACACACACACA